>NC_045439.1:25975610-26137232 GCF_002776525.5 Piliocolobus tephrosceles
AAAAAAAAAAAATGGAGTAAGTCCCATTCTGTCTTGCAGATACATAAAAGATCTTGCTGATCTCATATTCTTGAAGGATTTTGCTATTTTATCATTCTGGAAATTATTTTATCATTATTCATCAATTGTTTCTAACTGTGCTAGAAAGAACTAAAATAATATGAAAATAGAGGAATTATGGAATCACATAGAAGGATGTTAGGGTCAATGAACTAAATAATCTCTATTACATAATACTTCATATTTTTATTGTATTGCCCAAAGTATATCCGTGAGGGTCTGAGATTTTGCCCAACTTGCAAGCTGGCAAGTTAGGTAGACCCTTTGGGAGATTATTAGGTTTAGATGAGGTCATGAGGATGGAGCCTGCATGATGGAATTAGTGCCCATACAAGAAGCAAAAGATACTAGAGAGATGGTCTCTCTCCTGACTATGTGAGGACACCTCAAAAAGGTGGCTGTCTACATAAGCTAGGAAGCAGGTGCTCACCAGACATAAGATCTGCCAGAGCCTTTGTCTTGGACTTCTTAGCGTCCAGAACTATGAGAACAAATTTGTTGTTTAAGCCACCCACTCTGTGGTATTTTTATTACTTATTTTATTACTTAGCAGCCAAACTAAGACAATCCCTATGTTTAAGAGTTTTCGATTTAATGAGAAAAAAAAGATGGCTAATGAAAAATTATGACATAATGTACATGTTTATCTCTATTGACCTGTTTTCATTCAGAAACCCAAAGAATGTTCTTGAGCTGAATCTGGTCAACTTTAGCAGAATGAAGTCTGGCATAGAGATGTTGTAGATTTGATTTGCACATAGTAGGTACTAGTATATGCTTGCTGAGTACAGGAAAGACTGGATGCCGTATCCAGTTCTGTTAATAAGCTTTTGTGAAATCCTGCCTAATTTTCAGAGTATTGCATGTTTTCTAGAGTTTTCATAGCACACTTGAAATGTCCAAAGTTGTGTGGTTTTGGCTACTTTTAGTTACTAATGTGTCTAGTAATGCTGCAGGACTTATTCATTTTAGTTGAATATGTACAATGAAGTAGGGGAGGGGGCTTGAGTTCAAAACTTGAAATTGTTTTGGCAAGACCAGCTCTTTTTCTTACTTACCACCAGCCACAAAGCTTCATTGTTGTCCAGTTGCATGAATGCGTGGCTTTCATTTGGGCAGGGAGGGGAAGGACTTTCTAGCTATTGGAGTTTCAGGAAAACAGTTGGTTGTGGCGAATCGTAGATGAATGTGTTCACCAAATAACATTGTCAGCTGTATTGTATCCACTGGTTTTCATGATCCATTTTTCTCAACCAGTGGTTGAAAATTCAGCACCAGGCCAACTTCAAAAATACATACATGTGCTCACAGGTACTCCATATATACCCTCTTAATACCCTTTGTTCAGCCATTTAGGACACAGCCTAATAGAGCATCTCAATCATACTTAAAGTTAACCTTTAACATTAGCTGTTTAGATGAATTGTTTGTCAAAATATATTGCTCTAACTTTAGATTATTGGTACTTTTAACTAAGTATGGTTTGGTAGTGAGGATTCTTTGAGACAGTGCAGCTGGATTTTTGAAGGTTTTAAAATATACCTGATAGTCTCCGCTTCTGTCTGCTTTGGCAGCAGTCGCCAGGGAAACACTTTGCTACAAGAGCCAGAAGAGTGTTTCTGAGTGTTCAAAAAAGGATTAATTATGAAAGTAAACTTTAAAAACATAGGCATAGTTGATCTCACTTCTTTTTGAAATAAATCTCAATGCCACAGTGATAAAAATAAAATACATTGCCGGATTTCTCTTTAGATCTGATCTGCCTGTCACAAGAAACTCATCTGTGTAGGGGGATTAGCTGTTCACATGGTCTTTCAACATCCAAGCACTGTGTGTGAAGTAATGGAAACTAATTAATTTATTTTGTCGTTCTCTTTGAGAACACAGGACATCTCTAAAAAAGAAAATAGCCCTTTATTTTGAGAACATAGAAGATTAAGTATGTTTACCTCACCAAGGTGGTTTTAAATAAATCAACCTGGACCCTACCTCAGCCAGAACAATGATCATTCCTAATCAGAGCTCTTTATCAGGACCCTCTGCTCCAGGTTAAATATGGAAGAGACAAATGTGATTACCTATTTGAGAGTGTCTTGAGGACTTGGGGCCAGGGCTTTACAGGATTCAGGGAAATGATTAGCATTTCTCAGTATCTGCCCTGTGTTGGGTGTCCCCATCATTGTCCCTCAGGGCTAAGCTCCTGTCGACTCATCCATAGGAAGCACATTGCTCTTCAGAGCACTCACACCTGTGCCACGTAATTAGGTCCACAGAAGACTTGGTTCTCATCTTCCTCTCTTTAACTCATGGGGACTCTACTGTCCCCTCATTCTTCTTTCAGTTCTGTTTTTTGTTTTTATTATTTCTTTAATTTTGAGTCTGTTGAGAAATATTCTCTGTCCCTCAAAGATAGTCGATTTTTCAATTCTACATTTAAAATATAATCTTGCAATATTTTTCTTGCCACAACATTTCTAAGTTCTAAATGTATCTTTGTGTATGTTTATTAGAAGAAGGTTTTATTTAATAAAATGAAATTTATTTGTGTGTGATACCAAGTACTCAGCACTGGTAAATATCAAGTACTCAATATAGGTAAAAATATCATCCTCCTTTTAAGGAATTTGCAGTGTAATGAATTAAGGAATTTGCAGTGTAATTTGCATCCTCCCATTAAGGAATTTGCAGTGTAATTTGCATCCTCCCTTTAAGGAATTTGCAGTGTAATTTCTGAGTGCAGTGTAAGGAATTTGCAGTGTAAGGAATTTGCAGTCTAAATGTATCTTTGTGTATGTTTATTATAAGAAGGTTTTATTTAATAAAACTGAAATTTATTTGTGTGCGATACCAAGTACTCAGCACTGGCAATATAGGTAAAAATATCATCCTCCCTTTAAGGAATTTGCAGAGACAAGTAAACACACATTACAAAATAATTACACACAGGATGAGAGGTACATATACACACAGGAAATACTAAGGATGGGCACCTAACCCAGAGTTTAGAGGAAAGGCTCACAGAATAATAACTAGTATTATCACTGCAGTAATAGCTAACATTTATTGAGTGCTTACCACATGCCAAACCCTGCTCTAAGCACTTTACATGTGTTAACGTATTTGATCCTTACAACAACTCTGCAAAATTAGGAAACTGAGTCCCACTGTAGAGGGATCAGGAACTTTTCTATAGACACATAGCCAGTAGGTGACTAACCCAGGGTTTAAACTCAGGTAGACTGCCTCAAGAGCCCAAGCTCTTAACTATCATGTTAGAGGAGGCAGTGACCAAGCCCAATCTTGCAGGAGAATCAGTGAGCTAATTTAAGCAATGTATAGAGAACATTACAGACAGATAGACCTTCATGTATAAAGTCACGATGGCATAGAAGCTTTCAGGAGAGAAGCAAAAGTATGGAGTAACATTTGTGGCAATAAAACCAGAAGCTGATCAGCAGTATTTAGATAAGGGGAAAATTGTGAGATCTTTTTTTTTTTTTTTTAAGTTAGGCCAGTTATAAGGTGAAAAAAATGAAAAGCAAGTTCGTTGCCTACTTTTGGAAGCATCTTTTCTAAAAATACACCATGACAAATATTTGGAGTTGGTAATTTCATGGGGTAAACACCCGAGGAAACAAAAATGTCTTTTTTCCTGTTTTTTTTTTTTTTTTTTAACACAGTCATTAGCTTCACTTTCTGCCATAGAAGGGTGAAGCTTTTTCCACCCCATAGGTATTCTTGGGTAAATATTAACCCCAAGAACCCCATATCTACTTTTTTTCCTTAGTTTGCTTTTTCTTTATAAAATCTTTGTTTCTCCATACCCTTTCCAGCCTTTTAAGCTTAAAAAGCAGATCTTAACCTGCTACAGGAAGAAGTTAATGCTACAGTGGACTACGGCTACTGCCAAAAAGGTTATTAGAGATGTTCAGATCCTATTTTCCCATTTCCTGACTTAGAAACTGAGAACCATGGGCTAAATTGTTTGCCCAAGTTCATATAACTGGTAATGTCAAAGCTGAGCTATAACCTTGTATCTTCTGATTTCTTCTTATCAATGATCTTTTTTTTACTACGTTTTGCTCCCTGTCCTTAATCAGAAGGATACCACAAATAAAAACATTAGAGAAAACATTTTGTGGACATATATGACATTTTCAGAAGTTTATAGACAAAATGCATGCTCTTGGGATGAGAGAGTGTTTTTGGTAAATCAAGAGCATTTGGTATGGCACCATTGGCCTTCTGGGGATTCTGCCTATTCTCCCTGTAAATTTTTGACAGAGCTCTATGCAAAGGACACCCTGAGGTGGGTCTCAGAGTTTCTGCTACTGTTCAGCAAGTTCACAGCCTAAGAGTAGGATGCCCATCTTCCCCTCACACAGCACTCCCAAACTCCACAAGACCTCCTGGTTAGGGGTGAGGGGCTAGCAGTCCGCTCTCCAAACAACATCCTCATATTTATTTAGAGAGTAAATGAGAGGATGTCACTCCTCTGCTCAAACCCTCAAAAGACCTTCCATCTCAATAAGAATTAAATACAGAATTTTAACTGTGGCCAAAAAGGTTCTAAAAGCTCTTGCCCCAGATATCTTTGGACTCACCTGACAGTGAGCTCCTACTTGACCACACCAGACTCTTCACTATTCATTCCTGCAAAGTGCCAGACAGGTGCCCTCCTTAGGGCTTTGGCCTTGAGTTTATACTTATTGGGGGAACCCATCCCCAATATTTCAATGGAGGTTCTTTCTATTTTCCATAAGTGTCGGCCAGCTGAGAAATAAAGAGAGACAGTACAAAGAGAGGAATTTTACAGCTGGGCTGCCGGGGGTGACATCACAGTTCAGTAGGACCGTGATGCTCCCTGAGCCTCAGATCAGCAAGTTTTTATTAAGGGTTTCAAAAGGGGAGGGGGGGTTAAGAACAGGGAGTAGGTACGAAGATCACATGCTTCAAAAGGCAAAAAGCAGAACTGCTAATAAGGGTCTAACAAAGATCACATGTCTTTGAGGGAACAGGACAAAGGGAAAAAGCAGAACCACTGATAAGGGTCTATGTTCAGTGCTGCACACATTGTCTTGATAAACATCTTAAACAACAGAAAACAGGGTTCCGGAGCAGAGAACTGCTCTGACCACAAATTTACCAGGGTGGAGTTTTTCCCCACCCTAGTAAGCCTGAGGGTACTGCAGGAGACCAGGTCATATCTCAGCCCTTATCTCAACTGCACAAGACAGGCATTCCCAGAGCGGTGTTTTTAGACCTTCCCCCCAGGAATGCATTCCTTCCCCAGGGTATTAATATTAATATTCCTTGCTAGGAAAAGAACTTAGCAATATCTCTCCTATTTGCACGTCTGTTTGTAGGCTCCCTTCAAGAAGAAAAATATAGCTCTTTTTGCACAACCCTGCAGACACTCAGACCTTATGGTTGTCATCCTATGTTCCCTAAAAATTGCTGTTATTCTGTTCTTTTTCAAGGTGCACTGATTTCACATTGTTCAAACACATGTTTTACAATCAATTTGTACAGTTAACACAGTTATCACAGTGTCCTGAGGTGACGTACATCCTCAGCTTACGAAGATAACAGGATTCAGAGATTATTAAGTAAAGACAGGCATAAGAAATTATAAAAGTATTATTTGGGAACTGATAAATGTCCATGAAATCTTCACAATTTATGTTCCTCTGTGGCGGCTCCAGCTGATCCCTCCATTTGGGTCCCTGACCTCCCGCAACATATCCTGTCCCCATTGCTTTCCTCTAGCAATGCTCATGACTCCATCTGCTCCAAAACCATTGTATCAGACAGGCTGTCACAGACCACTGTGTCTAAAATAGAAACCCTGTCACTCACTACCACTTTACCCTGCTTTACACTTCTTCAGAGTGTTTATGACATCACATTTTATGAACATGTTAGTTTCTCTCCCATTTCTGTTCTTAAGGACAGAGAGTTTTTACCTTTTCACTGCTAGAACAGTGTCTGAGGCATTCGGTAAATATTTGCAGACTGAATAAATGTGAAAACCTTTCCTTCATCGAATAATATTCATTCGTTTACGTAGCATTTGCTGAATACCTCTCCTGGGTCAGGCACTTTGGTGGAATGCTGGGGACAGACATTCCCTACCCTCATGATGTTTATTGCCCACTGCTTGTGCAAGCATTAATCGGTCACACAAATGAATATAATATTAGTACTCCAATAAGTGTTATCAAAGTGAGGCTCATGATGCAATGGAGAGATTGTTTCACAGTGTCAGAGAAAGCCGGGTAGCCTTCCCTGAAGAATTGATGACTAAGCTAACATATGAAAGAAAATAAAAGTTAACCAGTTCACTTAGGATTTGTGCTTTTCATTAGATGCAAATTCTACATTTAAAAACATAATGAAGTGGAGTTGATGATATGCATGCTGAATTAGGTAAGGGAACCTGTATTAATGTATGTAATGTACTTCGAAATGCACCCCAAAAATAAGTTGGATCGAAGGATAGACAGAGTGATGGATACATGGATTGATATATGATAAAGCAAATATAAAACATAATGTTAATAGTTGAATCCAGGTGGTGGGTATACGGGTGAGCTCTGTAAATTTCTTTCACATTTCCTGTATGCTCAAAGATGCTCATAGCATTGTGGGGAAAAATGTTAACCAGATAAGGAAATTGGAGGGAATATTCTCCATGGAAGGCACAGTATGTACAAAAGTAATTTATGTGCTATTACACTTCTATTACTTTAACATCTTAGATGATGTCTGTAGAATAGTAAATGCATTTCTAAATATTAGATATAGTTTTAATTAAATTTGGCTTGCTTCTGCTTTGTGCTCTGTTGACTAGCTTTTATTAGCTCTAATTTTAGATTGTCACTGACCTCTTCACCTTTTAGAAGTTACTAGAGTTGATGGTACCTCAGAGATTCAGCTTTAAAAACAAAAATTTGCTTTGAAAAGTACTTGACACTTTTCAGTGCACATTTACATTCGCTCTCCTACTTGTGACTATCACAAGTAAGTACTTCGATAGTCACAAGTAAGAGAGTGAATGTGAATGTATTATTCTGTGGGTGTAGAATAATAAAGACCATCATTATTGATCCCCATTTTCCAAATAAGATACTGAAGCTTAGAAGGGCAGGGCAAAGTCATATTCCAAAAATCACAAAACACAAGTAAGTAACATTACTGGAACTATGAATATCCACAAATTAGGGATGCTGATTTCCAATGAAGCATATCTTCCACCTCTGTTCATCATGCAGCTGCTTACACGTGTTTGGGACCTGTGTATCTAGAAGCATAGTTTCTTTACCTGTCACCATAGCAAAAATTGCTAAACACAGGATCTTCCAGGAAACCTTGGCTTATACTCTTTGCTCATTTTTTAACATGCAATCACTTAAAAAATGTTTTTTTGCAAATTCTCTGAAATGTATTTCCCTTGTGAGTACATTTTATATTCAGTTTTAAGAAATGAAGTGATTACAATTAAGTAGATTGTAGATCTCAAGACCCTCCTTCTTGTAAACAGTTGTAAGTGCCTAGTTTATTGTTCAGCACACAGAGAACATTAAACTAGTCCTCATTTGTCTTTGTCTGTTATTTTTTCTTTATATCAGGGAGTGGCAAGAATGATATTAAAGCAGACAATCTCAAGAATCCTCGGGGGAAGAGATGATTCTTTGTTTCCTCTGTCTTCCCTTCTCCATCAAATCATTCTTGGTGTTTTCTTATCGAAAGAAAAAAAAAAAAACAACTAAGTCACTCATTTGGAGAAAACACTACATCTTTTTAAGCTAATAGTAAGATAATGGATTGGCTGTAACATAATTTGGTTATATCTAGAAATAAGAAAGCAGTAATCTGAAATGGCAGATTCTGTGTTTCATATAGTTCCTCTCTTAAAAAAAATACTGTGAATAAGAGTTGGAAAATAGCTAGAAAGTGTTCTGTATCTCAGTTTTCAGTGAAGATATGTTACCTGTTCTCAAATTTTATCATTGCTTTTTTTTTTAAAAGATCTTCTACCACTTTTGACTACAATAGTGTTATATGAAGACAAATAGAATTTGTTGTTGACAGAAACTCTTCTAGATGTTAGCCCAAATGTAGACACTGATGTCGTAGTGCCATGTTAACTTCACAAGCATTTTTACTTAACAAGCCTTATGTACCCTCTTACCTCAATACACATGTAAACACTTCTAAGTTGGTATCTGATTTTTTAGACCACTTATAAAATATAGTCTAGAAATAGAGGACTCCTCTGATATCCCAAGAAATACACACAACTTTGAACACTGGAGCTCATAAAGGATGTGCATCAGCACCATGACTTTGCTGGCCTCTTCTCTGCTACTGTTTGGTTTGGTTCCAGTGAGTGTCTTATACAATTTGGAAAACAGGGCCCTGTGAAGCCAATACAGCTGTGCTGGATCGAGTTACCACAAGTGAAAAGGCATACAGTCTATCCTTTTTATGATCTCACCCTTCCTCTCCTAGAAACGTGTTTACTCAGGTCCTTTTACCACCTTTCAGCCATTTGTCAGGAAAGTTTTGCAGTGGATCTGTTTCCAAATGAAATAGAATTGCATTTTTGAACCCAAATAAACTGCTTCATAGCCTTATTTATTTAACATGTGTGCAGTGCCCAAAACTCACACATTTATTTTTGAAATAAAAATGTAGATATCATCTCCTTTAATTTATTCATCATCTAAACCTCAAAACACATATGATTTCAATAACACTATAAGAAAATGGTAGTTGTTATTATGTTAATAAGAAAATAAATGTCCTTTTTTTTCAAAGAGCAGTATAAATACTAAAATTATTTATGGCTAAATCTGTTCCTTAAGTTTTCTCTACAGGAGACAGGAATCTAAGAATTGCAATGCATTTCCCCTTTTTAATTCCTAATTGCCGCTACTTATGTTGTCATACTATATTATTCAGTTTCCCTGCAGTCAGAAATAAAGGAACTACTAAGGAAAAATGTACTGTTCACAGACAGCTCAACTTCATAGGAGTTTGGTGTTTGTTGAAGATTTTGGAATGGCAAAACTGAGAGGTTACTCTTTGCCCTTGTCAACAGATAGCCAAACACATCTGTAGGTGCAAAGGCCACAGGGCCTATTAGACAAGATTTCTGAATTTCACTGTTGCTTCTACCACTTGATCTTGCCCTTAGTCTACAGGAAATAAATAAAACATCAAAGTTGTGCTTCTGGGTTTTTAATAAAGAGGTCAAGATTCAGTGAGTTTATTAGAACATGGTGAGTCTACCTTTGTCTGCATTCAGCCAACATTTATTTGAAACACCTCTTAGCAGCCAGATAGTATGCTTCACTAGTGTTAAATGTTATGAAAAAAAGAAAAGGCGGTGTTAGTATCATAAAACTCCTCTGACATTTAACATCCTCTAATCAACAGGACTGTCCAGACCCTGTGTGTGTGTGTGTGGGGGGGGGGGGGTGTGTGGGTGTGTATGCACGCGCACGCGTTTGCTTACACAAGAGTCTGTTTAGACATGTGGTCCTGAGTACAGACTCTTTAACACCAGTGAGATGACATTCTTTATGGTTTCATCTTAAAACTTTTCTTTCAGAAATAAGCCTATCAAGGACACATCTTCAAAATCTAGCTGCTAAAAGTTGATAGCTAGAGAGAGGTTAGGAATTTACATAAAGCACTCACTATTTCAGCTTCTAGTTGCAATATAGTCTGTTTTAGCTGGCAATTTGCCATGAAAATATTTTCCTAATAAGAACCTTGCCGTTTCTGTATTTCGGCTGCTTGGGTTTGCATCCCAGCTTTGCCACCATCTGACTGTAAGGAGATTATTTACACTCTGCAGTCCTCCGTTGCCTCATCTGCATAATGATGATAACAATAATACGTACCTATCTCATATGGTGGTGTGAGGGATTATGAAGTGTATTCAAACTCAAATTATGTGTTCATTGTTCAGTCTTTCGTTTTGCTACTAAACAGGATTAAGATTAACAGATCATCTGTTTTGACCCTACTTCTAGGCCCCTGGAAATCCAGCTCTTCTAGCCTCTGAGATAAACCAAATATATACAATGTACTGGCCCTTTATGAAGTGGAATCTTAATTGTGAACTTTTCTTTGCTTTCTAATTTTAAACCCCTTTGTAAGCATCTGATTTATTTATTCTTGAAAAGAATTAAAATTAAAGACAAATTAAGCACGTGTCATATGCTGGTGACATTATTGACATAAACTTTGCTCCCTTAATTTTTTAACAATGGGGACTTGTCCATGCCCTTTAAGGCATTAGATAATGTAAGGTAGAAAAAAAAAATAACCAACTTAAAAAACAAAATGTTTCCCTGACTCTGCACAAAGTATTTGCCTGGGAAGTAACATGACATAGGTCCTCATGACATCTCTGAAATACAGCAAGTTCCTTATTTTAAACTATTCATCTGCTAATGGATATTGTCTCTCTGGCTATGAGCTTTGGGGTGAAAATAATTTTGAAATCTCAAGTAATGTGACAAGGTTCTAATCACAGAATCCCAGCCAATCTTAAATTAAAAAAAAAAAAAAAAAAAAAGTTGCAATGTTATTCATGTTCTTGAGTCTGTATGCCAAAGTGGCAGTTTAAAGTACACTCACATAGATGCAGAGAAAGAGAGAGAAGAGCCAGAAAATACATTTTTCTCCCAAAATAACATCACTTAATCATGAAATTATGAGACCTGAGATGACTGTAGGATTGGACTCATCATCTTCATTACTTCACATCTTGTTGTTGAAAATGCACTAGTTAGTTCAGCATTTGTGCATGCAATTCCCTTAAAATAAGTACAAATAACTTTTTTCTTTGTATAATTATTACATCTTTTGCTCCCCTGGGTAAGCTAAATGCTCCTGAGGAACAGGAACTATGCTGTCTATGTTTATGGATCTTTCTATGATCTCGAAGATAGACATTTGTTGTTAATTGACTAGAATATAAGGATGAAAAGAAAGGTATGTGTACCAGAAAGTGTTTCTGATATTGAGGAAGGTATTTATAAGCAATGCATAAATGGAATATAAAATAAGCCACAAGTGAAATAAATAGTGAGAAAGTATAAAGATTGGTTGATGGAGATATGGGGGTGGGGGGGATGGCAAGGAAGGGGAGAATAAAAATAACTGCACCGAGAACAGAAGGGGTTAAGGAGTTTTTCAAAATTCACTCACAAAAACATAGCCATTTGAATATACATCCAAAAACATAATAGTCAAAAAATAGTATGTAAACACATGCAAGGAAAAGAATGGTTTCATGTAGTCACCTGGTTGATTGAAAATTTTAAGCAAAACTATTTACATAACATGCTGCATTTTACAGTAGGGCAAGAGATCATTTGCTTATTTTGAGCACAAAATGAGTTTTACATACTTAACCTTGGTTCAGAAGATCACTTCTAAATGAGAAAAATATGGGACAAAAAAAGGAAATAAAGTTTTAATACTACAGATATTATTGGAGTGTGTTTATTAAGAGGATTTTATGCAATCCATAAAATTTTGCTTTAAAATCATCAGGGCGTTGCTTTGTATGTTATTGTTCAAGGGTCAGTATAATTCCTGAGAAAACCTATAATTTTATTATTTAAATAAATATAGCATATACGGTGGCTAAAACTGCAAGCTCCTAAGCCTACATGTCATGGCCTATAGTAAGAAACACATCACTTTGGTGAATCTTCCCTACACATGAAAAAATTAAATGAAGTCATTTAAAACGCACGGCAGTGTAAGTGAGTACACGTGGCCTAAAGACTAACAATAATATAAATGTTAAAGCAGAAGGAACAAAATACTAAATCCTTTAAATGGAACTTGAAAAAGAGAACTTTATGAACCTGAAGAAACAGCATGCAGACTTCCTTTTCGGAATAGCAGAGTTAAGGTGTTTCTGCCCTTCTCAAAAATCTAATTACAAAAATAAGGATATGAAGCAATAGAAAAACTGATTTATACTTGTCAAAACTAGAAGACATCGGTAACTCCAAGTCGCAGAACACTGAAAAGTAGTAAAGTGACTCGGAACAGACAAGGTGAAACTCAAGGACCTGCCAAGGGGATAGCAATGGAAAGCAATCGAAGATCATTCACCCCGCAAAATTCTGGAAAGACTTTTGCATGGAAATAATCAGCACAGTTACTGTTGAAGGAGGGGGTGGATGGGTACATTGAAAGTGTCTGTAAGGAAGGGTTAGACCCTCAGCCCTCTGTCTCCATAACTGCCTCTACCCCCGAACGCTGTGAAAGATGTAAAGTATATGCTGTGGGGGAACCTGCATCATTGAGGCTCTGGATTGGATATGCCAGGCAGAGAACAGCATCTCTCTGTTCGGGGAAATAGGAGATTTCAAATAGGAAAGTTAACTGAGAAAATAATGAACTCCTCCCGAGAAAAAAAAATACAAAAATTATCTGGGTGTGGTAGTGTGTGCCGTTAGTCCCAGGTCCTCAGAGGCTGACGTTGGAGGATCCCTTGAGCTCAGGAGGTTGAGACTGCAGTGAGCTGTGAATGTGCCTTTGCAGTCTAGCCTGGACAACAGAGCAAGACCCTGTCTCCGGAAAAGAAAAAAATACATATTCATAATTGAGAGACTCCCCATTCCACAAAATGAGCCAGTTGACTACTTATTTAGCTTACAATTTCATTGTTTAATTCTCAGGGTAGGTATTATTTATGATAATTAATGCTATATGATGCATTGATAACTAACCCTGAAATCTTATGGCTTAACACAATAGAGGTTATTGTGTGACTCACATGAAATCCAATATGGTGGGCAGCTCTCATGTTAATCTTGTAGTTTTGCCTTCTGAAGCATGTGGCCATCAGGGTCCTCATGGCAGGGGCTGGGATAGAAGGGGGAACGTTCAGGTTCAACTGTCTCATTCCAGAAGTGACACTCTCAGAATCCATTGTTCAGAACTTTCACAGGGGAGAAGTAGGGACGCACATGGAATATTGAGGGTCCACTTACTTCCCTGCAACTTCGTGTAAATTCATGTCCAGGTTCTTGCAGAACACTTCACTTTCTTCCCATGTGTCAGCCATAGGGTTTATGGTTTATTTCGTTGAACAATTAAAATTCATTTTAAATTTAAGAGCTAGCACCTGTTACCCGCCTAAGATGTGTGGCCTTGTGACAGAACTGAGAATACAGAGATGCTTATAATATATATGCAGTCTCTAGTCTTAAGGTTATTTTACCATTTAACTTTTTATTTTATGTTTGCTTTGAAATAATTTTCAGATCATTCTCTCTAATGTTCACAGGTGGGTGTAAGTGATCAGCTAATTAAAGACTATGTAATAAGTTACTGACTTATGATCAACAGGATCTTGTGTCCCTGCAGCAAATGTTTAATTTCAGATATTTCTTCCAAATCTCGAGAACCACTCCTCCTTCCCTTTTAACTGAAATAATTGCCGAGAACTCTTTTCTTCTTTATAATGGCAACATTTGAGAATCTCTAATATGCTCCATAGATAAGTAACTGCAGATTCATCTATTTCTCAGTATTACCTCATGGTTTATTTCTGATGTTCACTGAAGCAGGTTTGTAAATTAATATTCATATGAAATAGTCTATAGAAAGTTTCATAGCGTATCAGTTGAAAGCAATTATCCAGGAAGAATTTTTGTATCTGAATCAGTCTTGCAAATGCATCTCATATACTTTTTGAAAGGAAATAATTCTTCTGATTTCAAAAGATACATTTATCTTGGAAACACTATTATATATGCTCTTATTTGACTGTCTAAATCTACAGCTTGAACTGCTTCTTTCAGTGGTGCATCTGATTTTTAGTATGTGGATTCTGAGAGTATTAATCAATTTTTTATAACGTTTGGTTTCCTTATGTTTTCTATTTCAGAGTACCCGAGTGGCCTTGGACCATCTGGAGTCTGTGCCTGAGAAACTGAGCCTACTAGAAGATTTCAGAGACTCCAGAGTAAGAAAGAGTTGGCTTGTCTCTTTCAGTATTTTATCTGAGTGAGAACACTTGACATCTTCCTGATGTGCAAAGAAAAGTATAGTGAAGGAAGAAGGACTAAAAAACATTGGGGACTTTTAGCATACCACCTTATCAGAGTTTATTGACATTTGTGAAGTTAGAATTGAAAACAATGCAACTTATATATTAGCACAAGATAGGAAGATACTTTTACTGTACTACTAGATGCTCAGTTGGGCCCCTAAAGCTTTAACAATAATTTAGAAAAGCCTAAGAATTAAAGAGAGTTACACATTACACTGACAGTAGGTAACTTTTTTGATTAGCAATTTTAATTTGTGAATTATATGGGTACTGTTTGTTTTAGGTATATGGTAGTTCCCAGGTTATCTTTATACTATGACATATGAACTCAAACCCACATAAATTTCACATTTCGTATTTCATGGCCATTTATTGATAGACCTCTAACCACAAAGCATTTCATTATCAAGCCAATGTGTTACATGTGTTAATTTACCTTGTGTAATTTTTTTTTAATTCCTCACAGAGGAGATACTCAAAACAAATATCTCTGTTGCCAGTCCTGCCGGACAAGGTCTGGTCCCAAGAATGTCATATATAGCCTTAGGGCTGCAGATGCAATGTAAAATTTTAATGATTTATAATTTATTGACTGTGTATAGCTGAAGGTAACAATGGGAAGGATTTCTTTTTGGCAACCATGTTATCATATTTCACATTGACCTTAAAATATAACTTATGTTATATTTAGGTTCTGTTTAGAGCTGACATATTATTTGAAGATACAGTGGATAGGAAAATAGCCAGATCATGCCGTATTGATTTATTGGAAGCATTGATATAATGTGGTTCCCAAGGTCCACACTATCTTAAAATTACCTTGCATTAAGCATCTTTTGGTAGTTCAGTAACTAACATTTTTGAGTGAGATCCAGTTTAGCTGACACATCTACAAAGCTAGACTATCCCAAATTGAACAAAACCAAGTGTTTCAAATATATTTTACTAAGCTTTGATTCTTTCTCATGATTTGATTATATATTTGCAGTTTAAATATCTATCAAAGAATTATGAAACCGTATCCAAAACAATGCAATTTCTGTTTACTCTTAAACAACCCGATGTGACAGGAGGCAATATGTTATATCCATATTCTTTTTGTTTTTTCTCTGTAGCTAACAGAAATTATCCAAGTAAATGAAGGGCAGACAAGAGAAAGTGTGGGAAACAGGTGGCACTAGTCACTGAGAAATAGACACCTGTGTAATACCAGCATTAAAATATAAAGTTTAACCTCCAGTGACAGATCACTTTTGCCCCAGTTGTCTACAATGAACAGAATGTTCATAAGTACAATTTAAAAGTTGTATTCTCTATTATTACCAAAAGGCTCATTATCATTATTTTTAATCCTATGAGCTGGCAATCATCTGCAAGTCTAGCTCATATACATACAGACTCAGGCATATGAAGATGCCTAAATAGTGAAATTTTGGGGGAAAGTCTTTTTCAGAGTTCAGCATTGTATTTTCCAATATATTAAAATTGAAACCTTTAGCTTGAAAAGGGAAAGAGTTAATTAGCAAGTGTTATGCACACACTGCATGATACTTAGCAGGTGCAAAGTACTTTATGGTACATGTTTCCTAATCTTCAGAGATACCCTATAGATAGGTATTATTTTCACCCATTTTATAGATGAGGACACAGAAGCTTGGAGCCCATAAACTAGCTGAACATGGGATCTAATTTATGTGTAAAACAGCGGAGCCCATCTGCGTCGCCCTGCTGCTTTTAGCTTAAAATCTATTCTACATGTACTCTAAAGTTCTCTATGTGATTACAAAGAGCTGATTTTAATCAACTTAACAAAAATGACTAGACATGGCCTTAAATGAAATACATAAAGCCTTGAGATTATTAGATGTAGATTATATTTATTCAAACCCTTTAAACTTTCTAAAAATCAGTGTGGTGTGAACAAGAATACAAAGACCTAAGTTCTGGTACAAACTCATGCACCAGACAAAAATCACTTAATGCCTCAGGAGATAATGTCCACATTCATGTGACGAGACACTTGAACAATATTATCTCTGGGTTCTTATATACGTATTTCTTGATATGTAGACCATAGCCTATGACTTTAAGTGTGAGTACAGACCTTATCCTATTTGGATAGGCCTGACTTTATTCTTGTTTAAATGTGGTCGTATTTATTTTGAAAGAATTGTTGGCCAGGCATGGTGGCTCACGCCTGTAGTCCCAGCACTTTGGGAGGCTGGGTGGACCACCTCCCAGGTGGGTGGGAGGTGGGTGGACCACCTGAGGTCAGGAGTTCAAGACCAGCCTGACCAGCATGGCAAAACCCCATCTCTACTAAAAATACAAAATTAGCCAGTTGTGGTGGCACATGCCTGTAATCCCAGATACTCAGGAGGCTGGGGCAGGAAAATTGCTTGAACCCAGGAGGCGGAGGTTGCAGTGAGCTGAGATCATGCCATTGCACTCTAGCCTGGGTGACAGAGTGAGACTCTGTCTCAAAAAAAAAAAAAAAAAAATTGTTTCAGCTCTACAATTCCCTATTTAAACACTACATTTTTGATTAGGTGGAAAGGGAGTAGCATTGGGTTCCAAGTCCAAACTGCCACACATTGTCCAGCCCTGGGCAAATCATTTTAACTTCCCTGAGCTCTAGTTTTTAGAGGTTTTTGTTTTGTTTTGTTTTTATACTAAGCATGAGAACTTTGGAATTATAATACCCCTTCTAGCTTGAACATTCTGTAAGTTTAAGGTTTCTTGTGACTTTGAGGGACACTAAATCCCTATATGTATTTTTTTTTACATACCAAAATCAGTTGTCATCATTGTTTTTCTAATTTCTCCCTAAGTAATAATAGAAATGTCTAAATAATTATCTAGAGTAACTGTTTGCTGTGTTCCTTCTTCACCCAAGAAATGAAGAGAAAAGAAAGAAAAAAAGGCAGGCCCTGGAAATTTTTGTTTTCTTAATTTTTTTTTATTACCTGATTCTTTTTCTGTTTATAAAGGCAAAGGAGCTATCCTTAAATTTAAAAATCTACGTGACATAATAGTTAAAAGGTAGGATGTTGTTTATGGATAAGTGAAGTAAAAGGGCTTTAGTTTTATAGATAGCAATTTTTTAAAACAAGAATATATTGACGCTAAGTACCAATCCAAGGGATAGTACACAGCATCCAAATGCGGCATGTGTCATTAATGACATCTTTGGACAGTACATTGCTACTTGAACCTTGTTCTAAAGGGTGTCAGTCCCTGTAGATGGGCATAGGGACTAGCTGTTAAAAGAATTCAGGTAACCACTGTAGGATGCATTGCATTTTTATGGTTTTATCCACAGTGACAATTTTCTTCTTTTTCTTTTCTTTTTTTTTTTTTAAGACAGAGCCTTGCTCTTTCACCCATGCTGGAGTGCAATAGCACAATCTCACTGCAACCTCTGCCTCCTGGGCTCAAGCGATCCTCATTCTCCCACCTCAGCCTCCTGAGTAGCTGGGACTACAGGCATGCACCACCACATCTGACTAGTTTTTGTATTTTTTTATAGAGGTGAGGTTTCATCATGTTGCCCAGGCTGGTCTCGAACTCCTGGAGCAGAGCAGTCCTCCCACCTTGGCCTCCTAAAATGCTGGGATTACAGGTTTGAGCCACTGCATGTAACCTTCTTCTTTCTCTGTGGTGGCCTGTGATTCTCCTATATATCTCTAAATTTTTGTAATTATTTATTTTCATTTTTATCTACATATAGACTCTTTCTTACTCTAATTTCAAGCACCAATTTTCTTTCTTCTACCAGTTCAGACCCTTTGCTTTTTTTCCCAGGATTCCTGCAGTTCATCTGAGAGAACTGATGGAAGATACTCTAAATACAGAGTTCGCAGAAATTCTCTTCAGCATCACCAAGAGGACATCAAGTACAGAACCAAAAGTTTCAAAGTAATGTTCTTTATATACATTTTTAGTCTTCAAGTAGTATCCATGTTTAAGGCTACCACCTCTTAAGCAGCCTCTGTTTGTGTAAGGGCACTTGTGAAAGAAAATATTTTCCTTGATATATTAAATAGATTTTCAATTCTGTGGAAATAGAGAATAAAAATCTAGCATTTGTGCTTATCACATTTTGTCTGGGAAGTAAGCCTTAAGTCTATGCCATCACTGCTTGATATGTTACTTGTTTATGGGAACTGGTGCTGCTTAAGAGCCAAGAAACCCCTGGTCAACTGTTTGGTCAAAGTCTTAGTGTGATGTTCACCTTCTTCTATGTATAAGTCCAGCTGCTCTCCACACTGAAGTCTGCAGTAGGTCAGATAATGTATTGTACTTTGGAATTCTAGTCATTTTCTTCTAGAGGGGATATGAACTCCGTATTAATACTTCGGCTTTTGTTTCATCACCATGGAGCCAGCACAGGACACTGGGAAGACTTAACTATATTAACAAAAAGCATACATTCTCTAGAGCCTACCCAGTATCCATCTGGGATCTGGGTGATTTTAAATCCATTTGATCTTGGGCAGCTCTCAGTTTGGAGCAGGGTTTCTCAACCTTGGCACTCTTGATATTTGGGGCCAGTTAATTCATTGTGGTAGAGGCAGTTTTATGCATTGCAGTGTATTTAGTTGCATCCCTAAAACGTATGCACTAGATGCCAGTAACATCTCCCATCTCAGGTTGTAACATCCAAAAATGTCTCCTGACATTGTCAAATGTTCCCTGGAGGGCAAAGATGCCCTCTGTTGAGAATGTTGACCCAGAGAGAATCCATCTATATTCAAATGTGCACTCCAAGTCAATTTAAAAAAAAGCTAAGGGTTTTCTGGCTTTCTTGTGTTCTTACAAACTTGAATATGTATGAATATTCATTACACTGTATATATTCACTTATTACAGCGAAATATAATTATTTCTAAGAAGCGGCTTTCCTCCTCTGAATGTAATTGGATAGAATGCTCAGTGGATATAAAGACAGTGTTCATTTCCATAAGTCCTTCTTAGCATGCTTAAAATGAGCATTATACTTTCTCCCTTCCAAATAAAAATTAACACAATTAGGACAGGTTATTGATACCCTTACTGTGAAGAGAACATCCTGTGACTTTGTTCCCTTTTACTTTTGTTTTTAATAGATCCATATATTCACTATAGTAGTGACCTTGTCTCGTATGGCAATTTTTAAGTTCTCTAAATCATCTTCCAACATTCCCAGTCAGGTCCTGCAAACTCAAGCATTTCTCCACCATTTAAAGGAGTGCCGCTAATCTATAACAGAAATACAAAGTTTAGGCTACAAAAGCTAATGATTATTGAGCATATTTTAGAACAAACCACAAGACATTTCTCTTTTTGTAGGTGTTACATGCCTTATGTACATTATCATATGTAATATTCATGGCAGTCCTCTCAGATAAGCATGACTATTTTTCCTCTATACCACTGAAGAAAGCAAGGCTGTATAGTAATTAAATGGTTGAATCAGGATTAAAACCTAAGTCTGCCTAGCTTTAGTAATTTACGTCACTGACCACTGTGCCATGACAGTATAAGTTTAGACCTTATATACCTAATTTTTTCTGGAAGTCACCAAATACAGGAATATATTTTCAATATGTAAAAATCAGTGTTCTCCGAAAATGCATAAACATAGTACATGCCTCTTAGTTCAACAGAGGTCTAGATGCAAATGAAACATTTAAAACATTATTTTCCAGTACACTTAGAGTTGGTATCAGGTGAATCAGTGCTATCTAGTGGCACCCAAATTGCTATAAATCAATGCAATTTCCATAACAGCATATGGCAAAGCTATGAATGTTTAACATGTTCAGCAAGTAATCTCATTGGAGTTCTGTTTAAAATTACATTTGCAGCTGAAGAGGGCATCAGGCCTAGTTCATAAGAGGGGCCAGCACTTAGCAAAATGAAAAATAAGTTTGAAAATTTTGCAAGTAGATAGTGCAAATATAGGATAGAGCTGCAGAACCCATTTTATGATGGCATTGTTCTCCATTAATACTACTTAAATATTTTAAAACAGATACATTTCAGCAATGGATATATCTACTATCACCCATATGTCACAGATTCCTGGCCTGAAATAATATAGTAATTTAACGTAAAACTCACAGGAATATAACATTTTTGGTAGTCATTGGAGAGGAAAATATGGGAACACATTTTTGCCAATTGTAGATACCAGTGGTCATTTTCTCATACTCCTTTCATGAAAATAAGTTTTTAAAAAAGACTGAGAGAGAAGTCAGCTTTAAAAGAACAGCGAGCTTAAATGAGTAATGAGAAAGTTGTGTTAGTCATTTCTTGTCTTCATGGATAATCAGAAGAGCCAGCTATGATACCTCATTGACATCCTGAAGAAAATGCTTCAGATAAGAGAAACAGGAACTCAAGAGAGAATGTGCCCCTTACTCCATCAGTTTCAGGAGACATTATTTCAGTAGCTATTAACTTTCCCCACATTTGCTAAGACAGAATTCAAAGAAAAGGCAAATTATAGGGACTTGAGTTAACTGGTTCTACTGAAAACTACAGTTCCAGGAAATCAGTGTAAGACTAGTTTAATGCAACAAACATACACTGTACAGCTACCATGTTGCAAATCACAGTACCTGTGGGTGTGGGGTTGGGGAATAAATGCATAAAGATGCAGAAAGCATGGTATTAAAGGAGAGAATATTTACCTAGTTATCTTAATTCTAACAGACACAGGTGCTCTAGAGCAGAGGTTGGCAAACTGCTCGTGGGTCCAATCTTGCCTGCCAACTATTTTTGTAAATAAAGTTTTATTGTAATACAACCACACTCATTTATTCACATATTGTCTTTGGCTGCTTTTGCACTGAACAGTAGAGTTTAATAGTTGCTACAGAAACCATATGGCCCACAAAGACTAAAGTATTTACTGTCTGGCCCTCTATAGAAAATGTTTTCCAACCTCTGGTCTAGAGGAGGAAGAAACTACTAATCTACTTCTTCCTTTACACATTATATGACGTATTTCCTTTTCTGTATTTGCCAATCAAATAGATACTCTCCAAGCTCTTTGGAAAGTCATAATACTTACTCATTCAGCAAATATTTATTGAGTGTCAGATGTATGCCAAGAACTTTCTAGGTGCATGGGACTCACGTCAGTGAACAAAATGAAGCAAAAATCTCTGACTTTTTTGTTGTAATTGGACAATATTCATATTTTTGTTGTTGTTTTTCTAAACACAGAATTCATCAAACATTTATTGGATTTCTAATGCAAACCAAGGCACTGTGCTAGGAGCTCAAGAGAATGGCACAATAGGAAAAAACATTACCAACCCTTAGGAATTTAAATCCTTCATACAAATTACAGTGGCACAAAAAAGAAAAGGGCTAAATGCTATAGAGGTAGCCCCATAAAAGTGGCCCCAGTAAACTGCATTGGGGCTTCAGAGGAAAGAAAGATGCTCAAGAGTCTTTTGAAAGGAGGTTTGTAGTGACAAGGCACAAGAAAACATTTATCCACATCTCAGTTTGGGAGAGGATCACTATTAGAATTTCAGTTGTAGATTCTGACTATATTCCTGTTGACAGACAAATAACTGTTGGAATAGCAGACTGTGTTGGCAGCTGGCTTCTCTTATGTTGTTGCTGTTGTAAAAAGGCAATGAAACATCCAATATGACCACACTGCTGGTGTAGGGAAGGGTTAGCAGGAAGTGGGCAAGTCAGGTTCTCTTTCAATCCCTCCAAGGCTATAGCCATCTCCTCTGTTTATTCCTGTGGCAATCACCACAACAAAAAGGATCAGCTTTCTAGAAGCCTGTCAAGATTTTGAGCAGGACCATCATCCCCAGTTGTGAGAGCATCAAATGTAATATTGTCTTAAGTTGACCAAGCTAACTGGACAAAGCCTGATCTAAAAGCTTACATTTAGAATTCATTTCAAAGCTGAATCTAACACAACATTTTCTCTGTCTTGGTAGACAAGAGAAGCATTTCATGGCCTCTCTTTCATCAAGCCTAATTGGGTTTCTGTAGGACATACAGGCTTCCTTCCTGGCTCAGCTGTTTCAAATAGAACAGAATGTTCAAAAGTCAGCCAGTAACACAGCATCACTAATTTGAATTCACAGAGGAGCATGGTTTTGTCCAAGACATCCCCATTTATTACCTTTACCCATACTAAATATATGGTTTCAATTAACATTGGAATTTTTTAGTAAAATTGCAGAAGGCATGTTTATTCCCCATTCTTCTTCCCCTTGAAAGAAAAGTCATGATTTTTAATTTGTAGTTGAAGAGTTAGTGTACAGTTTCTTTTTAAACAAACAGATGTTTTATGGGACAAGATGAGGTAGGTGAGGAAGCATTAATAATGGCTTTCGGCAGAGTCCATGGAAGCAGAGTTTGCCAAAGCCCTGTCATATTTGTTCAGTGTAAGTATGTGTGTGATATAAGTACATGTTTTGTTCCTTGAACTCATTTCTCTCTCATTGAATCTTTGTAATTTGTTTATACCTTGCTCACAGCAATTAATGGCTGTTAGCACTTTCTCAAGTCAGCTATTTCTGTACATATCTTAAATCTTCTACAACAGTAGCTGCTAAAGCATGCTATGTATAATTCCTAGTACAATTCAAGATTGTAGATGATGCATAAACATTTTTATTTTAATGACTATAAAAATATATCACTAATGGATTATTACATTGATTTTTACAGATATTGCTTAGGAATAGTAGTGGCAACCATGGGAGAATTTGAGAGAGTGTTAACCCTACAATACTCCAATTATCTCATTTATAACTACTCCATGCTTTGATAAGAATTCATATGTAAACTAATATGCAAACACAGCTCTGTGCTTCTCTCCATCCTTTAAGCCTCCCCTATACAGAGATTTAGAGTGCAAGGTTAACTTTTAAGTAAATGTAAGAGAAAACAGTAGTAAAACTATAGGTGAATATTGATGTTTGGGAAATGCTCTTCTACTAGATTGTATGGGCTTTTGAAGGCAAGCACTGCCTTGACTCCAGAACATACAGTGAGTGTACAACACATGTTAAATTGGTGATTTTAAAAACTCTTAAAAAATCATTTTCTAGTTTCAGCCTTTCTAAAATTCTAACAAAAATTTAATTGCTATTTTTGCAGTAAAGATTACATGACACATTTAAAACCTTAAAGGCAATCAAATCATGCTGAAATATGAAGATATGTTTATTCTCTTGAAGTGGTCAAGACTAACCTGCTCGCCATATTTAACTAGTCAGTTTCATCCTGCTCTTCAAAAATTAAACAAAAGGTTGCCAGTTGAATTGGTATTTTTTTCTTTGTTAAAAATCTGAAATTTGTAATGGATCTAAAGTGCTTATTCAGAAACCAACATGGGTACTTAGATGAACATATTAATATTTTAACCTATTAGAGCCACACTTTATCAAACCCAATTCCCTTAGCAAGCCACATGCTTTTACCCTTCCAAATAATTTACTCCACAAAAATATTAAGAAAAGAAAGATTGTGAACAAATGTAACTATATAAGCCATTTTAAATAATCTCTAATTCAAAATTCTAGGTACTAAATACCTAAGAAAAGACAATTAAATTTATTAGTTTTTAACAAACATCATAATATATTCATCCAAACAATGATTGTTTCTTTTAAAATAGTCACTTTAAGGCCGTGTGTGGTGGCTCATGCCTATAATCCCAGCACTTTGGGAGGCTGAGGTGAGCAGATCATGAGGTCAGGAGATCGAGACCATCTTGGCTAACATGCTGAAGCCCTGTCTCTACTAAAATTACAAAAAAAAAAAAAAAAAAAATTAGCTGGGTATGGTGGTGGACGCCGTAGTCCCAGCTACTCAGGAGGCTGAGGCAGGAGAATGGGGTGAACCCAGGAGGCAGAGCTTGCAGTGAGCCGAGATCGTGCCACTACACTTCAGCCTGGGTGACAGAGCGAGACTCCATCTCAAGAAAAAAAAAAAAAAAAACCAATAAAGTCACTTTAAGAGACTAAGCACTGATTCCTGTGAACCATCATTAAAAACATCTTCACACCCGTCCCTTTATTTCTTATGTCAATGGCACATCTTTTTGAGTATGCTTGTTTGTGGCAAATTTTTATCCACTATGAGTGGATTTGGTTTCTAAAAATGGATTAAAGTCATGTGAAGCCAAGTCTGAAGTAAGTAAAAAGAAAAAAAATTTGAGTAAAATCTTTTCATTATTGACACACTGGGAATATATAATTTCATACAATAAAATATCAATTAGATATTAGTCCTATTATGAAAACTAGTCAAAGAGATTCAAATGGATTTATCTAGAAGAGTATTTTCATAAATCTGTTAATATGGTAGATGAGTGTTGCTTTGGTTTTTTTTTTTTTTTAGATGGAATCTCACTCTGTAATCCAGGCTGGAGTGCAGTGATGGTCTTGGCTCACTGCAACCTCCGCCTCCTGAGTTCAAGCAAGTCTCCTGCCTCAGCCTCCCAGGTAGCTGGGATCACAGGCATGTGCCACCATGCCTGGCTAATTTTTGTATTTTTAGTGGAGATGGGGTTTCACCATGTTGGCCAGGCTGGCCTCCAATGCCTGACCACAGATGATCTGTGATCTTCCACCTCCCAAAGTGCTGGGATTACAGGTGTGAGCCACTGTGTGTGGCTTGCTTTGGGTTTTTAATATTATTGTATCTATTATTGTATCAATTTGGATGCCCAATGGTAAATTTGCATAGTTTGCATAGTTAGAAGTACTGGTTGTTCACTGTTTCTGTCTGGATAGATTAGAATCATACAGTGTTAATGCTGAGAGGACTCAGAGATGATCTGATGCAGCCCCATAATTTTTTTACATCAAGACACTGAGAATGTGAGAGAAGTAATCTCCTGTTTCCCAGCTCCACCACAGCAAACTTTAATTTCTGCACTTTGGTCAAGAAATGATCATCATATGACCATTTATTGAGTTCTTTAGTGTAGATGGCACAGCGCTAAATTGTGGAGTATTTGGATGGGTAGATGGAAAAATGAGTAGATGGAAAGATGGGTAGATGGAGACAATCATAGCCTCACCCTCTTGGAGGTTAAAATGTAAAATAGCAGCCACACAGATGGAGATATGGAGGGCAGACTTTAAGTAAAACATCTGCCCAGATTAAACTTTCAGATAGGAATAAAGTAGTTTACTGAGGAAGAGATTAAATTTTCTTGAGCACTGATAGAGAACTGGGAATTCAGAGTAGGGCAGAAATGGAGGGACAGTGCATTATTAGGCTAGAGACAAATTCAGGAAAATATTTTTGCCAGGGAATGTGAAATACATATGTGTTTGTTCCTTCTCTCCAGGGGAAGGGCTGGACAAATTAAAATTTTAAAAAATTAAAAGTATCATTTGTCTCATATACTTTGAACTTATAATATTCCAGAGAGAGAAATACTTGGTGGGTATCATTAAATATTCATCATTAGAGATCAGTTTAGCAAAGACATTTAGTCAGGTTGGAACAGCTTTTTAAAAACCAATTACAATGTGGGTTATGAAAGAGAAATGGAAGAAACCCAGGAAAAATATTAGAAAATGCAAGTCCCTTCACCCAGTGGAACTTTTGCAGAGATTTCTGGCTAACTAGCTTGTTGAGACTTAGGACAGCAATGAAAATAGGTCCTTGTGCTAAGTATATAAGAATTGGTAAGAAGCAAAAGCTGAGATCATTAGAATTGCAAAGAATGTTCCTTTTTAACAAATATTTCCTTTTTAATACTTAAGCTTTTGGTGCAAAGATAGCTAGGAATTGGAAACATTCATTTTATGGTCACCTTATAAAATTTACTTTTATAGAAGTTCTACAAGTTAATTATCAGTATAGAATTAGAGGAGATGATTTCATATTCTGTTATGTTGATTGTTCAAAGCATTTTGAAATATTTTTATTTTAGGGTAGTCTTTTAGGGTTAACTTGGCTAGTTTTGTTTCAAGGTAATATAAGAAATGCTGACAATATTTTGAAGACTTATATTAGAACTTAAAGATATAATAGAGTTAAACCTCCTCATTTTCCAAAAGTGAAAGAAATAAATGTGAGTGATTGAATCATGAATAAGTCAACAATTGTAAAGGGAATTGTAAACAGTCATAAATGTGTGTTCACCTATTAACAGTGTCAAAATATATGAAGAAAAAACTGATAGAATTGTAAGGAAAAATAGTCAAATCCATAATTATAGTTGGAGATTTCAACATTCCTTTTTCAGCAATTCATAAAACAGTAGGCAGAAAGTCAGTAAAGATATAGAAGACTTGAACAATACTATTAACCAAGTAAATTTAATTGACATTTATAGAATACTTCCCCCAAAACAGCTAATTACACATATTTTTCATGTATACATTGAATATTTCCCAAGGTAGACTATATTCTAAGTCATAATGAGAGACAGGGCTACGTGGATTTCCTAGGGCGACTAAGAATCCCTAAGCCTAATTGGGAAGGTGACCGCATCCACCTTTAAATACGGGGCTTGCAACTTAGCTCACATCTGACCAATCAGGTAGTAAAAAGAGCTCACTAAAATGCTAATTAGGCTAAAACAGGAGGTAAAGAAATAGCCAATCATCTATCACCTGAGAGCGTGGGGGAGGGACAATGCTCAGGATATAAACCCAGGCATTGGAGCTGGCAATGGCAACCCCCTTTGGGTCCCCTCCCATTGTATGGGAGTTCTGTTTTCACTCTATTAAATGTTGCAACTGCATGTTCTTCTGGTCTGTGTTTGTTAAGGCTGGAGCTGAGCTTTCGCTCGCCGTCCACCACTGCTATTTGCTGCAGACCCGCCACTGACTTCCACCCCTCTGGATCTGGCAGGGTGTCCACTGCGCTCCTGATCCAGCGAGATGCCCATTGCCACTCCCAATCAGGCTAAAGTCTTACTATTGTTCCTGCATGGCTAAGTGTCCCGGTTCATCTTAATCAAGCTGAACGCTAGTTGCTGGGTTCCACGGTTCTCTTCTGTGACCCACGGCTTCTAATAGAGCTATAACACTCACCGCATAGCTCAAGATTACATTCCTTGGAATCCATGAGGCCAAGAACCCCAAGTCAGAGAACAAAAGGCACTGAAGAGGGTAGGAAAGACTATCTTGAATTGCCTACATTTCCCCACTCCTCCCCCATCCTCTGGCAGCAGCTATGTGGTGGGAGAGAGAATCTGTGTGTTTTGGGGAGGGAGAGAACAGTGATTGTGGAACTTTGCATGGGAACTCAGTGCTACCCTGTCACAGTGGAAAGCAACACAAGTCAGAATTTAGTCATGCCCATGGAGGGAGCATTTAGACGAGCACTAGCCAGAAGGGAATCATCCATCCTGATAGTTGGAATCTGAGTTCTAGCTAGGCCCATCACTATGGACTAAAGTTCTCTGGGATCCTAAATAAACTTGAAAGGCAGTTTAGCCACAAGGACAAGCCTGGTACCGTGCTGGGCTTGGAGCCATTGGCGTGACCCAATAAGACAATAGCCAGGGCTATCAAGGGAGTGCTAGCATCACCTCTCCCCCAACTAAGGCAATACAGCTCAAAGCTCCAGGAGACACTCATTCCTTCAGATTTAGTTGGGGAAAGGAGGAGAATAAAGAGGACTTTGTTTTGCAACTTGGATATCAGCTTAGCCATAGTAGAATAGAGTACCAGGCAGAGTCCCGAAGCCCTCATTCCATGACCTAGCTCCCAGATAACATTTCTAGACACATCCTGGGTCAGAAGGGAACCTGCTTTGTTGAAGAAAGAACCCAGTCATGACAAGATTTATCACCTGCTGACTAAAGAGCCTGTAGGTCTTGCACACCTGTAATCCCAGCACTTTGGGAGGCTGAGGTGGGCGGATCACCTGAGGTCAGGAATTCAAGACCAGCCTGGCTAACATGGTGAAACCCTGTTTCTACTAAAAATACAAAAAAATTAACTGGATGTGGTGGTATGCACCTGTAATCCCAGCTGGTCAGGAGGCTGAGGCAGGAGAATTGCTTGAACCCGGGAGGTGGAGGTTGCAGTGAGCTGCCATCGCACCATTGCCCTCCAGCTTGGGCAACAAAAGTGAAACTCCATCTCAAAAAAAAAAAAAAAAAAAAAAACCTAAGTGGTACCTAGGCAGTACTCGCCACAGGCCTTAGGTAAGACCCAGGCCTGTGCTAGCTTCAGGTGTGACCCAGCACATTCTCAGCTGTAGTTGTCACAGGGCAAGACTTCTTGCTTGAGAAAAGGAAAGAGAAGAGTAAAGGGGACTTTGTCTTGCAGCTTGGGCAACAGCTCAGGCACAGTGGAGATGCTGATTCCAGGTCTTGGCTTCTGGACAACATTTCTGAAATAGCCCTAGACCAGTTAGGAGCCTGTTACCCTGAAGGGAGAGACCCAGGCCTGGCAGCATTCACTACAAGCTGAATGAAGAGCCCTCAACATTATCTGGTTGAGAGTTTGTTGAGTGAACATCGGTAGTAGTTAGGCAGTACTCATCATGGGCCTGGGGCTGTGGTGGCCACAGAGAGAGACTCTTTCTTCATGAGGAAAGAAGAGTGAAAAGTAGGAAGGACTTTGTCTTCTGGCTTGTGTGTCAGCTCAGCCTCAGTAGAATAGAGCAGCAAGTAGATCCCTAAAGTTTCCAACTCTGGATCCTGGCTCCTGGATGGCATTTCTGGATCTGCCCTGGGCTGGGGCAGAGCTCACTGCTCTGAAGGAAAGGCCACAAGCATGGCTGGATTCACCACCTGCTAACTGGAGAAGCTACAGGCCTTGAGTGAACATGACCAATAGCCAGGAGTTAGTCACATGGACCCAGCAGAGTCCTAGTGGTGATGGCCACAGGGATGTTTCTGTCACCTCTTCCCCATCTCCAGGCAGCTTATCATGGAGAGAGAGTGAGTTCATTGATTTGGCAAAAATTAGGGGAAGAGAACAAGAGACTCTGCCTGGTAACCCAGGGAATTCTCATGGATCTTATTCAAGACCACCAGGCAGTACCTCTATAAGTCTGCAAGAATCACAGTGATACTGGGCTTCAGGTGCCATTTAATGCAGACAAAGCTGCAGTGACCAAAGACTTAGATCACAACACTCAATTCCCTTTGAATACCTGGAAACCCTTCTCAGGAAGGATGGATCCAAACAAGCCCAGACTGCCAAGACTACAATAAATACCTAACTCTTCAGGACTCAGACACTGACAAGTATCCCCCAGCATCAGAACCATCCATGAAAACATGCCCTCACCAAACAAACTAAACACACCAGGGACCAATCCTGGAGTGACAGAAATATGTGACCTTTAAGAGAATTCAAAATAGCTGTTTAAATAGCACCACAAAATTCAAGATAACACAGAGACGGAATTTAGAATCCTTTTAGATAAACTTAACAAAGAGATTGAAATAATATTTAAAAATCAAGCAGAAATTCTGGAGCTAAAAAATTTAATTGACATACTGAAGAATGCAAGAGTCACTCAAAAGCAGAATTGCTTAAGCAGAAGAAATAATTAATGAGCTTAAAGACAGGCTATTTGAAAATATACAGTCAGAGGAGACAAAAAAATAAAAAATAATGAAGCATACCAATAAGATCTAGAAAATAGCCTCTGTTGATGAAAAGAGTCAAACTTTGTAAAATATTTGAAGAGATTTATTCTGAACCAAATATGAGTGACCTTAGCCCATGACACAGCCCTTAGGAGGGTCCTGAGAATATGTGCCCAAGGTGGTTGGGGTACAGCTTGGTTTTATATATATTAGGGAGGCATGAGACATCAATCAAATACATTTGAGAAATACATTGGTTTGGTTCAGAAAGATGGGACAACTCAAAGCAGGGGCTTCCAGGCTATAGGTAAATTTAAACATTTTCTGGTTGACAATTAGTTGAGGTTGTCTAAAGACCTGGGATCAATAGAAAGGAAATATTCAGGTTAAGATAAAAGATTGTGGAGACCAAGGTCTTTTTGAAGTCTTATAGTGGCTGCCCTTAGAGACAGTAGATGACAAATATTTCCTATTCAGATCATTAAAAGGTGCTAGACTTTTAGTTAATCTCTTCAGGATTGGGAGGGCCTGAAGAAAAAGATCTAGCTATGTTAATAGAGATTCTTTACAAATGCAGTTTTTCCCACACAAAGGATGGCTTTGCAGGGCCATTTCAAGATATGGCAGAAAAACATGGTTTGGGGTAAAATATTTTGATTTTCTTCCTGGTATTGTAATGCTATGCCAGAGTCAGACTGGAAAGTAAGTCACGATACATAGAATTAAATAAGACCCATCTGATGAGAATTTATAGTTTGTAGGGCACAACTCCCCAGACCCCTTAGACAGGAATTTGGGCAAGATTAAAAAATAGAGCTTAGTTTTCACCTCAAAAGGACAGATACAAGAGTTATTGGCCTTAAAGAGGAGCTAGAGAGAGAGATTGGAGTAGAAAGCCTTTCAATGAAATAACAACAGAGAACTTTCCAAAACTACAGAAAGATATAAATATTTAAGTACAAGAAGGTTATAGAACACCAAGTAAATTTAACCCAAATAAGACTACCTCAAAACGTATAACTCCCAAGGGTCAAGTATTAGGAAAAAAATTAAAAGCAACAAGATTAAAGAAACAAATAATATACAAAGGAGCTCCCATCCATCTGTCAGCAGACTTTTCAGTGTAAATCTTACAGGCCAGGAGAGATAGGCATGACATATTTAAATTGCTGAAGAAATACAACTTTTATGCTAGAATAGTATATCCAGGAAAAATATCCTTCAAATGTGAAGGGGAAGTGAAGACTTTCCCAGAAAAACAAAAACTGAGGGTATTTATCAACACTAGACCAGTCCTATAACAAAAGCTAATGGGAGTCCTTCAATCTGACATTAAAGGATGTTGACAAGCAATACTATATCATTTGAAGGTACAAAACTCACTGGTAATGGTAAGTACACAGAAAAATCTGAATATTATAACACTGTAATTACAGTGTATAAAGTACTCATGTCTTCAGTAGAAAGACTAAAAGATAAGTCAGTCAAAACTAATAATAAATACAACTTTTCAGGGCATAAATGGCATAAGATAAAAATAGAGACAAAGAAATTTAAAACTAGGAGGGGTGAAGTTAAAATGTTTTTATTAGTTTTCTCTTTGCTTGTTTGTTAGTTTGCTTGTTCTTGAAGTGTTACCATTAGTTAAAAAATAACATGTTATGTTATTTGCAAACCTCATGATAACCTTAAATCAAAAAACCTACAACAGATACACAAAAAATAAAAAGCAAGAAATTAAAACATACTACCAGAAGAAATTGCTTTCACAAAAAGGAAGACAGGAAGAAGACAACCAGAAAACAAACATAAAATGAATAACAAAATGACAGGAGTAAGTTCTTGCTTATCAGTAGTAACAGTGATTGTAAATAGACTAAATTCTCCAATCAGAAGACATAGAATGACTGAATGGATTGAAAAAGGAAACAAGACCCAATGGTCTGTTGCCTACAAGAAACACACTTCACCTATAAAGACATATGTAGACTAAAAATAAACGGATGGAAAATGATATTTCGTGCAAACAGAAACCCAAAACAGCAGGAGTAGCTATACTTACAACAGAAAAAATAGATCTCAAAGCAAAAATCTATAAAAAGAGACAAGGTTATCGTGTAATGATAAAGAGGTGCATTCAGCAAGAGGATATAACAATTGTAAATATATATGCACCCAACACTGGAGTTCCCAGATATATAAAGCCAATATTATTGGAGCTAAAGAGATAGATAGATACCAATACAATAATAGCTGAAGACTTCAACACCCACTTTTAGCATTGGACAGATTGTCCAGACAGCAAATCAACAAAGAAGTGTAATACTTAATCTGTAGTATAGACCAGATGAACCTAATAGATATGTACAGAACATTTCATCCAGTGGTTGCAGAAGACAATCTTCTCCTCAGCACATGCATCGTTGACAGGGATAGACCATATGTTTGGTCACAAAACAGTTCTTTAAAAATTCAAAAAAATTGAAAAACCAAGTATCGTATCTGACCACAAGGAAATAAAACTAGAAATCAATTTGGAAACTATACAAACACATGGAAATTAAACAGTATACTCTTGAATGACCAGTGCGTCAATAAAGAAACTAAGAGAAATTTAAAAATTACTTGAAACAAATGAAAATGGAAGCATAACATATCAAAACCTATGGGGTACAGCAAAAGCAGTACTAAGAAGAAAGTTTAGAGCAATAAATGCCTACATCAAAAAAGCAGAAGAACTTCAAATAAAAAACTGAGTGATGCATCTTAAAGAACTAGAAAGCAAGAGAAAACTAAATTCAAAATTAGTAGAAGAATAGAAATAACAAAGATCAGAGTAGATACAAATGAAAGGGAAATGAAAAAAATACAAAATATCAACTAAACAAAAAGTTGTTTTTTTGAAAAGATAAAATTGACAAACCTTTAGCCCCAATAAGAAAAAGAGAGAAAAGACCCAAATAAATAAAATCTGAGATGAAAATGGAGGCATTACACCTGATACTGCAGAGAGGGTCATTAGAGATATGCCAATAAATAGGAAAGCTTAGATAAAATGGATAAATTCTAGACACATACAACCTACTAAGATTGAACTTCCTGAAAACATCCAAAATCTGAATAGACCAATAACAAGTAATGAGATTGAAGCCATAGTAAAAAGGCTGCCAGCAAAGAAAAACCTGGGACCTGATGGCTTCACTGCTGAATTCTATCAAACACTTAAAGAACTAATACCAATCTTACTCAACCTATTTCAAAGAATAGAGGAGGAGGGAATACTTCCAAACTCATTCTATGAAGCCAGTATTACCCTGATACTAAAACCAGAAGAAGACACATTAAAAAAAAAAAAGAAGAAAAAAAAAAAAAAAAAAACCACAGGCCAATGTCTCTGATGAACATTGATGAAAAAAATCTCCAACAGAATTCCAGCAAACCAAATTCAATAATCTATTTAAAAAGATTATTCATAATAGACCAGGGATGCAAAGATGGTTTAACATACACAAATCCACCAGTGTCATACATCATACCAACAGAATGAAGGACAAAATTCATATGATCATTTCAACTGATACTGAAAAAGCATTTGATAAAATTAAACATCCTTCATATTGAAATGCCTCAAAAAACTCAGGTTTTAGAGGGATTTTAAAAGGAACATATCTCTACACAATAAAAGTCATATATGACAGGCCCACAGCTAGTATTATACTGAGCAAGAAACAACTGAACACCCTTCCTCTAAGATCTGTAAGAAGACAAGGATGCCCACTTTCCCTAGCTGTTAAACATAGCCTTGGAAGTCCTAGTTAAGAGCAATCAGAGAAGAGAAAGAAATAAGGGGCATCCAAATTGGAAAGGAAGAAGTCAATTATTCTTGTTTGCCGATGATATGATCTTCTACTTGAAAAAAATCTAGACTGTACTGAGAAGCTATTAGAACTGTTAAACTAATTCAGTAAATTTGAAGGATACAAAATCTATATACAAAAATTAGTAGTGTTTTTATATACAAACAGTGGACAATGTGAAAAAGAAATCAAAAAAGTAATCCTATTTACAATACCCACAAATAAGATACCTAGGATTAGATATAACCGAAGAAGTGAAGGATCTCCACAATGAAAACAATAAAACACTGATATAAGAAATTGAAGAGGACACACACAAAAAAAAATGGAAAGATATTTTATAGTCATGGATTGTAAAAATACTGTTAAAATGTCCATACTACCCAAAGCAATCTACAAATTCAGTGCAATCCCTGTGAAAAGAACAATGACATTCTTCATGGAAATAGAAAAAACTATCCAAAAATTTATATAGAGCCACAAGACCCAGAATAGCCAAAGCCATCCTGAGCAAAAAGAACTAAGCTGGAGGAATCACATTACTTGACTTCAAATTACACTACAGAGCTATAGTAACCAAAACAGCATGTTGCTGGCATAAAAACAGACACATAGACCAATGGAACAGAATAGCCCAGAAACAAATCCATACATTTACAGTGAACTTATTTTTGACAGTTTCCAAGAACATACATTGTGGGAAAAGACAGTCTCTTTGATAAATATTACTGTAAAAATTGGATATTCATATGCAGAAAAATGAAACTAGAATGTATATCTCTTATCATATACAAAATTCAGATCAAAATGGATTAAAGACACAGATGACCTCAAATTATGAAGCTACTATAAGAAAAAAGAAACTCACCAGGATGTTGGATTGTGCAAAGACTTTGAGGAATACACCAGAAGTGCAGATAACCAAAGCTGGAGAGCTGGGATCACATAAAGTTAAAAAGATTCTGCACATTAAACAAAACAATCAGCCTCATGAAAAGACAACCCCAGAATAGGAGAACATTTTTGCAAAGTATTCATCTAATAAGGGATTAATAACCATAATACATAAGGAACTCAACTCCATAGAGGAAAAAACCTAATAATTTGATTTAAAAACAGGCAAAAGATCTGGATAGTCATTTCTCAAAAGAAGATATAAAATGGCAAACAGGTGTAGGAAATGGGCTCAAGATCATTGAGAAATGTAAATCACAATTCTAAGATATCATCTCACCTCAGTTAAAGTGGCTTTTACCCAAAAGACAGGCCATAACAAATGCTGGCAAGGATGTGGAGAAAGGGGAACCCCCATACACTATTGGTTGGAATGTAAATTAGTACAGCCACTGTGGAGAACAGTATGGAGGAGTTTTGAAAAGCGAAAAGTAGAACTATTAGATGATCCAGCTAGGTATCCCACTTCTAGGTATACAGGGACCAAATGGGAGATCACTGGATCGTGGGGGTGGTTTTCTCCATGCTGTTCTTGTGATAATGAGGGAGTTCTCACGAGATCTGGTGGTTTTCAAAGTGGCAGTTTCCCATGCTCGCTCTCTCCTGGTGCCATGTGAAGTAGGTCTTTACTTCCCCTTCTCCTTCTGCCATGATGGTAAGTTTTCTGAGACCTCCCCAGCCATCTGGAACTGTGAATCAGTTAAACCTTTTTTCTTCATAAACTACCCAGTCTCCGGTAGTTCTTTATCACAGTGTGAAATCAGACTAATACAGGATTATTGCACTCTGTATGCCTGTATCAAAATACCTCATGTACTCCATAAATATACGCACCTATTTTGTACCTATAAAAAGGTTTTAAATAATTTTTAACAACGTATGTTTAGTAAATGTTATGAATAACTCTACCAATAAATTTTTCAACTAAAATGAAATTGGCATTTTTTAAAGCCTTAAAATGTATCATTCAGTAATTTCAATTCTAGGAATTTATATTAAATACATAAAAATATGGACAAAAGTTTTTATACCAAGATGTTTATCAAATGATTATTTATAACAGAGAATACTGAAATCAATTGTAAATTTTGAACAATATGAGATTAGTAAACTAAGATACTAAATAACCCTAATAATGGTAACGATGATCATGATAGAGAAAATTCCTATGAAAAAATAGGAAACAAAATTGTCAACGAAGGTGATCTCCATATAAACAGATATTTATAAGTAAGACCTGGGAAAATGTATCCTTAAATTATGCTAATAAGTTTTTATTTTAAAATATTTGTTGAATAATTTTTCTCCAGAATTTTCCCCATATTTTTTAAATTTGCTAGAATGAAATATGTCAGTGCCATATTTTGACTGTCATATGCCAGGTAGCTGGCTTTATCATTAAAAATTTAAATTAGGCCAGGCACTGTGGCTCACGCCTGTAATCCCAGCACTTTGGGAGGCCAAGGCAGGTGGATCACGTGAGGTCAGGAGTTCGAGACCATCCTGACCAACTAAAAATACAAAATACAAAAATTAGCTAGGCATGGTGGTACATGCCTGTAATCCCAGCTACTGGGAGCGCTGAGGCAGGAAGATCACTTGAACCTGGGAGGCAGAGGTTGCAGTGAGCCAAGATTGTGCCACTGCACTCCAACCTGGGCAACAGAGCAAGACTCTGTCTCAAAAAAACAAAAAACAGCAAAAAAGAATAATAAATTATTATTTTTCTCTAAATAGAAAATATATAACCAATGCTTTGATGCCAGTTGACTTTGTTTTAGAAATTTAAAGCCATGCCTTTTAGGAAGAATGAATGGTATTTAAATATCTTTGTTTCATTCATCCTTCCTCTGGTAGGCATATTTTGAGGCCACCATGACATCATCTGTTTCAATAAGATACTCAAACCTGTGTCTCTACTCTTTTCCTCTCACTGTCTTTCTCAGTTGTGGCATCAGTGAGTAAAATGTGTGTTTGCTTTTCCTTATTGACCTCTAATCATCAAAGCATCTTTTAGTGGGAAACCATTTATTATGCTTTTCTCTTTCAAAACCATAATTTATATCAAAACCATGATTCAGTGGAGATTTCTAGCATTGGTTGAGATCATAACCCTCTTCTCCATTTATACATCTTCCAATTCCAGCCACACCTATAGTATGTCACATCTGAACTACAGTAGCTAGTTTACCTGTCTCTAGTTGCCCAATGTCAGCTCATTCTAAAGTAGTTGTTGGAATACATTTGGGGCATAATGTATATCCTTTCCTTTCTAGAGATCCTGTAGTGAAGGACTTCGAGTTTCTTATGAAATTCCCATAATTAGTGAAAATTGAAAATCACTTGGTTAAAAACGTCAGGGTCTTCATCTTAAATCTAGCTAACCTCCTATATTAGTCTAATCTTGTGTTGCTATAAAGAAATACCTGAGCCTGGGTAGTTTACAAAGAAATTGGCTCACGGTTCTGCAGGCTGTACAGGCATGGTATCGGCATCTGCTTGGCTTTGGGGGAGGCCTCAGGGAACTTTTACTCATGGCAGAAGGTGAAGCAGGCACAGGCACTTCACATGGCAAAAGCAGCAGCAAGAGGTGAGGGGAGGTGCCACACACTTAAAAAACTAGATCTCCCCAGTACCCACTATTGCAAGGACGGCCCCAACCATGAAGGATCCACCCCCATGACCCAAACACCTCCCACCAGGCCCCATCTCCAACACTGGGGAGTACACTTCAACATGAGATTGGGACATGGGCAAATACCCTAACTATATCATCTCCCTTTGGTACATGAAAGCTAATGATCTTGAACCACCTGAGGATTATGTTTGTGCCTTTGGCTCAAAGTATATGGACCTTTTAAAAATATTTTTTAAATGTTTGCCCTTTCTTTTGCACTTACGTACATTGTATGTGACACAGAAATAAAATATAAAGTTGGTACTTGGTATAGAGAAGGACATCTAATTCATCAGATGGTCATGTTACATGAGGCCTTACTCCATGTGGGGACCATATTTTGAGAAATCTTTCTGGGTCAGCTAACCCACAGATAGGGAATTTTTGCCAACATTTCTTGATGCCTTCATCTCCCTAGAACCCCACTGTTATCCTCAGTTATGGTCTTAACTGGTATTCATACTTCAATCCTGTGCTGCTTCCATTCATTCTCCAAACAGAGGCCCAAGTAATCTTTGAAAAAAAATAAATAAATCAAAGTTTGTCATCCTTCTCCTTTAAAGTCCTGATTGCCTTCTGATTGTACTTTAAAAGAAAAAGAAGTTTCAAATCCTGAGCATGGCCCTGGATCTCACTGTAATCTCTTCCTCCAGGCTCAGTGTACCTAAGCTGTGGGGCCTTCCTCCAGTTCTTCAGATACACCAAGCTCTTTCTCACCTCTGCACTTACTTGAGTCTGGAACATCATTCCCTGACTGCCCTCCCTGATCCTTCTCCTCACCTTCCGCTTTCTCATGCCCCACCAATACATTTTCACCTGGCTGATTTCGTGGATTCACATTCCACTTTCAAACATTGCCTTAACTATCACCTCCCAGAGGGGGTCTTATCTGAATCCTAAATCTAAACTTGGTTCTTCTTGTTATTACCTGTTTTTATAGCACTTATCATAGTTTTTAATTATGTCATTTGTTTAATGCCTTTCTCTTCTGTAAGCCTGAAGGCTTTCTGACTCTAGACCCCAATGTCTTGCTTTCTCTTAGCCTACCACATAGGTGCCCACTAAATTATTGTGAGTGAATGAATGAATGAGTGAAAGAAGGAAAAAAATCACAAGTATGGTAAATAAGTAGGAAACATTCATGAGAAGAAAGTGCAGTTTTACTGTTTATCAAAGGAAAGTATATTAAACACCTACTTTAAATCTATTTATTTTATTAGTAAAATTATTTAGCGTTATAGCTGAGATATGTGGAGAAGGACACATTCATATAATACATAAGGAGAAGGACCTTTTCTGGGTTCATTTTCATTTACTAAATATTTATTAAATGAGTGAGAGGATGAATATAATCTAGAAAGCAGTCTACCTAAATGTTTTTTAAAACATCAAATTATTTTTATTGACCCAGTATTTTTTCATGAGAATTTGTCATAAGGAATAGTCCTAAATATGGAAAAGGTTATATGTTTAAAGATATTTCTCACAGTGTTATGTATATGAGTAAAACATTGGAAACCACCTAAATGCCAATAAAATATGGCTGAGTAAAACATAGCATATCCACTAGATAGTATAAGAGTAACTCATAAGCTAAATGTTAGGATAAATAATGACTTCAAAAATGTTTATAGCATAAGTTTAAGTTAAACACAAAGTTTTATAAATTCTATTCATGGGGGAAAAAAGACTGGAAAGAAATATGTCATGCTGCTATAGCAATGAGTGATTTCTCCTTTTTTCCAAATTTTCCTTAACATGCCCATATTTTATTTTTACAGTGATTATAGTTATATTAACTTGTGCATGTACAACATAGCTTGTATATTAAGATTTAATTTCAGCTTCAGTACATTTAAATGAGTCTTGGTCCTTACCTTGTGTAATCATTGAAATGCTGTGCCTTTTTTTCCTTAGGGTGACAGAACCTTTCCAGAAGGTTCCCACACTCATGGGTTAGATCACTCATCCTCTTGGCAGGATCACAGTCGCTTCCTGTCTAGTCCAAGATTTTCATACATGAACTGTAAGTAATTAAGTCCTGTACTCGTCTTTAAATTAGATTTAAGAAAATGCAACACATGGAAAAATTAGTTTAAGGCCAGTAAATGATAGTGATATTCTTAAGTCTGAGAAAATCCTCATGAATCATACAAAAAATGTTCATAATAGTACACAGTTTCCTAAAAATATGTAGAATCCCTCCTTTTTAGACTTTATACTTCTCAGAATAACTTAAATAACCACCCAAGGTAAAAATCTTAATTAGGCAAATTTTTTGTTTGGAGATTGCTAGTAACTATGGATGAGTGAGTAAAGAATGTTATTTTATAATAAAATTCAAATTATCAAAAAATTGAAGGTCTTTGCAATATAAATGTTGAGAAACATGTAATCTTGTACAAAGAGTAAGAATACTATTACTGCTAGATTTCACTCTGTGAATATTCCGTAAATCTTGATAAATGTCATCAATATCAACAAAGTATGAGTCCATTGGCCCAAAATGCCATCTGCCACCATCTATCCCTGCCATCTCCGTTCCCTCCTATACGTGGTCTTCAAGGTTCAGCTTATATGTAATTTCCTTAAAGAAGGTTCACAGTTTGAAGTGTAGTCTCTGTTATGAGCACCCATAGTGTGCTACAATTTTTCTTTATATCTTGAGGATAGGAGCAATGCCTGTTTTGTTCACCACTGTTTCCTTGGCACTCTATATAGTAGTTGTCAAATAGTAAATACTCAACTAATATTCAATTAATATTAAATTAATATACATATAAGTTGTTTTTGTTAAGTCCACATTTATCTAAACTTTTGGGATCCAAATGTTATTTAATGGATTCTTATTTAGGTAGTAATTTCACTCTTCAGTTTACCATGGGCCTGTAGGGTTGTACATTAAATTTGATAATTCTGTCATTTAAAATAGCTATATTGCTCTAAAATAAAATACCAAAATAAGCCACTAGGAAGTAGGTCAAATCCAAAAGTCTCATTTTTGCTGGTTTATATTCATGGATTCATTGAATAAATATTTATCAGTTTCTGATAAATGGTTTGGGTTTTCATTATTTCATGATTATTTTATTCTAAATGCAGAGCATTTTTTCTTCCTGTCCTAATCATTTTCCCAAGTGAGTTTGTATCTACATAATCTAAGAACCACCCTTCAATATGGACCTCAAGTTGGTTATGGCACCTCAGAATTTGATCTACACATAGGCCAATTTTCTTTTTCTTTCATATTTAGCAATGGAAAACTTTCTCCAAGTCCTTCTAATATAAACAAGCATGGAGGAGGAAGTAGGGACTTAGCACCATGAAACATCACAGTGTCCCAATTAGTAAGACATTCAAGAGCCTGGAGATAAACAGCACCATCATGTGAACACAGAGGTCTTTGTTATACTGCTGTTACTTTTGCCATTATGACCTTCATAAGCCTTCCTAGAAAGGCACCTAGAGGGAAGTGGTTAGAAGACATTAAAGGGAAAACACCAAGATTTTTGGAATTGTATTTATTACTATGATAGGCAGTGAAAGAACCTGTATTTAGGTTTTGACACTAGCATTTCATGACCAACTGTGGTCATTTCTTTAATTAAGATATAGTTCTCACAAGCAACCATAGGTTTCTATAGAAATACACTGGCTGAAAAGGAAATAAAGTTAAACAGGAAAAAATATCAAGAGCATAACTGAAAAAGAAAACATTTATTATAGTTTATATTGTAAAATCTAACTGAAAAATTTAGCCTAAAAAGGAAAACTCTTTATTAGTTTAATTAGTAAATAAATAAATTAATTGATTAATAATCCATAGCCTTATGTTTTACTATTCTTCTCGTGTACAAGTTTGTTTTATGATTTTCTTCCCAGACTTATCCCCATATTTTCAAAAATACTTTTAAAAATTTAATCATAACTACCTTGTCATTAATTACTTTCAAGTAATTGAATTATAATTATTTCTAGAAAACATATTTATTCTTATGTGCTTTTCTGATAAGCCTTAAGTTTTCTGTTTTTAATAATGGGGCACATTAGCAGTGAGAAACATTAGGGTTACCCTGAATACTTCTTTTCTGTAGCAAAATTTCAGCTCAGTTATAGAAATTGTCCTGTAATTTTTCTTTATTCTCCCTTTAAATTGAAAAATGAAAAAGAAGAGATGCCAGGACCAACAAAGAGGAAAACAGAACTTACAGCAAATGAGTAATACAGGGAACAGAGGATGTTTTAAAGAATATCATTAATACCCTTTCAGAGATAAAAGAAAATATTATATCCACTAAATTTAACAAGAGCAAAATACTATGAAAAAGGAACACAGACTAAGCAGTGTCAGAATTTTAAAATATAATTTCCATAAAGAAAAAAGAAAACCAGAAAGGTGGAAAACAATGTGAAATAACCACAAAGAAAGGAGAAGAAAAGGAAAAAGAATGGGACAATAGAGAGAAAAGATAGAATTTTTAGAAAATCAATTCAGGAGGGACAATAGATGATTAATGTGAGCCTTGAGAGAACAGAGAAAACAGAACAAGAGGCCAGGAGTGGCCAGGCCCCCAACAAACACCCACTGACAGCGGCCATGCTGAGATTTTCCTTCACTCTTTTCCTATATAGATGCCCATGTGCCCGGATCCTGGCACCTTCCTCTTTCTTGTTTCACTCCTTTCTTTTGTAAGAGTGATGCAGGACAAGCAAGCCCCAAAATTGAGGCTTAGTCCAGGCAGGTTCTTGGCTTCACCCAGGGAAGAATTCAAGTGTAAGGCGGTGGTGTTAGCAGCAGTTTTTATTGAAGCGTCAGTGTACAGCAGCAGCAGAGGTCCTGCTGCTTGCAGAACAAGTCTACCCCATAGACAGTGTGCTCCGAGCAGCAGCCCCGAAGCAGTTCTGTACTCATAGTTATACTCACTTTTAATTATATGCAAACTGAAGGGCAGCTTATGCAAAAATTTCTAGGATGCAGGTGGTAACTTTCAGGTTGTTGGGTGGTTGCCAGGAAAATGGGCAGTAATTTCCGGGTGTTGCCGTGGCAATGATAAAATGATAAACGTGGCAATGATAAAGGCGCACTTGTGGGCGTGTCTTATGGAGAGGTGCTTCTGCTTGAGACCCGTTTTACCTAGTCCTCAATTTGGGCAGGTATCCAAGCCCTGCCTTTGGAGTCTAGTCCCACCTCCTACCTCTAGAGCACATAAAAGAAAAGGAGGTGGGAGGCCGAGGCGGGCGGATCATGAGGTCAGGAGATCGATACCATCCTGGCTAACATGGTGAAACCCCATCTCTACTGAAAATACAAAAAATAAGCCAGGCGTGGTGATGGGCGCCTATAGACCCAGCTACCCAGGAGGCTGAGGCAGGAGAATAGCATGAACCCGGGTGGCAGAGGTTGCAGTGAGCCAAGATCATGCCACTGCACTCCCGCCTGCGTAACAGAGTGAGACTCCATCGGAAAAAAGAAAGAAAGAAAAGGAGGTAAATATTTCTAGTCTTTGTATTTCTAAAAATAGATTTCTTCCATTAACACTTGACTGAAATTTTAGCTGGCTATAAAATTCTAGTTGAAAATGATTTTCTTTCTGAAGTCATTGAACAATTATCCTCCAAAATTCAATGTTGTTGAAAAGTCCTTCATTCATAGATAGAGACTGTCACTCCTTCGAAGTCATCTTCTACACCCCATTCCTACCCTACCACATCCTTTCTACTCCTCTCTCCAGGAACTTTTAGGATCTTTTCTTTCTCCCCAGTGAATTTGTGATGATGTGCCTCAGGGTGGGTCTTGTTTTATTTATTCTTCTAGCTACTTTTAATCTGGACACTCATATTTTTCAGTTCTGCCATAGTGAAGGAAGAAAGGAAAGATTCTATCCAGAAAATTTGCAGGAAACTAAAAACTGATACATTATCTGATACAATTGAACACTTAAGAAAAAAGACTACTAGTGGACATATGGCAGATCTAACTGAGCACTTAGAAGCACGATGGTCACAGAGAAAGAGCAAATAAAAAATGAAACAAGAGTCAATTAACAAACCCAGGAGAAATAAATGAACAAGAAGAGAAATGTTTTCGTAGTATACTTACTATGTTTTCATGAGCCATATTTAGTCATAATAATGTAAACAGTCACATAACTAAAAGCTCATATGTAACTATATTGGGAGTATGGGGTGAGGAGAAGGGGGTAAGTGTGGATAATGTCTAAAAATATAAATCAGAAAATAGCAATAGAGGCTTCCCCATGTTTTACAAAAATGAAATAAATACAGAAAATAAAACTAGAAGAGGTGATCATCATAGCTGACTCTCGGGAGTGGGATTGTGGAATTCAGAGAGGTGGAACAAGAAACTCCTGTTTTTCTATGTAACCCTTTGGTATTATTTGATATGTGTATATACACTTTGGCTAAAAATGATTCTTACAAAGACAAGTGTTACTAAGAAAACCCCAGCTTTTATGTCTGACTAGGAAATGTCTAATTTTTTTGTTAAGTTTCAGGTGGAACATGAAAGCTGGGGTTTGGAGTTTGGAGCAGTTGAGATCTGTATAGAGACTTAGGGAGTGGACAGTCATAGGTCCTTAGGCAGACATGAGTTTCTAGGCTCACAGAACAGTCAGCTCCTTACTCTAGTCGGAATTTGTACCGAGTGAGGCCCTTTCGTTTAAGCTGTAGATGCTAAGGCATTCATTCTGCCAACTTAGATGCCCTGTCAAACTGTGACCAAACTAAAGCATAGAATCACTGACCATGGAAAAAACAAAGGAAATGGGAAAATACTGCATAATTTGTGGTCTCTGAAGCGATCCAGCATTAATGAAAGTTTGTTTTAAGAAGTAATTTATGTCAGCTTTGTGTAGTTCAGGTCAATTCAAGAAAAGGTAGATTCCTTCTGCCAGGAAGAAGGGAAGAAATGTATAAATTGTAAGTTTATATTGCTATTGGAAATAGGAACACAGAAATCCATTCTTTAAAGCCATGATCACTACCAAATTTATTCTGGCTTGCTGGAAGTTATGGCCATGAGTCAGGACACTCTTTTAGAAGCCTTGGATTCCATTACCTTCAGCCTGTAGACAGTGGGGACTTAGTAAGAGAGACACATAATGTCAGCTTTTGAAACTGTCATTTTTGCTTTTCAAAAGTGGCAACTGACCACTAGTCACTATGTATAGCTCCTTTTAGACTAAAGAAACACAACTCCAGGACAGAGCTATCACATCCCAGGACTGGGACCAGACCAGATTTCACTGAGGTCCAGAGTAATCTGAGGACTTCTAGAAATCTCTAGTTTTTTAAGACAGAAATGCTTAATCTTTGTGGAGTTGGTGTCTCCAAACCAGATTTTAAAAATAAATGCATATTGTAAATTTCCTGTAAATCTAAAACTATTCCAAAACATAATATTTGTTAAAATAAATAAACCAAAAAGAAAAGAATTGTTATTCTTCATGGGGAAAATATGTTATCTAAGGATTAGTATAGGAGTTGGAAGTGAATCTTACATATTATTTAAATTTGATATTCTTAGAAAAGAAAAGTAATGAAAGATGCTTAAAAATACTATTTCACTTTCTTACCTCAGTATACATTACTATAAAAAGAAAAGTTAGTATTCTCACTTTGTGTTTTGGGGTGCTTAATGGTAATTTAAGTCCCTGGGGTGAAAAATAATTTATCCACAGCAAGAATAGCACACTATTTTCGCTTCTGTGTTATACTTCAAGGTCCACCTGGTTAACTGTGAAGATACTTCATATGTAGCCTGTCCTCAGCCTTGTAGAATAAAATGCCAAAGATTGATGGCAATGAAAACACTAGGACACTGATAAAGGCAATAAAATTGTTTCTTGTCCATTAAAGGATTTAATTCTCTGAAAGTGCAGTCTCTCTGTCTCTCTCATTTTACAGGTTTATTTTATGTGACTGTGGTTCAGGTATTTTTTACTGATCGGTTAAATGCCGGATATTTTTAAATAATTGAATTCTGATTTTTGCAAGTTGACAAGGTACTCTCTAGAGGCACTCCAGAAACCAGCTAGAAAATCCCCAGTTGGCTGTCATTTTAAAATCCCTCAATTATATTCACTTGTTCAACCAGTATTTACTAGAAGGCTGTGCACTATGTCCAGTGTTCATTTCTGGAGGATACAGTAGTGAACAGGACAGGCAAGGTCATCTCATGGAGAAACAGGTAGCGAGCAAGTAAACAAATAATTTAAAATGATGATTGGTGCTATCAAGGTGAAATGACAGAAGGTACCTGGAACAGGAGCACTCCTTTAGATTGATGATCAGGATCTGCCTTCCCGAGGAGGTTACAGCTGAAACCCAAATGGCAAGAAGCAGCAGCTGAGTTGAAATTGGATGGGAAGCGTCTTCCTGATAGTGGGGGCAAAAAGAACAAAAGCTCCGGAGAAGAAGGGGACATGGTCTCCTAGAGATACGGGCTATTGAGCGAGTGAGGGAGAGGGTGCAGCCACAGTCAGATGTGTGGATTTTATTCTGAGTTCACTGGGCGACCATTAAGGGCAGGCTGAGGGAGTCATGCAGAAGAATGACATAATTTGATTGACTTTTCAGAAAGGTGACTGTGGTTGTGGTGTGGAGAAAGGATCGTAAGGGAGCAAGAAGTAAACAGAAAGAGAAAATAGTGACTTGGGGTCTGTGATGAGAGTAATGGGGATGGTGTGAATCAGGACTCAGGTGAAATTGGTAGGGAGAGTCATTAGAGCTCACTCTTAAACTGAATGGATGGGTCAGACAGGACAAAGGAAGAGAGGAACCACGGTTTGAGAAACTGGGCAGATGGGCGTATCATTTTTCAAGTTGGAGAAGAGTAAGGAATGAGCAGGCATCAGAGAGTACAGAACGGGAGAGATTTCACACAGACAGTTGGATATAGGCATCTATAGCTCAGACGAGGGGCAGGAGATAGTAAAAGAATAGTACACTTAGACTCCAGGTCTACTTTCAGTAGACTAGAAGTTGTAACAAAGAGGATTCCATAAAAAGGAACCCTTAAGATTTCTGCCTCTAAAATTCTGTGCGAGTGTGTGTGTGTGTGCATGCATATGTGGTTTATATCATTGTATCCTGATGAAGCACACACTTTTTGCTCTCAGGTATTCTTCAAATAAAAGAAAAATTTTAATTCTCATGGGTTTTTTTTAAATGTCATAAATTGGATGTATTTATTCTTAGGTTGAAGGTATCTTAGTCCCTGTGAAGTTCAATTATAGAAAACTAGATCTAATACCATGATACATTAACTACCTTCTGCAAAATTAATTTTTTAGGCCAGTTTTATATTCACCTAGGTTTATTTTTCTTTTTCTTCTTACCTTGCCAGCATTTACCAAAAGAACTGTTGCTCCAGATTCAGCTTCAAACAAGGAAGATGCCACAATGAATGGAACAAGTTCACAATCCAAAAAAGAGGAATATGAGAGCTAGAAAAGCAAATGTAATTTGTTATTTTACACGAGTGTTTTACAAATAATAACTTCTCTGTTCTTACAGCAATTTGGCCCAGATTATCTACCAGACATACCTGCAACTTTGGCTCTTTGGTATTGCCAAACATCGACAAAAGTGACAATACTGTTGGTCCTTGTAAATGGTAAACCAGTCCAAATAATATCAGCTAATGAATGATATGCAGCTAATTTATTTGCAACTTATACTAGCACAGAAAGAATGATATTTTTTTCACTTTGTATTTTCCTTTTTCAAGTGTGGTCAGTCACATTTTCCCAACCAAAATTTGGATTTCTAATTGTGAGGCCTTTCAAAAATTACTGGCTAAAAAGAAGGAAAATGAGTTACCCTTCAGGCAAAAGTTGCCAGCACTTTAGATTCAGGCAGCATTTATATACAACTGATTTTTTGAAAAATGCTTTCTCCCTAATAAATTATCATGTGTTATAACATGTCATGGAGATGTGCATATATAACATTAGACAGGCCTCTTTATAAATGCTCAGGACTTTTATATCCATCATCTCAGCAGTCCACAACTACATACAGTAGCTGAAAATCATTTCCAATCATCCATTTTTAATAGCAATAAAGAATTCATAAATGATATCTGAACTGTTGAGCACTGTAAAGAATTCATAGCACAATTTATTTGTTTGTCTTTTTGTGGCCAAATATGCTACTGTGATCACTTCAGTCATATCCTGGACCATCTTTGGTTTACTGTGACTAAAATCATAGCACCAAACTCCTTTGTCCACGAGATGTATATATAATCTTGTATAATTTGGTACTATCTGCTTCTACCATCCCAACTTTTTTCATCAAAGTGTTTAAGAACATATTCCCTTTACATGCTGATCTCCTAGTGGAGAAAGATTTATAGTAAATGCTAAGTAATAGTAAACTTTCAGGAACTGAATCCTACTGGGTCAAGGATTCTGCACAGACAAGGACAATAAAGCAATACCTTTGTAATATGCATTACATTTTGTGTTTGTTAAAGTACACTTGCTCATTAGAGTTCTCACATTTCATAAAGATGCTTCCGCTCAAGATATGTTGTCCTAACTTACCATATTTGATGGTACTGAAGAAAAAAATGGCAGCCTCTTTCCATGAAATTGAATGCAACTCTTCCCATAGAACATGAAGATATCTCATATCCAAAAATTGCGTAACACAAGCTATGTAACCTGAGAGTATAGCTATGCATTTTTATCATTTATGCATTTTAAAAATCTTTTGAGTTCTTACTATATGCCAGTCATTGTGCTAGGAGAAAAAAATGAGATACAAAAACAGGTATGCACATCGCAAAGTTTGTTTGGCATTAGGAATTACATGAAAACAGGAGTGATTTGTTCAGGCTAGCTGGAGAAATTTGGGGTTACACAACATTAAACAGATTTGGTTTTCTTTTATCTAACTTCAGGAATTCTCAGAGCAATGCAATGTACTAATGAGCATTACGAGGATTTATTAGGAGTATCCCATGTAGTGTGACTCACAGTCCTGGTGATCCATATAAACTATATCACTGTGTGGTAATATTTAAAGTATTGAGAATTTATTTCCATTGATGGTTTGACCAACATCAAAATATTTTATCTCCCTGGTCCTAAATAACCAGCAGAGAAGAAAATACAAGGGAAAATCAACAGGTTTTATTTAAATCCTATGGATAAATGTTAGTTAAATAACTTTTTCTTTTATGTATTAGTAGGGCCTTCATACAGTCCATTCTCTTCAATAAGAACTGATTTAAACCATTATTAGTGCATCTATGTTCACTTAAAAAATATTGCACCAAACCAATTAGACCTGGAAATGTAAAGTAACTCAAATTATTTACTTGAGAAATCCTTGAAAACATAGTAGCCAGTGATTTTATAACAGAATGGAGAGGAATCTTATGAAATAACTTTTTCAATCTAAAAAAAAAAAAAAAAAAAGCCATTATATCATGTTATTGAATGCCCTGTGCTACTGTTGGATGAATGAAAGTGTCTGACTTAAATATGGGACACACATGAACTTCAAAGGCAAAGTCAACTTTTTGTGAACAATAATTTTGTCAAAATTCCTTGGCCTCCTGTTTATATAGAATTGAATCCAGGGACCTGTCTCCTCTGAGGATTTTTCCTATCTCTTGCAGTTACCCTACCCTTGAGTTGGAAATCAAAAAGCATGCTAAGGAAACATTAATAGCTTGATCTGTGCATCTTAAAGCCAACAACTTCTTTCCTTTACTCACCCTTTTGGCAGGATAGCCTCCATTACATGTGATATCGGCCCTGTTTGAATGGTAGCTGGTCCACCATATTGCCTGTAGCACAGGGACACTGGGAAGGATAAACCTTATTCTGCAGTAAGCCTGGTCCAATACTTAATTTGAAGGTTGACCTTTTTGGTTTAATAATTTGATTCTTCTGGCCATCTTTCTCCCTAAACACACTAAACTTCCATTGAAGTTGCTGAAGCCTACAGGGGGAGAAACACAGCTGGGAGAAATCTGGCTTGATGTTTTTCCCATTGGCTAAGGTCATATTATTTCTTTGACTAGTGTCTGACTGGAAGGCTGAAAACCAGTTGGTTATATAACGTTTTATGCACCCAGTTTCTCAGAACCACTAACTTTTCTTATTGTTATAGTTTACCTACCTATTTTTACTAATAAAGAGCTAAAATCTATAACTTAATAAAGTAGTACGCATACAGCATTTAAAGTTTACATGTATAAAAAATGCCTACCTACTTAAGAAAATGAACCTACTTTTCTTCATTTTTCTCCTTTCAAGTATGATAAGTGCATTTTTCATTTTGAGTCTCGGTTCAGTGATATGTAAAGTACATTTAGAGCCATTTAGTAGTTGTTACATTTTCTCTAATCTGTATTGAATTTTGTAGTTAGATAACACATCATGTTTAAAATAGGACCAAATTTAACATATAAGGAGATGGCACATTTACTTAGCAAACTCTTTTTTTTTAGGAAGGAATAAAATACCTCAAATTGTTTTACTCAGGATTTGTTCTTATTATAAATGCAACTACACATCCTATGGTAGCCAAGAATGTGAATGATCTTTGAGTAATTTTCCAAGAGTCTTACACCCCCTCCCCAGACAGACTGTTCCAGTGTTTTCTCTCAATTTAAAACAAAACAGAAAATTTGTGATTTTTCATGGCCTTCAAATGAGGAAGCTGTTCTCACGAAAGCATCTGGTTTTCTTGGATCAAAACTAAATTATGAACCTTAGCTGGAAAGGAAATTTGGGAAAGTTTGTATATAAAGGCATTTCATGCACCAAAGTATGATATGAAAATAGTTCCATCTTTCAACGTTTAAGTTCTCAAATGTTTAGCAATAGAAACATATCAACTTATGCCTATTTGACAAAAGAAATTTAAACCACGAAAGATTCCATTTAGTTTCATTTCCTTACAAAACACGACACATCTAATTTAAGGCTGGAAGAAATGCTTACATGGAAAAGCAGAACTTTAGATTCCAAGCCCCCAAATAAATTTCAGAAAATTCACCCTAGCTTTTGATTAGTAACAAAGTAAACCAATCTACTCTTTGGCGAAACCAGCAGCACCTTCTAGTTCTAACCTCATCTGGCCCTCATCTGCCCCATTGGCTTCTCCTGCTATATCTATGCCTATGGCCATATCCTACCTAAATTCAAGCCCAGCACAAGTCACCCTTAGTGTTCTACCAGGATAACTCCTACTGTGGACCTCTGAAGTCTAGTAACTGTTCGACCCACACTATAAGGGCCGACTCTAGGGTTTGTAGCCCCTGCATTTCTTTTCCGAAGTAGCAAATTAGGAAATGATTTATATTGCATATGTCTTCGGCCATTCTTATGACTAAAACCCTAGGGATACTTCTGTGGTTGGGCATCTTTTCTTCTCTAACATAGCTGGATTCTGACGTGGGTGTAAAGCCCTGTGATAATTGTGGATGTGAAGTTGCTCTCTACAGGAATATACTGGATTTCTAAATTGCATGTTAGCTACATGTTAGCTGCCTTTCAGGAAGATGTTTGAAACAATATATCGTCTGATGGCCTCCATTTTTTATAATGTAGAACCTAATGTCTCTGAGCATATAAATGAGAATGTTGGGAGGTGGGAAATGCTACTATAGTCCAAACAGAGCCTTGCAATATTTACCACCTGTACTTACAATGATAACTTGCTATGTTTCAGGAAACTGAAGTTACACAGTTGCCAATTGCAATTCTCTGGAGGAATGCTCTCTTTTTCTCAAACAGACAGATGCTGGGTTGTCCTATGCAGTCTGTCTTCTGCTGCCCCATATGACCCCACAACTTGTCGCCCTCTCATTTTCAATTACTTTTAGTGAAGCAGTTTGACTGGTATTATTTAAATAAAATTAAAGTTACAATTTATCCTTACATATTGGAACTCTGTGTCATCTTAGCTGTATACTTCATTGGAAATAAAGATCAGAATACTGGCTTCAGGCTATATATATATATAAATTTTTAACAAAACTAGTGGATACTGAACTACCAACAGTTCGGATGTTACAATTTAAAAGTAAAAAAACATTCTGAGGGAAAGTAGGATAATGTTATATGTTCCTTAATCACTAGCTCACAATCTTCTTTACATAATGATTTAATATTTTCTTAAAATCATGCTTGCTTAAAAAATGCCAAGTTTAATTTTGATAGTATTAGGTTTTCCATTAAATTATAGTTTCCTTTTGTTTTTTTTCTTACAAGTTTTTAAATTGAGAGTCAGGTGTACTTGTGAGTCATTTGAAGCCACCAAGCATTCAAATGGCTTTCAAAAGTGCAAGACACTTTGCCAATAATGCGAAAATTTGTACTTCGAAACAATGCATCCCTTTGTCCTTGAGATACTGTATTTCTATTGGAAATATTTCATCTCTCCCAGTCTGTCTCTCTTTGATTTCCTTCTCCGGTATCCAGTCCTCTCCTCAATGATCTTTAGAAGCAACTTTCTGTCCTTTTTTAGGGCCTGCCTGTGGGCTAGAGTCATACTCACTTGCCCTGTGCATGTATTTTAAGATAACAGGATAATCGCAAGCATAAGGAGTTAGTGAGATTATTACATGAAACACTTTTGTTATTTTTCTTAAGATGTGAGCTGATCTATTAACCAGGTGTGAAAGATTTCTCTTGGTAAAATAAGATCATTATTCTTCATCCTTGTATGATAATACACAGCTATTTTTAATACAGTGTTTATAGGTACTTCATATATCAGAGAACCTATTCATATCACCTTCATCATCTAATAGCCAAAAGAGCAATTCCCAAAATGTGTGTCCAATTGCACATTTGATTTAAAATTTCGATTTCAAATATATCCCCTTTACAAGCTTTTTTCCTCCCTTTTCTTCTTAGCTCTTGAAGCCAGCTATTATCAGATCATACTGCATAACTCTTATTCAGTGTTATCCCTGGGGTAGTGGTTATGCTAGTTTAGATTTTGTTTGTCCATTGTTGCTCAGCACTTAGCTGGATAAGGGAATGAAGGATGGCAGGAGTTCTGTAAAATGATATGAACACAGAGGAAGCTGGGTTGCCTTTAATAACACACATTTTAAACTGTTTACTGGAAGGAAAAAACTGTGGTAGCACCTCATCCTTTATGTGATGCAGGGTCCTGGAAAGAAGCATTGTGAGAAGTCCTGTTGAACTTGATGTGCTCTATAAAGTCACATTTCTGATAAAAGTTGCACTAATCCTTCATGTTCTTTATAGACTGCTGGCTATCAGTTTGGATCTGGGTGCAAAGTGATCAGCTTTCTGATACTTTTCATTCGAGGTGCCCTGTGCTTGTCTGTCATTTTGGATTTTCATTTTATTTATGCTGTCATTAATTCCACTGTGAGTGAAGATACAGGCTTGATTTATGACTTAGCATATTTGAAACTTCCCATCATAATGAACCCCAAGCTGTTAGTTACCAGAAATAAAACAGTGATGGGTAGCAAAGCCATCTAACATGGTGACTTTAGGAAGGTGGGCATTAAAAGAGGTTTGGAGAAACCTACAGATTTCTTTCTTTCTTTCTTTCCCCCCCCCCCCGGCCTTAGTAAAATAGATGCAACAGTTCTAACGAGGCACTTCCTGCCCAGAGTCACTGGCAGAGCAGCCTCCGCCCAACAGCTGCAGCTTGAGAGACCTCATGCTGCTGGCCAAGGTTCATTCTGTGCTTTGACCAAGACCACAGCCAATAAAGCCAGTGTGTACCGTGGAAAGAGTTTCCCACTTTTTTTTCCATTGGAGAAGTCTTTTGTGAGGTTAGTTTGACTGTTCCAAATTAACAGTGGTGGTCATTGCTCATTTCTTAATTTTAACTGCGTGTAAACTCACGGATTGGATCCCACTGAGGGTAAATCATAGTTTTATGAGGAAGATACATATCCTTTTGTTCAACGATTCCTGAAAACAATGGTTCACAAAGGGTGGTCTCAAAACCTGCAGCAGCAGTATCACCTGGGTGCTTGTTAGAATTACATATTCTCTAGCTATCCCCAGACCTATTGATTCAGAAGCTTTGGGGATGGCGCCAGCGATCTATGCTGTAACAAATCCTCCAGGTGATTCTGATCAATGGTCAAGTTCAAGAACTGTGCCTTGACATTCATTTTATTATAGTCTTCTCTGAGTTTTAGTGCCTATCCCAAAACAAAAATATGAAAGTGGCTATTTTCCAGGTGAAGTACAAGAGTATTTTCTTTTTAATATGGTTTCCAGTATCATGTGTTCTCCCAGGTGTCTGAGCTGTGACTCAGTCCTGAGGCTCACCCAAATGAAGGTCTTAAAGTCATTTCCAAAAACGCTTGATTAACTACTAGAGGTTACTTCCCACCTCCTCCTTCTGAAAGACTCTGCCAGGACTCTACCGATTCATCAGAATCATCATCAAGACATCCAATTAAATCAAGGCCTATAGTATAGTTCTTCTGTTTGGTTTGAAGGACAGAAGTAGTATTTGATTATAAAGGTTGCAAATGTCTTTAGAGTCAAGTTGTAATTCTGTTTTCTCTCACTCCCAGGAACTTCAGAGCAACCTGATTTGGGGCAATGATTCCACATTAACATTTCACATGCAATTTCATTTTTTCTTCTCTATACCAGTGGCTCACAGTCAACCACTGTGTTTCAGGGTAACATTTCCAGACTTTGACATTGTCATGTGAAGGAAGATTTTAATTTGATGATTCCTTGATATTTAAATCTCGTCCAGCTTTACTTCAATGTCGACATCAAGATCAGGGATTCTTTTCTACCTTTCCATCTTGTTGTCCCTGAAAGACTGATAGCTGATAGCCATATATAATTTGTCTTGGCCTTTTATCTTACAGTGTGTACCCCCCTTAAATATAATTGATAATATGAAATATTTGTTTGTATTCAAGTTGATGCCCCTCCTCTTATTGTTTAGGAATGGACTAAAGGAAAACCTACCCAGAATTTTCCGATTCTAAAATGTCTAAATATTTTCAAGAATAGAAGCTTTGCTAAGGACTCCCCACCCTTCCAGCCAATTGCAACAGTTAAAGTACTAGAATGTACAGGTCTTGCATAAATAACAAAACTAAGTAAATGGAGCAAACAGCGTAGCTCCTCAAACTGTGTTTACAATGTCTTCAGTGATTTTATGGTTTGGAATTTGTACCAAGTGGTAGTGTAGATAATGTCTTTTAAAAATAGCCTACATGAATATACACATGCATTTTATTACACCTGCTGTTATCTACTTTGGAAAAACTTCCCATCATTGAACAGGCACATATGCCAACAATTACGTACTTCAATTCCTAAGTTTCCTCAGCACTAGTGGCCTTCCACTCAAGAAAGCATTATTTCCCTTAATTCAATCATCGGTCCATTTACTCATTCATCACTAAATTCTTGTGGACCTATCATGTGCCAAATCTTATTTAATTGGCCAAAAAGTCTCTAGTATATGTTACCAGTCTTAACTTTGTGATTTTTAAGAATTTCTGTATAATTTATTTACTTGGTATGCTGATAAAGTTAGTTAACTAGACCTACAGGTTTCAGTATGCATAATTCATAATTCCTAATAGCAATTATAGTTATACACAATTTGAAATTGGTACAACTAGACTTGACTATGCTAAACTTTCATTACTCATTCATGTTTCAGTGTTTATTGCTCTTCTCAGAAAAAGGAATGAAATTGGACTTTTGGAAAGGAAGAGGGATCTAAAAGTTGTATATATTGAGATGATATCAAATAAGAGAGCCAAGACCCTCGTGTTATCCTTGACTGATTTTGAGATAAATACTAAAGGCGAAGCCATACAACCCAATAATGATTCTTCTGGTTTTGTTTTTGGGCAGCCTTTACTTTCCAGAAGCAAGGATCTTGTGTATATGTATGTGAAAATGTATCATTTGTTGGGTATTAACTGAAGATGAGATTCAGATTCTCAGAACCATTACTGGATATAGACTGAACTTCTCATAGACAGATCTCACGTGAGAACAACGTAGTTCTGGAGCCACTGAGGGACAGCTGTCCACAATGGCTGCCGACTTCTGCCTGGGGCTACCTTGATTCCACTGCTTTTGAGCTGCAGACAATGTGTTATTTCTCACGCTAATGACCACAATTCAGGTCAGATTTCTCTACCCTTTCTCTTTTGGGACTGTATTTCTTAGAGGAATGTGCAGTTGTGGACACTGATACCACAGAGCAGATATAGAAAAACTTTCCCGTGCAATATTCATTCCAACAGATGTTCAGGCTAAATGTTCAATACCTTTATTGCTCTTCTTGGAGAGTCATTACAAGTGAACTGGAAACAAAGAAAGAATCTAAAGGAGAATAAAATCTTCCTGTGGGCTGTAACCCTCATGTTGAAAGCATGGATGTGAGAGGTATCTTCTTTCGTCTTTTCAAATATGTATGAAATCACCGGCTTTCGTAAGGTGATAACTGATGCCATCAAAGTGGCAATCAACAGAGTGAGATCCATGTTCATTCTGATACTGATATTAATACCATGACTTTACATAAATGTTTGATCAATTTGACAAAGCAAAACTGCCTTTTACCAATAGAATAATTACCGTCTGCTGATAGCATCATGGGAGCTAATTCCCAGGTTACCTATAATTTGTGTGAGGATGCATGTGGTAACATTGATAACTCAAGCAGGTCTTGGTAAGGTCTGATCAAGGTAAATCATCACCACTTTGATATTTGCCATACATTTTACAATTAGTAGCCAGAGGTCTAGCATATAGAAAAAATTGTATAAATGAGAACTGAGATTGGCTGGGTGCAGTGGCTCATGCCTATAATTCCAGCATTTTGGGAGGCCAAGACAGGCAGACTGCTTGAGCTCAGGAGTTTGAGACCAGCCTAGGCAACTTGGTAAAAACCCCATCTCTACAAAAAATACGAAAATTATTTGGGCATGGTGGCACACACCTGTAGTCCCATCTGCTTGAGAAGCTGAGGTGAGAGGGTCGCTTGAGCCCTGGAGATCAAGGCTGCAGTGAGCTGTGATTGTGCCACTGTACTCTAGCAGGAGCAACAGAATGAGACCCTGTCTCAGAGAAAAAAGAAAAGAAAAAAGAATGAAGATGAGGGGTTTTACCGTTTTGATACCATCACCTGTTGAACATCTTAACTCCTTCAATCAATATTTTATCCAGAATCAGAAGCTTTAAAAGTTGCATAGAAAATTGCCAGACATAACAATGGTACCTAGAAAGCAGCTTATTTGTTAAATTACATATAGCTGCTACAAACATGTTACTGTATTTCTAAATTATAAAATGTTTCACTAGACAGTAACCTCTTTGAAGAAAGGCATTGTGTTTTGCCTAGTACTGTGGCTGACATACAGTAAGTGTTCAAAATACATTTACTAACTGAACTAACTCCATCTATAGTCTCAACCATCTTTCCTGACCACAGTGAGCAAAGTGTGTTTATTAACTGGTTTTGGTAGCCAAATTTGCAGTCTTTCAGCACTTCACAGAACCACTAGCTTGATTGTATTCATTTAAATTCACATCACAGTGTTGTTCTTGGAACTTCTGCCTGATAGTTTAAATCATGCCTTCAGTGCCATGAATGGCATGAAAACCACACCAATCAGATAACATCCCTATGTCACCACTATTAATAACTAATTTACTGAGCATGAAATATGCTGATTTTGCCTTAAAAGATATTAGTAGAGTATCTGTGCTGTCATTGCATGCATTATTTCTCTTTTGTGTTTGTGCAAGTCTACAGCTGAAGGCCTGAGTGTGTGTCGGCCATTATACTTGTGGATTTGTGTGTGTGTGTATATATATATCTTTCATCATCACATGCTTCCACAGGACTATCCACTGGATGGTTAATGTGGAACAAAATCCTTTAAATTGTAATGTTGCTCCCTTAAATTCTAAGTTGGCTTTGCAGTGTGGGTTTTTAGGGAAAGTAGAGAGACTCATAATGATAAATAACATCAATTGTTCCCTGATCATTGACTTTTCAGTATCATCCTCAGTAAGCTGAGCTTCACCCCCTATAGGATGTGGCAGGTTAATCTTTGCTGAGCCTTCTTGACCTGCCAATATTTGGCTAATGTACAAGCTGGTTGTGGTTTGGTTGCCTCTTCATCCCACCAGTGATCCTTGATTTTAAGGTATTTGGCTTGAGAAACTTGCTTAGCTCACATGCCAATTTCTTGTCATTTAGCAATTTATTTGCTTACTTGGGCTAAGTGTCTGCTATAAAAATCACTTAGAATTGTGTACTTCTGTCCCTCTTTGTTTCTTTACCTTTACTATTTCCTCTCTCTCCACATTGCCATTGCAATTCACAACTCTTTCTACTAAAATGTTTGGCACATTTTGAAATTTAGGTCATAAAGTTTGAGCTTCCCAAGGTTCGGCTTTTTCAGCTGATATTGAAGCAGTGGATAATGTGCTTTTCATGTGTCTTGTCACTCATATTAACAAAGCTTCCTAGGCCCTATGCTATAGTTAGATAGTGCAAGTTTTTTAGTATAGATACCATAATGCAACTTGATGCTTGTCAGCCTGGTAAGAGTGTTATTCATTCTAAGCTTCTGGTGCATGCACAATGAAAGAAACTGCCATTGTACTTCATGTTACTGATGACATTATAAGAAAGTGCATACTACACTGCATGTTTCTGGACAACACAAGCATTGGAATAGTCAAGAACCGTATGCTTCTTTGTCTCTATAGCAGTACATCAGTAGTAGCTGACATAACATCAATGACTTTTGTTTTGAAGTTATCCAACATACTAAACATAGGAAAAGACACCACCAATCGGTGACTTCTAAAAGCCCAGCTCTGTAATAGATACTCGGAAAAATGTGCAAAGAATGTAGCATTTCTGCTATTATAGTTGTTTGGGTAAATATAAATATTTAGTGAATGAATGCAATCTGGAAAAAACAGGATTCTTTTAACTCCTCTCTTCGTAAAAAAAACGAGTGGCACTTTTTCTTTAAAAAAAGTATACTATCACCCAAACTACATTTAACTCTCTTTGTCCCTTGACAAGATAACAGCTATACCAGAATTTTGGTCAGGTTTTAAAAATAAAAGCTCCTAGGTATTAAGTCTACCTACTTTTATTACTAGAGAATATTAGTATTTATTTTGTCACCCCAGATAATATTAAGAATTACTCTAATACCCTTTTTAGGTTTAGATACTAAAGTAGGAATTTGGCTATTTAAGGTGAACTAGGATCTACATGCATCTAAATGGATGGATTTAAAACCACAGTCTCTGGTTGGCTATCCTGACTACTGTAAGGAGATTAGTGTTAGGTCCAGAGAAATCCTGTCTGTGTCTGTCACTAATTGCGATGTGACACTGAGCCTGCCATTTTACCTCTCGTGGCTCTTTGCTGTTAACTGAGGAAGTTGAATAACTGAGTCACTTTCCATTTCTATAGTTTATGAATATACTGTTGAAGTATAAAATAACATTCGGCACTGGATTAAAGCGGACAATATATAGTCTGAATCTCGCAAAGCTAATGCTAAGAGAGACCAAACCATCTTTGAGTTATAAGCCTTGTGATATGGTTTGGCTGTGTCCCCACCCAAATCTCAACTTGAATTATATCTCTGAGAACTCCCACATGTTGTAGGTGGGACCCAGGGGGAGGTAATTCAATCATGGGGGCCGGTCTTTCCCATGCTGTTCTCCTGATAGTGAATAAGTCTTACAAGATCTAATGGGTTTATCAGGGGTTTCTGCTTTTGCTTCTTTCTCATTTTTCTCTTGCCGCTGCCATGTAAGAAGTGCCTTTTGCCTCCTGCCATGATTCCGAGGCCTCCCCAGCCATGTAGAACTGTAAGTCCAATTAAACCTCTTTTTCTTCTCAGTCTCGGGTATGTCTTTAGCAGCAGCATGAAAATGGACTAATACAGTAAATTGTTACCAGTAGAGTGAGGCATTGCTGAAAGCATACCTGAAAATGTGGAAGTGACTTTGGAACTGGGTAACAGGCAGAGGTTGGAACAGTTTGGAGGGCTCACAAGGAAACAGGAAAATGTGGGAAAGTTTGGAACTTCCTAGAGACTTGTTGAATGGCTTTGCCCAAAATGATGATAGCAATTTGAACAATAAAGGTCCAGGCTGAGGTGGTCTCAGGTGGAGATGAGGAACTTGTTAGGAGCTAGAGTAAAGGTGACGCTTGTTGTTTCAGCAAAGAGACAGGCGGCATTTTGCCCCTGTCCTAGAGATTTGCGGAAATTTGAACTTGAGAAAGCTGATTTAGGATATCTGGCAGAAGAAATTACTAAGCAGCAAAGCATTAAAGAGGTGACTTAGGTACTGTTAAAGTCATGCAGTTTTATAAGGGAAGCAGAGCATAAAGTTTGGAAAATTTGCAGCCTTACTACGCAATAAAAAAGAAAAACTTATTTTCTGGGGAAAATGTCTCCTGGCCATGTCAGAGATCTTCTCGGCAGCCCCTCCCATCACAGACGTGAAGGCCCAGGAGGAAAATATGGTTTCCTGGGCCAGGCCCAGGGTCCCCTTGTTGTGTGTTGCCTAGGGACTTGATGCCCTGGGTCTCAGCCACTCCAGCCATGGCTGAAAGGGACCAGTGTACAGGTCGGGCTGTTGCTTCAGAAGGTGGAAGCCCCAAGCCTTGGCTGCTTCCACGTGGTGTTGAGCCTGCGGGTGCATAGAAGTCAGGAATTGAGGTTTGAGAACCTCTGCCTAGATTTCAGAAGATGGATGGAAATGCCTGGATGCCCAGGCAAAAGTTTGCTGCGGAGGCAAGGTTCTCATGGAGAACCTCTGCTAGGGCAGTGCAGAAGGGAACTGTGGGGTCAGAACCCCCACATAGAGTCCTTACTGGGGCACTGTCCAGTGGAACTCTGAGAAGAGGACCACCATCCTCCAGAACCCAGAATAATAGATTCACCAACAGCTTGCACCGTGTGCCTGGAAAAGCCACAGACACTCAACACCAGTCCATGAAAGCAGCTGGGAGGGAGGCTGTACCCTGCAAAGCCACGAGAGCAGAGCTGCCCAAGACCATGGCAGCCCACCTCTTACGTTGGCATGACCTGGATATGAGACCTGGAGTCAAAGGAGACCATTTTGAAGCTTTAACATTTGACTGCCACACTGGATTTATGACTTGCATGGACCCTGTAACCTCTTTGTTTTGGCCAGTTTCTCCCATTTGGAATGGCTGTATTTACCCAATACCTGAAGCCTCATTGTATCTAGGACGTAACTAGCTTGTTTTTAATTTTACAGGCTCATAGTTGGAAGGGACTTGCCATGTGTCATGAGACTTGGGACTGTGGACTTTTGGGTTAAGGCTGAACTGAATTAAGACTTTTGGGGACTGTTGGGAAGGCATGATTGGTTTTGAAATGTGAGGACATTAGGTTTGGAGGGGCCAGGGGCAGAATGATGTGGTTTGACTGTGTCCGCATCAAAATCTCAACTTGTATTGTACCTCCCAGAATTCCCACGTGTTGTGGGAGGGACCCAGGGGAGGTAATTCAATCATGGGAGCCAGTCTTTCCTGTGATATTCTCGTGATGGTGAATAAGTCTCATGAGATCTGAATGGGTTTATCAGGGGCTTCTGCTTTTGCTTCTTCCTCATTTTTCTCTTGCCGCTGCCATGTAAAAAGTGCCTTTCACCTCCCGCCATGATTCTGAGGCCTCCCCAGCCATGTGGAGCTGTGAGTCCAATTAAACCTCTTTTTGTTCCCAGTTACAGGTGTGTCTTTATCAGCAGTATGAAAATATACCTTGTTTTTCAATGTTTTATTCAATAATGACCTGTCTGTAAAATCATTTTACTTGCATAATCCACCCTCCACCTCCTTTTTACATGTTATACTTTGCTTAAAAATAGTGTAGGATTAGAATCCTTCCTCTTGCACAACTTACTAACTGTGTGATTTGGGGTAATTTACTTAACATTTCTGAGCTTCATTTTTCTTATTTCTATAAAGGAACTAGTTGTATCTGCCTTAAAAGAGCTGTTAGGAGACTTATATGTAATGGCTCATGAAAAGTGTCAACCTTAGAACCTGGCACACAGAGGCTCATCATAAATGTTTCTTACCATCTAGGCCTTATGCACTTCATCGATAAACTCTGAGGTTCTGTCTCTATTTATTAATCAGCAACAAATCACAGAAGCTGTAGAACAATGAGTGGCAAAGCTAACTGGACTCTGGCATTGCATATTTATTCTGTTAGATTGCATTAATTCATCAAATATTTACTGAATGCCAGGTCAGATACATAGAAATAGGTATGTTGTTATAAGCATGTCTTCAAATCTACCTATGTATCAAAAAAGGGGGATATTGTTTACTCTATACCTAACAAGTATCATGTTCTATATGCAAACAGTATTCAGAAGAGCTTTAAATATTTTAACTCAATCCTCACAACAACCCTATGTGGTTAACATTATTATCATTTTCATTCAAGAATGTATCTTATATGAGGAAATTGAGGGACAGTGAGATTGAGTAACTTACCCAAGATCACATTTTGGTAAGCATGGAGCCCAAATTGGAATGCAACAGTATGTGTTGCTTTAGAATCCATATGTTTTGTCATTCAGCTACATATGCAAAGTGTCATTTAAAAATTATTTTAAAGAATCAATGACACCAATGAGTCTTTTTCTGTCTCTCATAGAGGGTATTTTAAATAGTATTTCCAGGAAACGAAGGATGGAAGGCAGCTGTCAACCACACTACACTGCTTAAATCTCATGGAGCCTTGATGGTGCCTCAGGTTTTGCTATGCCTATCTTCTCTGTGACCCAAGAGAGGGAACAAAGAGCAGCCAGGTGGGGTTAGATGCTGGGGGCTTAAGCAGTAACTGACTCCATTTTCTGTTTCTACACTCCAGCCAATGCCAAGCGATTTAAAAAAAAAAAAAAATTTAAATACTTTTCTGCCCTATCAAATACAGGGTACACTCTACTGAAAGAAGGCTCTGCTAGTAAAAATTGGTTTTTGATTCAAGCAGAAAAAAAGGGGGAAAATCGTGGGTGTCAGGTGAAGCTGAAGGGAAGTGTCCAGGAAGAGAGGGAGGAATGGGGAGCTTTTCTTTTGAGTGTCCTATTAAAATGTGTGAGTGGAAGTTGGGGGTGGATTTCATGAGTAAATATGGAATTTTGCCACCAAATTCTTTCCTCCAGAGCTAATATTCTCATGGGATGTTAATATTAATACAAGGAAAAAGGCCCTGGGTGAAGAAAAATTATTTTCCCCTTCAGGGGCAGAGTTCTCTCAGGATGACTGTGAGGTTAACGAGTTCCAGAAAGTACTAGTAGAACTTTAAGCACACTATCATTAACAGACAGAAAAACAGACTATGACCTATTGGATTCTTTTTGGAAAGTAGAAAAGAGGAACCTGGTAAAATCAGCCAAAGCAAGGACCTTTCCCTCCCCGCTTAGAACTTGCTAAGCTTTCCATAGTGTGTGGGCCTTTTAGTTCTACTCATTATTCAGGCCTAATTCAGGTCATCAAAATAGAAATGCATGGGACAGGTGACTGACATTACTGCATTATGGTTTAGATATATAGATAACATGGGGAGGTGCTTTACATTTTACGAATTTGATCATATTTCTTTTATTTATGGTTTCTCTGAATCATTCTTTTGGAACATTCTAAAAGAGCCGGAGGAAAAAAATGGAAGTTTTTCTAAATCAACTTGACTTAGTGGATAGCTAAATGTCCAGTTTCAAAAGCTTATCCTTTTGAAATACTTTTTTATTAATAAAAGCCCAAAGAAACCTTAATATGGACCACATAACTATAATGTAATTTTTCCAAGGTGGGAAAGGCAATAATACTGTACTATTAGAATATATGGATTTTCGTAAGAGCAGCTGTTGTTTCACTAAGGTTTACATTATTTTAGGTCCTAGTTTTCTGTTTGGAGGTATGTTAATGAGTTCCTTGTTTAATTTATTCCCATTCTCTATATTTCTGATTCTTACTTGTATGATGTGGTTTATATTCATTGTTTTGATGTGAAAGGAATGCCAACAATGTGCCTTTGGTTTTCTTATGCTTAAAAATAACAATAATAATAATAATAATAATAATAACAAACATTAAATGTAAAATCATGAAGGATTCTTACAAACAGTTGTGTGTCCTTGACTAAATTTTTTTTTTTTTTTTTTTTTTTGTTGAGACAGAGACTCAGTCTGTCGCCCAGGCTGGAGTGCAGTGGCACCATCTGGGCTCACGGCAACCTCCGCCTCCTGAGTTCAAGCGATTCTCCCACCTCAGCCTCCCGAGTAGCTGGAATTATAGGCGCGTGCCACCACACTTGGCTAATTTTTGTATTTTTAGTAGAGATGGGTTTTCACCATGTTAACTAGGCTGGTCTTGAACTTCTGACCTCAAGTAATCCATGTGCCTCAGCCTCCCAAAGTGCTGGAATTCAGGCATGAGCCACCATGCCCAGCCTCTTGACTAAATTTTTTAGCCCTGTGTGCACCTAATGTTTTGCATGTGGGCAGTTATCTGAGTACATACTGTGGGATAGTTTACAGAACTGAACTTCAATTTCAGTTACACTGGATGTAAATGAGCAATGTAAAAAATATAAACAAGCCCACGAATGCAGACTTTCCTCTGGGCAATTTGAAGCCAGTAATGTATAATCAACTAAAAAATAAGCTTGTTTTATACCACGTTTATGCTAAGACTTGCCACACAGTGGGAAATAAATACCAGAAAGTAGATACCTTCATTTATAGGCTAACCCTTTGAATCTTTGGTTAATAAAGCAATTCTTCTGATGCTTTGAATACTTGGGACTTGAGGGTTGCAGTTAATTGCATTAAATTAGGATGATGAGAAATGCATTCTGGCTTCAATTCTTCCAGTTGGAAATCTTCCTAAAATATATGAGTAGTTTTTCTCAACTAGCAAGACAATGAATTTTATCAATCTATTTTTTTATGATTTAGACCTGGCATGCCTGAGGGATATAATTCTCAATACCAATCATCATTGTACAATATGATATGTAGGTAGAAGATACAATATGAAATAGATGAGACCATCTGTATTATTGGCCTCAGAATAGTGGTTAGTCCATCAGTCACCACAAGGACTCTATTATAGTCCTGCCCTATGCAGACTGCTGGAGGAGACATAAAACTATCATAAGTATTTGCTTGTACATTTTAAGATATTTAGCAGCATCCGTGGGCTTCTTGTTGTTATTATTGGAAGAGCAGAAATAACAGACATAGTTCCTGTGCGTGGAATGCAAATTCAGAAAATGGAAAAAGCAGGGGTCAAAGAAGATTTTATAGAGGAAGGAGGTTATGAACAGAATCTTGAAGGATGTGTAGCATTGCCAAATCAACCCTAAGTGCTTGATGACTAAGGGGTCACTGTTTTGACCCCTTAGTTAAATAAATCATTTAACAGTTTTAATGTAGCTTACTGAAATTTTTCTCATCACAGTTACCATTAAAACTGTTAAATGATTCATGAAGATTTTTAAAGACAAATTCTTCTTAGGACCTAGGCATACCCTCAATGTTCACCATGTAGGTAGATGTGGAATTTAGGGGCCAAATTTCACTTTCCCCAGTATAATTTGTATATGACCTACCATTCAGTAAAGAGATTTCTCCTCCACTTTATCTTGCTTCATCTACTCTTCCTAGTCTCTTCTTTTTCTTGCCCTCTGTTTCTTCATTATTCCTCCTCCTATATTATTTTCTTCACATCCTTCTTTCCCTTTTCAGGTTAGGGTGATGTAGGCCTGTGAGAAGAGAATCCACAGTCATAAGCAGTGTACTGTGTTAGTCATCCTGTGGCCTCTGAAGCAAATTACAAACTAGATCAGTTAAAACAACAGCAATGTATTCTATCACAGTTCTGGAGGCCAGAAGTCCAAAATCAGTTTCACCAAACAGAAATGAAGGTATCACCTCCACAGAAGAATCAATCTCTTGCCTGTTCCGAGTTCTGATGGCTTCCAGCTTCGGTTTGTGGCTGCATTACTCCCATCTCTGCCTCTGTGGTCACTTGGCCTTCTACTCTTCTCTGTGTGTCAGATCCCCCTCTTACAAGGACATTACTGATGCTATTTAGGGTCCAGAAAGATAATCCAAGATAATGCCCTAAATCTCAAGATCCTTAACTTAATCATACCTACAAAGATCCTTTTTTCAAATAAGGTAACATATACAAATTCCAAGGATTAGAGAATTGATATGGTATGGCTCTGTGTCCCCACCCAAATTTCATCTCAAATTGTAATCCACACATGTCAAAGGGAGGGCCTGTAATTTCCATGTTTCAAGGAAGGGAAAGGGAAGTGATTGGATTATAGAAGCAGTATCCCCCGTGTTGTTCTCATGATAGTCTGTGAATTCTCACAAGATCTGACGGTTTTATAAATGGCAGGTTTTTTTGTGCTCATGCACACTTTGTCCTGCCACCTTGCGAAGAAGGTGTTTGCTTCTCCTTCTGCCATGATTGTAAGTTTCTTGAGGCCTCCCCAGCCATGCGGAACTGTGAACCAAATATTTTCTTTATAAATTACCCCGTCTTGGGTAGTATCTTGATAGAAGTGTAAGAGCGGACTAATACAGTAAGTTAGTACTAGGAATGGGGGACTGCTATAAAGGTACTTGAAAATGTGGAAGCGGCTTTGGAATTGGGTAGCAGGCAGAGGTTGGAACAGTTTGGAGGGCTCAGAAGAAGACAGGAAGATGTGGGAAAGTTTGGAACTTCCTAGAGACTTGTTGAATAGTTTTGACAAAAATGCTGATAGTAATATGGACAATGAAGTCCAGGCTGAGGTGGTCTCAGATGGAGATGAGGAACTTATTGGGAACCGGAGCAAAGGTCACTCTTGCCATGCTTTAGCAAAGAGATTGGCAGAATTTCACCCCTGCCTTAGAGATCTGTGGAACTTTGAACTTGAGAGAGATGATCTGAAATTGGAACTTAGGTTTAACAGGGAAGCAGAGCATAACAGTTTGGAAAATTCGCAGCCTGACAATGAGATAGAAAAGAAAAACCCATTTTCTGGGGAGAAATTCAAGCCTGCTGTAGTTATTTGCATATGTAACTAGGAGCCGGATGTTAATTGCCAAGATAATGGGGAAAATGTCTCCAGGGCATGTCAGAGACCTTCACAGCAGCCCCTCCCATCACAGGCCTGGAGTCCTAGTGGGAAAAATGGTTTCATGGGCTGGGCCCAGGACCTTGCTACTTTGTACAGTCTTGGGACTTGGTGCCCTACATCCAGCCATGGCTAAAAAGGGACGATGTACAGCTCAGGCTGTTGCTTCAGAGAGTGCCATCCCCAGCCTTGGCAGCTTCCACATGGTGTTGGGCCTGCAGGTGCACAGAGGTCAAGAATTGAAGTTTTGGAACTTCTGCCTAGATTTCAGAGAATGTATGGAAACACCTGCTACAGAAGTCCAGGCAGAAGTTTGTTGCAGGGTTTGAGCCCTCATGGTGAACCTCTGCTAGGGCAGTGTGGAAAGTGAAATGTGGGGTTGGAATGCCCACACAGAGTCCCCACTGGGGCACTGCTTAGTGGAGCTGTGAGAAGAAGGCCACAGTCCCTCAGGCCCCAGAATGGTAGATCCACTGACGGTTTGCACTGTGTGCCTGGATAAGCCACAGACACTCAATGCCAGCCCATCAAAGTAACTGGGAGGGGGCCTGATTATTCCACAGGAACAGAGCTGCCCAAGACTGTGGGAGCCTACCACTTGCATCAGCATACCCTGGATGTGAGACATGGAGTCAAAAGAGATTTTTTAGGAGCTTTAAGATGTAATGACTGTCCCCCACTGGATTTCAGACTTGTGTGGGGCCTGTAGCTCCTTTGTTTTGGGCTAATTTCTCCCATTTGGAATGGGAGCATTTTCCAATGCCTGTACCTCCACTGTATCTTGGAAGTCACTAACTCGTATTTGATTTTACAGACTCATAGGTGAAAGGGATTTGCCTTGTCTCAGATGACACTTTGGACTTGGACCTTTGAGTTAATACTGAATGAGTTAATGTGGGGGTCTGTCTCAGAGACCCTGACCCAACAATGAATGAATAACATACAGTGACACAGATATTTTGCCTGTCAGTCCAGCTGAGGGTCCAGGCCACCTACAGACACCAGGGAGGGTGCTGTAGAGTTGCAGCTGTGGCCCCAATCAGCCAGCAAAGCTCACATTTATTCAGTATAGATTAAATGACAAAGGTCTTGAGTACACACCACTAGAGAGTAATTGACACTGCCCACCTCCTGAGTAGAGAGCAATTATGCACCCATGGTTGATCAAAGGTTGGTTTTAGGACCACATGAGTAAACAAGCTATTTAGATAAACTACTCTACATTCCTTTGTATCTGTGCCCTAAACTATTAACTCAAGGTAAGGATTAGGCTGCCTTCAGCCTCATCTATTACTGGAGTTTATGCAAACCAGCCCCCAACCAGCCTTCCAAGAAGGTTTGGGTCTTTTTCTTATAACTATCTTTAAAATTTTTCCCACTGAGAGGTAAAGCCAGCTGGACTTCCTGGGTCGGGTGGGCACTTGGAGAACTTTTCTGCCTATCCAATCAGCATTCTGTAAAAACGCACCAATCAGCACTCAGTGTCTAGCTAAAGGATTGTAAAAGCACCAATCAGCGCTCTGTGTCTAGCTAAAGGATTGTAAATGCACCAATCAGCACTCTGTAAAATGCACCCATAAGCAGGATGTGGGCAGGGACAAATAAGGGAATAAAAACTGGCCACCCTAGCCAGCAGTGGCAGCCCACTTGGGTCCCCGTCCAACACCGAAAAGCTTTGTTCTTTTGCTCTTCATGATAAATCTTGCTGCTGCTCACTCTTTGGGTCCACACCACCTTTAAGAGCTGTAACACTCACCACCAAGGTCTGCGGCTTCATTCTTGAAGTCAGCAAGACCAAGAAACCACCAGAAGGATTAAATTCCAGACACACCACCAGTCTGTCTGAAATCCCACATCTCTCCCTTTTCTGTTCTTTGCGTCAGGTTCTGTTGACTGAAGAGTACAGATGTGTGCAGCAACAAGTCTGTCTAGGGAGGTGTTCATTGCTCTTATTCCAGCTTTGCATCCTAGTATTAGCAAATAACATAAGACAATCATGAGTATAATTAGCAGCATTCTTTTCCAGTCAAAGAATAACCCTTAGGAGCAGGGATCTAACCAGGAGAGATAATCTTGCGTACCCTTCCATATGGCTGTTTGTTGGGTGTGTAGATGTATTGTGTGAAGGAATTCTAAAATTTTAGTTTTAAGTTGCTTTACATCTGCTGTTAAATTGTCATGAAAGGTTCCCCAGAGGTATTGTTTCACCTCATCCCAACTATGTATTGATTGATTCCATGGTAGAGAAGTGACACAGATATCTTTATGCTCCCAGTCGCAGTTTAATTGTTGACAGAATGCCAGTGCATCTTGTCACTCCCCCACATATTCCAAGACAGCCTCGAGGGCTTGCAGATGTACAAGAATCTTTTTTTTTCTTTTTTTTTTTTGAGACGGAGTCTCACTGATTGCCAAGGCTGGAGTGCAGTGGCACAATCTCGGCTCACTCTCCCGGGTTCACACCATTCTCCTGCCTCAGCCTCCAGAGTAGCTGGGACTACAGGTGCCTGCCACCACGCCCAACTCATTTTTTTGTAATTTTTTTTTAATAGAGATGGAGTTTCACTGTGTTAGCCAGGATGGTCTCAATCTCCTGACCTTGTGATCCGCCTGCCTTGACCTCCCAAAGTGCTGGGATTACAGGCGTGAGCCACCACGTCCGGCCAAGAATCTTTTGATCTGTACCCTGCTGTAAGAGAAGTTCATTAGACACACTTTTGGCCAAACTATCTCCAGAAACAACATTTTTACTGATTCAGTAATAGATGCTACAGCCACACTAGCAGTTGCTAGGATGACTATGGCCGAGACTATAAAGGCTATAAGTGCGCCTATGAATCTTTTGGGTCTGACCTGGGATAGGGTACGTTCTAAGATGGCAAGGGTAGAGGAACCTTGCCAATCACATGTCAAATTGACTGATAGGAATGCCTCAGATTGTCTCCTTAATACCATGACACTAGTAATATTTGAATTAGATATATTGTAATTAGTGATACATGAGGCAAACCAAGCCTGTCCCTGCACCTGGGTCACAAACGCAGAGTTTTGGGGTGTAGTGGAAATATTAGTTCCCATAAGGATAATATATGGATGGGTAGTGCAAATTAGGCACTGATCAGTGTGATTATGATCAAAGGTAATAGTATAGTTGTTACTGGAATTATGATATGTCCCATGCCAAGTGTCAAAGGAGGTACTAAGATGTCCCAGGCACCATAAAGTGTCTTGGGGTGGCATGGACTTTACTTGGGGTCTGGAATATCCCATCCCCCCATTGGCCCAAATCATAGGGGAATGGGACAAGGCTATGAAACTGTGATTGATGCCATGATGGATGTGGACATCAGTAAGGCTGCCCTGCAAATGGCCATGAGGGCTCCAGTCTAAGATGTTACCATTGCCTAACTGGAGGCTATGGGCTTGTCCCCCATGACAGACCTCCCAGCCAAAGTGGAATCCATTACTTTCCTGGCTTTGTTCTTGACCACAGGAAGGAATGTTTGGGAAAGCAACACTGATTACATTACCCGGTTTAAGGCTACCTGCAGCTGAGACTGTTAAGGCATTTCTTTTGCCATGATGTAGCCATAATTGTGTTTGAGCAGGTATACAGTAAGGGTTAGAACCTTTATAACTTACCCATAGTGGGAGGATATCAGAGTGATACATAGTGTTATCTGGCATCTTAGTCCAATGTGTGCCATTAATGATGGACCCCACAGGGGGGTAAATCTATCCCTCCTAGCCAAGCAGTCGAGTTATTAAAGCCTAGGTGACAGGACTAAGAAAGGCAGATCTAAGATATGAGCCCAATAGAGTGTAGCAGGTACAGGTTACAGACAAAGTGAGGGCCTAAAAAAGATCAATACTCTATGTGAATGGCAATGTACAACAGAGAGCATAGCAAGGAACAAATTATCTGAAGTGAATGATGTCTGTGTCTGGAGCAGAATTTGTTCCTGAGTTCTCCTCTTCGGCATACCCCGGGTGATGTCCGGGGCTTATGTCTTCCATGGAAGCCACGTCGTCTGGGGCTGTGGGTCCTGTAAGGTCAGTTCCTTCATTTCTGGTACCAGGTTGGGTCCTGCCCATGCCACGGTATGGTTTGATGCATAGTGCTGGAATCCAAAGAGGACCTGAGGGGATACGGATAGAAGCATACCCTCTTCCCCAAGTTAATAATTCATTTGGACCACACCATATGTTACAGTTTATATCTTTCCATAAAACTGCAGATTTTATGTCTTGAGAGGTTTTAGCAAAGTGCTTTTCTATGGCTGATTGAAATTTGTCATCTAAATTTTAAAAATGAAGGGTAAATAAGGCTTGTGCTAGTAGTGTTGCAGGGTCTTTACCCATACTCCCCCTTTTCTGTTTTTTGAGCATATTTTTAAGGGTGGAGTGGGCACGGTCTAATATGTCCTGTCCTTGGGGGTTATATGGGATGCCTGTGGAATATTGGATATTCCACATGTGACAACATTGTTGAAATTATGAGCTGGCATAAACTGGACCATTATCAGTTTTAATTTTTGTGGGTTCTCCCATAAATGCAAAAGTTAAAAGAAGATATTTAATGACATATTGGGTGGACTCTTCAGGCAAAGCATGGGCACTAATTAAGTGAGAATTGGGATCAATGGTTACATGTATGTATCTAAGTTTTCCAAATTCAGGGATGTGTGTAACATCTGTTTACCATAACTGATTGGGTTCTAGTCCTCTAAGATTAATACCTGTTGAAGGTGGGGATGTGCCTGTGAGCTGGAAATCTGGGCATTGCAAGATAATTTGTTTAGCTAGTCTCTGGGTAAGTTGAAATTGTTTAGATAAGTGTCTCCACTTTTGGTGGAAAAATTGATGCGATTGGGTGGCTTGATCAAGCAGTGATGTCATAACCTGAAGGTCTGCTTGATCATTGCCATAACCCAATAGGCCAGGCAGTGAACTGTGGGCTCAAATATGTGTGATAAAAATAGGATGTATACATTAATCTAGCAATTGCTGAAGTCGAAGAAAAAGAGCACATAGGGTGGACTCCAGAGTGAAATTAATTAGGGCTGTTTCAAGGTTCTGCAATAAATAAACATAATAGGCAGAATTGCTAACAATATTGATGGACTGAGTGGAAAAAGTTTCCAAGGCCAATACCAGGGCTCCAATCTCAGCTCTTTGAGTGCTAGTAAATCCAGATCAAGTGAATGAATTATGTCGTCTCCACCAGACTGCCGCCTTTCCATACTTACCAGATCCGTTAGTAAACAGTGTTAAAGCATTAGGTATGGGGGAGTGAACTATTTGTGTAGGTAAGATCACAGGAGTATGAGATAAGAAATGAAGGAGTTTATCAGCAGGAAGGACATGCTCTATTTTTCCTGTATAATTGGAGAGTGCTATTTGCATCGATAAGGGCAATACTGCTTCTAACTGCTTTTTACTTAAAGGAATCCTGATGATATCAGGATCATAACCTAGCAACTGACTGCATTATTTGCAGCCTGAATAGATGACTTTACTAAGCAACTGGATATAGGGAAATAGTGTTTTAGTCCTGGTATGTGAGCAAAAAAACAAAAAACAAAAAAAAACTTTCTAGAAAGCACAATCCTGGGGTCTGCAGTTAACCCTTCAGGGGAGTGTTTGGTGGGAAACATAAACAGTTGAATTGAGTAGACTGGATCTATGCGATCTAGCTGCCTCTGAGAGATGGTTTGTTCTATTTCCTTTTTTGCTGTAGGGGTTAAATATCTGGGAAAATCTAGGGCTGTATTGCCCTTTAAGATAGAAAACAGGTTTTGCAGCTTATCCACAGATATACCCAGAGTGGGGCGGAGCTAGTTGATATCACCTAGTAATTTCTGATCATCATTTAAGGTGTGTAAGTTGCTAATATTTAATTTAACCATTTCAGGTCTTACTGACTGGGAAGTTAGTATGTACCCACAATATTTCCAAGTAGAGGACATCTATACTTTCTCAGGTGCAATGATTAAACCTTTTAGCTGTGTATTCTTTATGACAAAGGTAAATAAATTTAAAAGCATTAGATCCATTGGGGCTGCCAGTAGAATATCATCCATAAAATGAATAACCTTGCAATCAGGAAAATTTTTTTCTACTGGGTAGCAAAGCTTGATTTACATGATACTGACACATGGTAGGACTATTTAGCATTCCTTGAGGAAGCACTTTCCCAATGAAATTGACAAGCTGGCATTTCATTATTGATAGCTGGTGTTGTAAATGCAATGTTTTCTGTCTTGTTCTGCTAGGGAAATCATATAAAAACAGTCCTTTAAGGACAGAAAACCAAACACTGTATGTTCTCACTCATAGGTGGGAATTGAACAATGAGATCACTTGGACACAGAGCAAGGAACATCACACACCAGGGCCTCTTGGGGGATGGGAGACTGGAGGAGGGATAGCATTAGAAGAAATACCTAATGTAAATGATGAGTTGATGGGTGCAGCAAGCCAACATGGCACATGTATACCTATGTATCAAACCTGCATGTTGTACACATGTACCTTAGAACTTAAAGTATTATATATATATATATATAACACACACACACACACACACACACATATTCCTTTAACTCAATAACGTTTATAGGCCAATCTTGAGGAATCACCATGGGGGAAAGGAGCCCCAGCTGAAGGGGTCCCATGGGTTGCAAATTGACATTAATAGCACATAAGTCATGCAAAAGTCTCCATTTCCCAGACTTTTTGGGAATGAAGAAAATGGGCGAATTCCAAGGACTATTAAATGGTTCCACATGCCCAGCTTTTAATTGCTCTTCAGCTAATTCATGGGCCCTCTGTAATTTCTCTCCCTTCAGAGGCCACTGTTCTACCCAAATAGGATCTTGAAAGAGCCACATCAGGGTAGGGGAGGAATAATAACAGTGGCCTTTGTTAGAAAGGGGTCTGCAGTATGACCCCCAGTTGGGCTAATAGGTCCCATCCCCAAAGATTAACAGGGATGGGCATGATTAGAGGTTGTATAACTGCCTTTCTTCCTTCTGAATTGCAACATGTTAGGGGGCACATGCTCTGCTTGGCTGTGTGTACTTTCCCAATGCCAACAATTTTTTTGTTTCTGATTGACCCAGGGCCAAGTTTCTGGCCAGTTTTGATCACTAATAATTGAAATGTCTGCCCTTGTGTCCAATAAGCCAGTAAAATTCTTATTTCCAATTTTTAAGGTAATCATGGGTCTCTGGTCAGTGATTAATTGATTCCAATATGCTCCTGTGGCTCCTGTGCTTCCAAAACTTCCCTTTCCCCTTTCCTTTCTGTGGGCTTTGGGGACCTAGTATGGTAAAATCAGTACCTGAGCGATTTGATCCAGGAGGAAGAATATGCAGACCTTTACATTCCATCATCACCAATATCTCACCTTGGTAATCAGTATCAGTTACCCCGATGAGCACATTAATTCCTTTACCGGATAGGCTAGACCATCCTTGGACTAATCCCACTGTTCCCAGAAGCAGCAGGCCCCAGATCCCGGTTGCAGCCATTTTAGGGTCTTCTCCTTCTTTAAGCACTAATTCACTGGGGCAGAATAAGTCCAGTCCTGCGCTCCCAGTGGTGCCTGCTCTGAGAGAGAGGACTGTGGGCTTTCCATCTGACAGAGGAAAGCTGCTGGCATTGCCTGTTTGTAGCGGGGCCTCATGAAGTTTCCCATGTGGTTACTTACAGGGTTTCCGTTTTTATCAAATTTTGTCCTGCATTGATTTGCCTAATGTTTCCCCTTTTTACACCGGGGGCATATAGAAGGGGGTTCTTTCCCTGAGTTACTTTGGTCTCTACTATGGGGGCATTCCTTCTTCATATGACCTGGCTCTCCACATAGAAAACAACTTTGGCTTCTCTCCCTTTTTTACTTTAGGAGGCCTTAATGCCATAGCCAATATTTTGGCTTTGTGTGTCTCAGTTCCCACCAGCTGACATGCTCATATAAGTTCCCTGACTGTGGCTGCCTTTCCTCTGATTGCCTGCATTGCTTGCTGGCAATCCGTATTAGCATTTTCAAAAGCCAGTTGCACCAATAAGATACCGGTGGCCTGGGCATGACTAATTTGTCTCTTAATTGCCTGGGTTAACTGATTGATAAACTCAACACATGGCTCCTGAGGCCCTTGAACTTTACAAAAGATCCCTGTTGAATTCTGCTTTGGGGAATTCGGTCCCAAGCCCTGAGAGCGCACAAAGACACTTGAGCATAGGTCTGGGGATTAAAGTCTAGTTGTTGTTGTACATGGGCATGGGGACCCCTCCCCTGGAGCATAGCAGCTGTTATGTCTTGCCCACCCACCTGATTCCCTTTGGCTTGTTGTTCGCACAACTCATTGTATTCTGCCTTCTGAAGGAGGTATTGGCTAGGCTCCACAGTTGTTTTAGCTAGCATTGACCAGTCCCATGGGGTCATATGGACGTTGTCTGCCAAGTTCTCAGTCATTCCTTTTGTAAATGGGCTAGTGGCTCCATTTTCTTTCATGCTTTTTTCTCAGCTCTTTATAAGCGTTACAAGAAATGGATTCGTGTCCCTGATTGCCTTGTCGGTCTTGTACTACCAGGCAGGCTGAAAGCTCCCCTTCTAATGCTGCTTTCTTAACACAAGGTCCCACAGCTGGAGCATGTCTCTTGTCTTTTTTCCTATTTATTGGAGGAGGAGGCTCAGGCGAGACCTCCGTTTCCTCTTTGTTAGTTCTCCCCAGTGATAGCGGGGCTGAGGAACTCAGGGGTGGTGAAGTATGTGACGGTTCCTCCTCCTTCCCCTTTTTAGGCTTTTCTGTGTATAATGAGACCAAAGCTGCCCTTACTAAGACCCGTACGTTTAAGATGATACTGGGACCCATAGACCTTATGCCTGATGTTGTTTCAGATTTCTTCCCACTTGTTCCCAGAGCTCTACATCTAGCATTCCTTCTTTTGGGAACCATGGATTATGGGTTACAACAGTTTTCATTAGGTCCCTTAATTGAGCCTGCGAAACCCCGGCTCCACTAGCCTTAAGCAGCGATTTCAATACTTTTATATCCTGTTTCTGTTGAGCTGATAACTGTTGTCCCATGAAGAAACCTCAGCCTGAACAATCCCCACCTCCCTGAACTTGGAAATGCCAAGCAGGCACCACTGACTTACTGACTCACTGACTGCATGGTCCTTTTCACCTTCATTTTTGGGGCACCCATCGTGATCCTTCGCAGCATTCCTCATATGGGGTGCCAGCTGTGGGGGTCTGTCCCACAGACCCAGACCCAGTGACAGATGAATAACATACACAGACACAGATATTTTGCCTGTCAGTCCAGCTAAGGGTCCGGGCTACCTACAGACACCAAAGACTCTGTAAAGAGTTGCAGCCATGGCCTGATCAGCCAGCAAAGAAGCTCGCTTTTATTCAACATAAATGATAAAGGTCTTGAGTAAACACCACTAGAGGGTAATTGACATTGCTCACCTCCCAAGTAGAGAGCAATTATGCACCCGCAGTTATCAAAGGATGGTTTTAGGACCACCGGAGTAAACAAACTATTTAGATAAACTACTCTACACCCTAAGTAATTAACTCATGGTAAGGATTACACTGCCTTCAGCCTGATCTATTACTAGAGCTTATGCCAACCCCCCTTGCCTTCCAAGAAGGTTTGTGTCTTTTTCTTACAACTATCTTTAAAATTTTTCCCACCAGCCTGACTGAACTCCCACAAGCTAAGACACTGGGGGACTGCTGAGAAGGCGTGATTGGTTTTGAAATGTATAAGGGACATGAGATTTGGAGGGGCCGGGGCAGAATGATATGGTTTGGCAGTGTCCACACCCAAATCTCAACTCAAATTGTAATCCCCTACGTGTAAAGGGAGGTACCTATAATCCCCAAGTGTCAGGGAAGGGAAGTGATTGGATTATGGGGGTGGTTCCCCCATATCCCCCACTCGCTATTGCTGTTCTTGTAATAGTGAGTGAATTCTCATGAGATCTGATGATTTTATAAATGGTAGTTTTTCCTTCGCTCACACACACACACTCTTTCCTGCTGCCTTGAGAACAAAGTGTCTACTTCTCCTTCCACCATGATTGTAAGTTTCCTGAGGCCTTCCCAGCTGTATGGAACTGTAAGTCAATTAAACCTCTTTTCTTTAGAAATTATCCCATCTCGGGTAGTATCTTTATAGAAGTGTGAGAATGGACTAATACAGAAATGATTTCTTTAGGCACCATTATTAAGCCCACTATAATTGGAGTATTATAGAGTCCTCCTTTAACATTATGGTAGACAACAGTGAGCACATTCTGCATATATATATGTGTGTGTGTGTGTGTGTGTGTATATATGCCTCTGTTGTGAATCTCACCTGCAAGCATAAGAAAGGAGTCATACCTTTTCATGTGTCATCACCAGAACCCTGTTCTGTGTTTGACCAGTACCTCCATACCAAGATTGAAGAAGGAAAAGGATCTCACTGTTACTTAGCAGTTCCCTGAGCACCAATGATCAGTTTCCAAGTAATGAAGTTCAGGGCCAATGATGTGTTTCTCATGGAACTTCAGACTTCAGAGGCTCTTCAGACTTCAGAGGCTATCTTTTAATGAAGAAGAAAGTGTTTCTGTTGATCTTAGTAGGTTTTGGTTCAAGTGGAGAATATACTCTCTTCAACACAAGCTGGAGGAGATACAGAGAAGCTCATAGAAAGGATGGATAAGGAATCCTCTCAGCTAGAGCTCTGGCTAAATTTAAGAGATCAGGACTGCAAGGAAAAAGATACTTTGAGACCTTCTCATTTACCTTTCTTTAAATAATCCCATCACTCAAAAATTATCCAGGCTAGGTTGAGGAGGATGAAAATATAAAGAAGCATGAAAAGTCATGGCCACTTTCTCTCCTACCCAGTATCCATTATAAGCACACCATTTTTTCTTGCTGGGTCCTGTGGGAGAAGAAATCTAGATGAATTTGCAAGCATTAATTTTGATAGGACCTGTAGTCTCTAAATCTTTTTTATATCCTTGCTCATCACTCTCAGAATTCTATTCAATAAATTTTAGAAAAGCGATTCTAATTAGAAATAAAGATTACTCTTGGCTGGGCGTGGTGGTTCACGCCTGTAATCCCAGCACTTTGGGAGGCAGAGACGGGCGAATCACAAGGTCAGGAGATCGAGACCATCCTGGCTAACACGGTGAAACCCCGTCTCTACTAAAAATACAAAAAAACTAGCCAGGCGTGGTGGCGGGCGCCTATAGTCCCAGCTACTCGGGAGGCTGAGGCAGGAGAATGGCATGAACCCAGGAGGCGGAGCTTGCAGTGAGCCGAGATCGAGCCACCGCACTCCAGCCTGGGCGACTGAGCAAGACTCCGTCTCAAAATAAATAAATAAATAAATAAATAAATAAATAAATAAATAAATAAATATTACTCTTTTAAAGGAGTATTTTTAAATAACTCTAAGACATACTAGAGTGTTATACTTCCATATATCCAATTATCATTTTGACTTTCTCCAGCATTAGCTTACTTGGTATTGGATGGGGTGCAGTTTCATAGGGTTATTTAGTTTGCCAGCAATGTTTGGTTAGTGGTATCTAATGCTCTGTGGAGAAAACATCTCAACATCTTTGTTGACTAAGGGTGATTTTTCTAGCTCAGTATTTCTCTGCCTCAGCTTTATTGACATTTTGGACTGAATTATTCCTTGTGGAGTAGGCTGTCTTGTATATTTTAGGATGTTTAGCAGCATCCCTGACCTCTACAATCTAGATTCCAGGAGCAGCTTCCTACTGAGTTGTAACAACCAAAAATGTCTCTAGGTATTGCTCAATGTCCTCTGGGAGCAGAATCAACCCTATTGAGAATGATTCTTCTAAATCTATTATGTGCTTGGTTAGTAGTAACAGCTAGCATTTATGGAGCACTCACTGAATTCTGGCTACTGTACTAAGCACTTTACTTTTATTAATGAATTTGATTGAATCTCAGAAAATATCACTAAGTGAGTGCCAGTATTTTCCCTAAGGATATTGACACACAGTAGTGTTGAGCCAGTGGGCCATGATCACAAAATTCGTAAAGGGAAGAGCCAGGATCTGAACTGGCAGTTACGACTTAGAACTGATGCTCTTAACCAAGGTAGTACAGCTGTTGTCTAGCACTCATTTAGGTATATGTAGTTACAGACTTGAAAAGCCTCTTCCTTTGCAGCTATTTAGAGGTTGCAGCCTAGGAGCGGTGGCTAACACCTCAAATCCCAGTGCTTTGGGAGGCTGAAATAGGAATATCTCTTGAGGCCGTGAGTTTGAGACCTGCCTGGGTGGCAAAATGAGACACCATGTCTACAAATGTGTCTTTGGTTTTTTTTTTTTTTTTTTGAGACAGAATCTCGCTCTGATGCTTAGGCTGGAGTGCAGTGGTGCAATCTCGGCTCACTGCAACCTCCACCTCCCGGGTTCAAGAGATCCTCGTGCCTTAGCCTCCTGGGTAGCTGGGACCACAGGCACATGCCACCATGCCCAGCTAATTTTTTGTAATTTTAGTAGAGACGGGGTTTCACCATGTTAGCCAAGATGGTCTCAATCTCCTGACCTCATGATCTGCCCGCCTCCACCTCCCAAAGTGCTGGGATTACAGGCATGAGTCACTGTGCCTGGCCTACAATTTTTTTTTTTAATTAGCAGGGCATGGTGGTGCATGCCTGTAGTCCCAGCTACTTGGGAGGCTAAGGCTAAGGCTTGAGCCCAGGAGTTTGAGGCTACAGTGTGCCGTGATTATGCCACCGCACTCCAGCCTAAGTGATAGAGTGAGACCCTGTCTCAAAAAAATAAAATAATATAAAATAAAATGTTGTAAATAAATTATAACAATGGATTAAAGGAGAAGTAGAGACAATTTATTGAGTTTACACTATAAACAGGACACTTATCTTGAGGCTTTCATATAAATTACATCATTCAATCCTCATAGTAGCCCTATGGAGTTGACATTATATTCTTTTACTCAATGGGAGAACATGGATACAAAACAGTATGTATTTTTACTCAAGGTACAAGGAAGTATAATAAGAGACAGTAGCAGACTTTGATGCAGTGCTTTCTGACTTTAATTCCCTGCTCCTTCTGTTGTACTCTTTCACTTTTTTCAGATTTTAAGAAAATGTTGAGAGGGGAGTTTTTAGGTTCTCCAGATATATTTTCTGGTCCAAACTTCTTTTCCTGTAAAAATCCCAAATTACTTGTAGCTGATACTTGGATATTTTTAGCTCTCACCTATCCTTTCCTCAACACCTTCTGACAGGGTCTTTGTACAGGAACAGGTGGATAGGCATGGGCATTGACAGATCTGGCTCGACCACTTCTCTGCCCTGTCACCCTGAACAAGTCACATAATAACTGGGAGCTTCAGCTTCCTTATTTGTGAACAATACCCACCGTATAGGGTAAATATTAGAAAAAATATATGAAATATATTTTTCAATAGAATAATGATGAATATCAAGATCTTGTATTAAGTACTATTATTAATTGGAATAATTTCAGTCATTAAAGTTGCAAGCTATTTTGCCTCTTTCATTGTGTCCCTTTCAAAGCACTGGCAATATTTCTACCCCAATTTCCGCACCCCCATCAAGGGTATCTGGAAACCTGCCATTTAGCAATGTATTAAGTTTCCTTCTTGATTAAAACGAAGGTATCTTGGGGTAGACAAAACATTTGAAGCCTTTGTTAGGTAAACCCGCTTCTGAATACTGGTTTGGGCATCTGGAGATGGTAGGACAAGACAATGAGACAATGACTTCTTTTCCCAGGCTGGAGTGCAGTGGCGCGATCTCGGCTCACTACAAGCTCCGCCTCCCGGGTTCACGCCATTCTCCTGCCTCAGCCTCCCGAGTAGCTGGGACTACAGGCGCCCGCCACCTCGCCCGGCTAGTTTTTTGTATTTTTAGTAGAGACGGGGTTTCACCGTGTAGACCAGGATGGTCTCGATCTCCTGACCTCGTGATCCACCCGTCTCGGCCTCCCAAAGTGCTGGGATTACAGGCTTGAGCCACCGCGCCCGGCCGAGACAATGACTTCTTAAGATTTTTTTCAGACAGCCCGTGTGAAAAATATTATTATGAAAGATACAGCTGGGCGTGGTGGCTCACTCCTGTAATGCCAGCATTTTGGGAGGCTGAGGTGGGCGTATCACCTGAGGTCAGAAGATCCAGACCATCCTAGCTAACACGATGAAACCCCGACTCTACTTAAAATACAAAAAATTTGCGGGAGATGGTGACACATGCCTGTAATCCCAGCTACTTGGGAGACTGAGGCAGGAGAATCACTTGAACCCAGGAGGCTGAGGCTGCCAAGATAGCGCCACTGCACTCCAGCCTGGACAACAAGAGTAAAACTCCAGAAAGAAAGAAAGAAAGAGAGAAAGAGAGAGAGAGAGAGAGAGACGGAGGGAGGGAGGGAGGGAAGGGAAAGAAAGAAAGCACACCAAGATCTGTATCCACAGAGAGTAATGATGAATATCAAGATCTTGTATTTAAGTGAAGCATTTCTTTTATCAAAGTCTGAGTTGTGAGTTAGAGAGATAGACAATATATTTTTAACTATAAAATATAAAACATATAACTGGGGTGCAGAGTAAGAAGAAAAAAATATAAGAAACACTGATAAATGTAATTCTCTAGGACAATATTGTGAACTTGACAACTGAAATATATGGGGATATATTAATAAAGTTCTTGGCACTTCTAAATTGAGCAAAGAAAATATCCATCCAATTTACAGACATATGTATCACATGTACTCAACTCAATGGATGGAGACCTTATAAAGTGACCAGATACTCAAGGGAGATGTCATTAAAAAAAAAAAAAGAAACAAGTTGATGGAGAACAAGGTGTTCATATATAGTTGCCTTGCTGAGAATGTGGGTCACAGTCTAGAGAGATTTCAAAGGTAATGTGATAATACTGCATATCTACCCAAGGGCAACCAGTGGAAATGTTCTGACTCAAAAATAACTCAGTGTTTGAGAATTCTGAGAGGACATTCATTACATCTCCATCCAGAGAAATTGGGAAGGAGGCATGAGTTAGTCTGTCGCAAGATTTCAACAGATTAAACTTAGGATGTTATGAATTTATTGTTGAAAATGTTAAGTCTCATCACTAGTTGAATTCCATGAAAATGAAGAACTTCAGGGAAAGCTGATATTTATCTGTTAGGCAGAAATCTGTTAAGCTCAATTAAACATGATTTTAAAAAGATGTTCTTGCCATCTCTGTGTATAGACCAAGGCTATAAAACTCAATTACATGTTAAGTAATAATGCTGTCACTTTCTGGTGATCAGAAATGATCATGGTGACATTCAAAAGTGGCATATTGGATATCTGACACTTCAACAATCCTATTAACAGCAAACTCTGCATAGCTGAAGATTTCCTAACCTCCTGTCTTGCTTTTACCCAATAATGGATAAATAAAGTTTCACACAAATAAAGGAACTTGGAAACTCCCTTCGCCTTTTATGATGGAATCTGACCTAAGCATTCATTTGTGAACTCAAGAAGTGAAGCAGAAATGACAAAATTATTCTAGTTATTACTCCTTGGAAATCATATAAGGTCATTCTGTAATATGAACCGATATGGTGTGGGAAATGAAGAATAAAAGAATTTTTTTTTTTCCAGAAAACAACCCGTAGTGTGAACTGTGTTAAAGGAAACTATACGAGACACAAAAGAAAAAAGGGAAAAAAAAAATCCGATTCAGAAAGGAAAATATTGCTGATCTGGGTAGGAAGGTGACAAAGAGAAGGCAATAATGTAAATCATATTTTTTTGGTAGTACTTCACTTAGAAGATGAGGTAGAGGTTCAAATGTGGAACCTGAGATTTCTTTCTGGCAGTTAATAGGCCAATCATGCAGACCACCCCTCTAAAACAGAACCACATTATGATTTATAACTCGTGGGTAAAGAGAATAGATTACCTCCCTTAGCCTGTTACAAGAGCCAAGACAAGCCATGCAAAGGAGAAGCAAGTCTCCAGGAAAAGGAGTTGGAAGAAGCTGTCTACCACAGACTGTCACTTTGGGCCACTGGAAGTACACATACATGCCCAGGATGTGCGTAGAAGCTCTGGGGAAGTTGGAGAGATTAACCCTGAGAACTGCTGACCAGAGAAGATTTCAAAGGCAAGGAGCAGTGAGAGAGAGCCACAAACCAATCAGAGTGAAAAGAGATGTATGAACAGAGGAACAGGGGCATATAAAGACTAAGAGTTTGGGACTTCTGTCTCCACAGTCTGTTCTAGCACATTTCCATCAATCTGGGAAGGTATTTACAACTCCAAGAGGACAAGAGGGGTCAGGTGAGTCTGGCATCAATGAGATGGTTTTTACTTGCGTACAATTTGTCCCATTGCAGTTGCTTTATGAAACAGGTTAAATTCTTATCACAACCACCAGTATTCCCAGTGTATTCTATTTGTTTCTACGTGCTTAACAAGTCTGCTATTGATGTGTGAACTCACAAATGCACATTTAAGAAATTAGTGCAATGTGTGGCTTTGAGTGCAAGTCCACTGCTTCCTCTTGCTCTTTCTGCATGGGGAGAGGCTGGGACTCATGACACTTAGGCCTCCATTTGTAAAACAGGGCTGGCATTCTTCACAGCCTATTTAGCGAGTAAACTATCCAATACTAAATGAGAGACTGCTTTTGGAGGTTTCCCTTGGAAGAAAGGCACATTATGGTTCTAAGGTGGCAAATATTAAATACAGTCTTCTCTAGAAACCATTTTCTTGTAAAGCTTAGAAAACAGAAATGTTGGTCTGGAGAAGAATAAATTTCAGCTTCTGAAAGACGTATGTCTCACTTGTGAGCATTTTCTAATGCCTGGAGATGCATGGGCTCCTGGAGTGACGCTGTGGTTGAGTGATGAGGACAACCACAGCATTAGAACAATGTATCGAATGGTATTCAGTGATCAGCTCTTGTTGTTTATTTCCAAACTATCTGTGCAGAGATTGTTAACACATTTTACATTATCATTTTAGAAAGAGATAGGGGAGAGGCAAATCTCTTAAATGCCATTCTTTGCTAGTGCAAATGTAAATCTAGTGATGGCAAGCTTTAATTTGAAATAGAGAGTTACCTTAGTATTAACATACTTTGTCAATACTAAACTGTCCAGTGAAAATATAGTCTAATATATTTGGTGTTCAAGTTGAGAACTAAGGCCATAAAATGCAATGCTTTCCATTTGTTTGTTTTAAAATGAAGATCAAAGGAAACTGAGAGATGTTTTCAGAATAGAATGCTATTGTCTGAGCTAATGAATCAAAGGTATATATGTATTACTCTCCACCCCACCAAGAAGTGAATTCCTAATTTACTTACATGTATTTTAAAAACGTAACTTGCTTAAAATTATTTTAGGAGGGAAAATTATTGGGACCTCAGTAAAGGAAAGACAGGTTATTCTCATTACTGTCATCCTGTTCCTTAATCTCTTGATTAATGATCACTGAGAAAAAAAGTCAATAAAATGTTGCTTGTAACAATCCTACTGACTTTAGGGTGCAAGCGTAATGCGTGCCTTTTATTCCACTATGGGAACTTACCACCCAGATCGTACTTCCTGAATACTCTAGTGGAACTGGACTATTAACTTTATTACCCAGGGAACAAGAGACAGAGGAATGGGATATGGGTGAAACCATAGGTCAATGTTAAGATTCTAGCTTTTATTTGGGAAGGGGAAGGTGAAAATTCACAGGAGACAAATATGTTATTAGTTAACTGTTATTTTATCACGATAGAAGTCCCTTTATGCTTGGTTTTTAGCCATCAAAAAAGAGCAGGAGGGCTCCACTAAAAAGTACTTACTCCTTAAATGTCATCTACATAGACTCTGTTTTGTTTTAGAGCTTCTCATTGTGCTTTTGCATAGCATGTTAATCTAGAAACTGCTGCCTCGAGTCATTTTAGAAGCAGCCAGGGCACAAATCCTAAGGAGTAAAAGTTTTTAATTTAGGTAATGTGTTTTTACACACACATGTGTGGTCATGTATATATATGTATATTTGTGCTCATATGTATATATATATCATATGTCTATATTTTCATATATAAGCAAATATAAATTTATAGTTGGCTTTGAATTTACAATGTGAGTTATTTTGTGCATGCACACACACACATATATTTGCATGAAACGTTTTAGTTCCTAAATACTTTCCATAGATTATCTTATTATTTTCCAAAATACTTCCCATAGATTATCTTATTCTGAAGTTCATAATCACTCTACACAGAGGTTACATGACCTGTCCAAATTCATGCTTAGTAAGTGGTAAAGCCAGGACTAGCAATAAAGTTTCCTGAGTCATAGCCAGGAGTTCTTTCCACCACAGCAGCTGTCAGTGGTTACTGGGAAAGCCAGGGGAAGAAACTGATTTGGCTTCTCTGAATTTGAGAATTGTAGTGACTGAAATATTAGCAGTGTAGTTATTTTCCAGGCCAGTTGATCCAGGACAGTCCTATCTGTGATTCAGATAAGTTGTGTAAGTGGCCATGTATGGTAACTTTGATATGTTATGTCTATATTATGTTATACTCCACCATCATCTGGTGTTCTCATTCTTTTATGTTACATATCTTTTTATTGACTTTATTTTTGACATCTAACCAATCTCATAGCTCCTCTTACACTAGCAGTAAAAGTACTGATGCAGGGTACCCTATTACAAAATGTATGTAGAACTAGAAACTTGAATCCTATTTTCTCCCAATTGCCAAGAGTGGCAAAACAATATAATAAAATTCTATTTCCAGTTCTGCCTGTTAGTCAAAACAAATTTTCAGATGGAAATTGGTAAATATGGTACACAAAATTGATACTGTTATTTCAAAGTTAAACATTGATGAACCATTTCTTATTTTTTAGACATTCTCTTCTGAGACCCTTCATTTTTAAAAATCTAATTTATGGTCAAGTCCAATAACAGAGATAAGGCAACTTGAACAGTCTTTGTATTATTCAACAAGCATTCACTGGCAAGGTTAGTAAAAGAAATTGAAAAACTGCTACTTCATTACAAAAAACAATCATAATGAAAATCAACCCAGTTGGCACATAAGAACTCCCCATTCAAAATCAAAATACCATTATCAAATAAAAGATGATAGAAAGGCCCCTGGTAATAACCTTGGTGTGATAATGGGTGTTTGGGAACTTCAGCCTGACACATCAGACTGTGTCATTTAAAAATCCATCTGTCCTAGAAGTCCTAAAGGCAAAGTTTACCATTGAAATGACTTTTTTTTTCTTGAAAAATAAGACAAAACCTTGCATTCCATGAATAAGAGGTTGAGATGCTATTACAAAGAAACCCCCAAATGTATTGGCTTACATGGACAGAAGTGTATTTCTCACATTAGTCTGGCTGGTCCAGGTGGTGAAGTAGATCTACTCCTCTAGGTCATTAAAGGGCACAGATTCCTTCCTTACTGCCGCATTGCCATTTGCTGAATGTCGCACTCCTCAGTGCTGCTGGAGAAAGAGTTCAGGGCAGGTGTCTTCAAGGAAGTGACATATAAATTCCACTCCTCCTTCATTGCCCAGAATCTCATCACATGAACATACTTAGCTTCAAGGGATGCTGGTAAATGTAGTCTGTAGCTGGGAGGCCATGTTCCTAAAAGTGGGGAGGTGGGGGGAATGATGGAAAGTGGATACAGATTGACTCAATTACTAAAAGAGAGTAGGGTAGATAGGAGTGTGGTGCAGCTAGCAGTATCTACAGTAGCCACAATATACAAAATAAAATGCGTTTATTCAAGCAGGAATAGTATCAGCAACAAATTAAAGACACACAATTAGACAATCAATGCTGGTAGCACTTGGGTTCTTTAAAAATCGTGGTTCTCAAGTTTTTTCAGTCTGTGTACCACTTCTTTGGGGTAAAAGTTATGCAGATCACCGATACTCTGCAGGAAGATTTCGTTGTGTACTTGACTTTGTTTTTCGTGCAATACAATTAGATTTGTGAAGCTTGCCATTTTTTTTTTTTTTTTTTTTACAGTATTGAAGAATACCCTTTTCTAAAATAACTTGACTTTACAAATAATGGAAACTTACCATTTAAAGATATGTAACATCCTCTTTTATGAGTGAGTGTATGCATGTGTATGTAATATTTACTAAAGGGATATATATTTTTCTGCTTCTTTAAAGAAGATTACTAAGCTCATTTGAATTAGTTCATACTTTTGTTCAATACACATTGATTGAGTGCCTATGATCTGTCAGTGTATATCAGGTTCTGCATATGGTTTCAGGTTTAATCTTCCCAACAACCGAATGAGGCAGCTCAAATTTTTCACTATTTCACAAATGAAGAAACAGAATGTCAAGGAGTTTAGGTAACACACTCAACATTATATAACCAACTAGATTTAAGCCCCAGTCTCTGCTATTCATTCTGTTTCTCTGTTTGCTTTATTCAAAATATATTTATCAAACAGCTTCTATGGGCCAGGCAGTAAGCTGGACATTTTATCTTTTAATTCTATTTAATCTCAAAACAATCCCATGAGGTAGATACTATTTTTCCATTTTATAGATGGTGTAACTGTGTTTCAGAAAAGTGAAGTATCTCACTCAGGATTGCAGAGCAATGGGTAGAACAGACAAGGCTCAAGTTCAGAGCCCTGTCCTTTGCAGATGGAACCTGCCTTTTCTCCTACTCTAGGTCACCACTCCCATTGGGCTCTCAACTTAGGCAAAGTGCAGACTTGCTTTGTCTTCGTCCCCTCTACATTTTCCATCCACTGACTTAGCAGGTCCTATGAACTCTATTGCAAAAACGTCTTTCCAGTCCAGCCCTCATCATAGCCAGGCCCATCATAGCCAGGCCTTTATCATTTTAGACTTGAATCATTTCAACAGTTTCCTAAGTGGTCTTTCTATAATCAAATTATTTTTCCTTAGTCTAATCTCCTCACTGTCATGAGATGGTCACCCTCAAATAAAATATCCAATTACAATTCACCCATGCTTAAAAATTCCCACTCATTTCTTCGTCTCCTCAGAATAATATCTCAGTTCATCAGCTCCTCTAGGCCTCATACAAGGATCCTCAGCTGCAACTTCATCTCTCATCACCCAACTCCTAACCAGCCTAAATTCTATCCATACTTAATGCTTTGCTAATCTTCAAACCCATCTGCTTTTTCAAGACTCTGTACTTTTGTACATGATGTTCCTGTGACCTGGAGTAGTCTTTCCCACTTTTTTTCTGCTTGGAAAATTTCTTTGTGTTGTAAAGTTGCAATTATAATTATGAAGTTGTAAAGTTGCTTCCCCAAATGGAGTTGGCCACCCTTCTTTGGTCCCATAGTGTACTCTCGTGAATCTTAATATAGTGCAGTAAGTGCTATCATAATTATACACCTGTCTTACCCAGACTGTGCTCTCCTTGACAACCAGGAACACCTGGGCCTTGCACAATGCTTGGCACACTATGCAAATGTTTATTGGGAACAATAGACTAAATACTCAGTTGCTAGACATAGCACAAAGGCCATTGGGTTGTGATGTCATTTAACAACAAAACAAGTCAACTCTTTATTGAACACTTACTCTGGACAAATCATTGTGCTTGGTACTATGAAATGATCAAAAAAGAATGGGAGCCTGGGAAGGGCAGTGGGGAGGAGTGTATGAAGAGAAGTTTATTAATGGGTACAAATACACAGTTTGATAGAAGAAATGAGACCTATATGTTAGATAGATCAGTAGGGTGACCATAGTTTTCAATAATCTATTGTACATTTTCAAATAGCTAGAAGAGAAAAATTTGAATGTTTTTAGCATAAAGAAAAGACAAATATTTACTGTGATAGGTATCACAAGTATGTTAATTTGATTTTTACAGATTATATGAATGTATTAAATTATCACATGTCCTCTGAAATTATGTACATCTATAATGCATAAATTAAAAAATAAATTTTTAAAAAAGAATAAAATAATTTTGCCTGTAACTCTTTACCCTAGCTTCAGATTTAATTAAGGAGCTAAGATTAATAATTTGGAAATTAGAGCATTTATGTCCCTTCTTAATTGTTCCTTGTTTATACCTATTAAACTCTAGAATCCTTGAGGATGGGTTCTCTTTTCGTTATTGTTTTTAAAGTTCTTGTTATTGCTTCTGGCACACAGTATGTGTTCAAAAGTCTTTGTTGAAAGATGAGTGAATAATAAGTTTTCAAAAAAAAACATAGAAGATCAGTGTTGAAAGCACAAAATGAATGGCATTGCCTCTCTACATATTAATGAAGATGAGATGAAGAAACAGTCACTGAAAGAAGATTTGGATCAATCTGAGACATAGGAAGGATTTGAGAAAATTAAGGAAATGATAAAGTCATGTCAAGGATATAGAAACAAATACGAGAAAATGCATTTTATTAGTTAGGTAATGTAACATACTTAGTGTCTTATAACAACAAACACTTATTTCACACTTGTAGAACTGCTGATTTAGGCTAGCTTAGCCAAGTGACTATTTTGGGCTGCAGGTCACCTGAGTTAGGGTTGACTCTGGGTTATGTTTCGGTTTAGGTCTAATCCACGTCTCTCCATCCTTGTGGCTGATGTCTTGGGGAGGGGCTAATTGTATTTTTGATGTGGTAAATACAGGAACAATTATGATCAAGAGAATATGCTGTGGCATATTGATTCATTCATTGTTTACAATTATGTCCCCCTTTCATTCAAATTATGTATTTGCAACTTTTGCCATATGGTTTTGTAATACCTTTCTCTAAAATAAATAGAGTATGTTTCCTAGCCCTACTGATGTTGGAATTGGCCATGTGATTTGATTTGACCAGTGAAATATAGGTAGAAGTCATGGTGTTCCAGTTTCAGGCTAACACCTTATATTAGTTTGTTCTCACATTGATATAAAGAACTTCCTGAGACTGGGTAATTTATGAAGAAAAGAGGTTTAATTGACTCCCAGTTCCACAGGCTTAACAGGAAGCATGAGAGGGAGGCCTCATGAAACTTAAAATCATGGCATAAGGGGAGGCAAACACCTTCTTCCCATGGCAATAGGACAGAGAGAGAGAGAGAGCAAGTGAAGGAGGAAGTACCACACACTTTTAAACCATTAGATTTCATGAGAACTCACTCACTATCATGAAAACAGCAAGGGGAAAATCTTCCCCCATGATGCAATCACCTTCCACCAGGCCCCTCCTCCAACATTTGGAATTACAATTTGACATGAGATTTTGGGTGGGGATACAAATCCTAACCATGTCATTCGACACTTGGCCTCTTCCAAATCTTATGTCCTTCTCACATTGCAAAATAGTTATCCCTTATCCACAGTTCCCCAGTCTTAACTCATTTCAGCATTAATTCAAAAGTCCATAGTCCAAGGTCTCATCTGAAACAAGGTAAGTTCCTTCCACCTATGAGACTGTAAAATCAAAAACAAGTTAGTTACTTCCAAGATACAATGGGGGTGCAGGCATTTGGGTAGATGCTTAAATTCTAAATCTGAGAAATTGGCCAAAACGAAGGGCCCACAGGCCCCATGCAAGTCCAAAACCCAGCAGGGCAGTTATTGAATCTTAAAGCTCCAAAATATTCTCCTTTGACTCTATATCTCACATCCAGGGCATGCTGATGCCAGAGGTGAGGTCCTAAGGCCTTGGGCAGCTCCAACCCTGTGGCTCTACAGTCCCTTTAGCTGCTTTCATGGGCTAGCATTGAGTGCCTGTGGCTTTTCCAGGTCCACAGTGCAAGCTGTCAGATCTACCATTCTAGGGTATGAAAAACTGTGGCCCTCTTCTCACAGCTCCACTAGGCATTGCCCCAGGGGGAACTTTGTGTGGGGTCTCCAACCCCACATTTCCCCTCCACACTGCCCTAGTAGGGGTTCTCCATGAGGACTCCACCACTGCAGCAAACTTCTGCCTTGACATCCAGGTGTTTCCATACATCCTCCAAAGTCTAGGTAGAGATTCCTAAACTTCAACTCTTGTTTTCTGTCCACCTGCAGGTCCAGCACCATGTGGGAGCTTCCAAGGCTTGGGGCTTGAACCCTCTGAAGCTGTACTTTCATCCCTTTTAGCCATGGCTGGGGCTGGAGAGGTTAGGACACAGGGCACCATATTCCGAAGCTGCACAGAGGCCCTGGGCCTGGCCCTCAAAATCGTTTTTTCCTACTAAGCCCTGGGGCTGTGATGGAAAGGTCTGTTGTGAGGATCTCTGACATGCTCTGGAGACATTTTCCCCATTGTCTTGGGTATTAAAATTCGGCTCCTCTTTGTTTATGCAAATTTCTGCAGCAGGCTTGAATTTCTTCCAAGGAAATGTGTTATTCTTTTTACCTCTTGGCTGGACTGCAAACTTTCCAAAATTTTATGCTCTGCTTCCCTGTGAATATAAGTTTCAGTTTCAGATTATCTCTTTGTTCAGGCTTATGGGCATACAATTTTAGAAGCAGCCAGGTTACTTCTTGAATGCTTCACTGCTTAGAAATTTCTTCTGCTGGATATACTAAATCATCTCTCCCAAGTTCAAAGTTCCACAGATCTCTAGGGCAGGGGCAAAATGCGACCAGTCTCTTTGCTAAAACATAGCAAGGGTCACCTTTGCTCCAGTTCCCAGTGAGTTTCTTATCTCCATCTGAGACCACCACAGCCTGGACTTCATTATCCATATCACTGTCAGTGTTTTGGTCAAAACCATGCAATAGGTCTCTAGGAAGTTTCAAACTTTCCCATATTCTCCTATCTTCTTCTGAGCCCTCAAAACTATTCCCCTCTGCTTGTTACCCAGTTCCAAAGTCACTTCCACATTTTCAGGTATATTTATAGCAATGCCCCACTCTTCTGGTACCAATTTTCTGTATCAGTTTGTTCTCACAGTGCTGTAAAGAACTACCTGAGACTGGGTAGTTTATGGAGAAAAGAGGTTTAACTGACTCACAGTTCTGCAGGCTTAACAGGAAACTTGACTGGGAGGCCTCAATAAACTTACAATCATGGCAAAAAGTGAGGGGGAAGCAAGTGCCTTCTTCAAATGGCAGCAGGAGAGACAGTAAAAGAGGAAATGCCACACACTGTTAAACCATCAGATCTCATGAGAACTCACTATCATGGGAACGGCAAGGGGCAATCTGCCCCCAGGACTTAATTGCATCCCACCAGTCCCCTTCTCCAACAGTGGGAATTACAATTCGACATGATATTTGGGCAAGGATGCAAATCCGAACCATATCAGACCCCAAGAGGCATTGTATTTTTCTGTCCACCCTCTTGTGCTCCTGTCTTTTGCTGGTACAGGGAGAATGAAAGACATATAATGTAAATTGCACTGTGATTCAAAGCCCGAAGCCCGGCCAACTACAAACTGAAGCAGATCCTTCCATGGCTGACCCTCAAACTGGGGAGCAAGAAAATTATAGTTTTATTGTTGTAAAACTCTAGGTTTGCAGCAATAGTTGACTAATACAGATGTGGAAGTAGGCAGAGATATGGAGCATTCAGAAATTATGTTGGAAAGAGGGCTAAGGGCTCATTGAATGGAGGCATGAACAGAATATAAGAACGATCACATAAAGAGGTAGCAAGGGAGAAGAGAGTCAAAGCTGACTAAGTGGTGAAGTACAGGTTGAATGCTGGCACTACTGGCTAAAATGACTATTTCGGTAACCATGGAATGGTAAAGCTAAATAGGATCTTGAAATTATTTTTGATATTGCAATCTCCAAGGTAGAATTAGCATGCAGAATTGTTTTGTTTACCTAACATAGATTTTTTTTTAATTTGAATTTGAATGCAGTGGACAGGTCATACATCCTCCTGTTCTTACGTTATCTACTTCTCCTTTTTCACCTTCCATACCTTCAAAAGCATTTGAGATTATGCTCCCTGGCATTCTCATTACCACATATCCCCAGGCACATTAAAGATGACTGAGAGATATGCAAATTATATGATGACAATAGCTGTATGAACTGAACATTTATTATGGGTTCAGACATTGTTCTATGTGATTTATATGTTTCATCTCAGGAATCTTCATTTTGAAGATAGGGCAAAAGGAGTTTAAATGACTTGCCTAAGGTCAACAGTTGGAAGTGGAAGAGCCAAGATTCGAAAAGTCCATTTTATTGAGCAGTTTCAACTTGGTCAGCTTAAACATAAAAGAGATTATTGTTTGGTAAATGCTTTCTGCAGCTAGCCTAATGCATCCTGCTTTGTTTCCTGAGAGCAAATCTCTTAACTGCAACGAGTGATTGCAGAGGATAGGTTTTTATTACACTCTCTTTGTTATATGGCCAAGGTAGAGAATCTACAGGTAAGCTACTTTAAATAATTTTTTTTTATTACTTAAAAAGTTAACTCTTCTGAGTTACTTTTTCTTACATAGCTGAACTGGACAATTACTGTTTTTGTAATATACTGTTAGCAAAACTGTGGGGAAACAGGTCTGATGATTCGTGGGCGTAGCATACAAACCTACATGAACCCTTTGCAGGCAGTTAGTTAATATCTATCAAAATTTCAAATTCATACATCTGCTTTGACTCAGCAAATGCACTTCTGGAAATTTGTTCCACAGAAATATTGCTTAGCTATGAAATGATGTTATTTACAAGGGTATTGTTTGAACAGCAAAAGTCTGAAAATAACCTAAATATCCATCAACTGTGGAGGGCTTAAATAAATATATGTCCATATAGTGGGATATAATGCACCAGTAAAAGACTATTCTTCATGTAATGATGTGGATATTTATAAAAGCTCTTGTTTAAAAAGTAAGGTGCATAAAGGTATGTAGGGTATACTCTTTTTGGTGTAAGGAAGGAGGAAACAGGTCAGGCATGGTGGCTCAGGCCTGTAATCCCAGCACTTGAGAAGGCCAAAGTGAGAGTAGCCAGGTGTAGTGGCACACACGTGTGGTCCCAGCTACTCAAGAGGCTGAGGCAGGAGGATTGCTTGAGCCTGGGAGGTTGAGGCTGCTGTGAGCCATGTTTGCACCCTGCATTCTAGCCCGGGCAACAGAATGAGACCCTGACTTGGAAGAAAAAAAAAAAAAAAAGAAGGAAACATATATATTTTTACTTGCATAATAAAACCCTGGAAGCATACACAAGAAATGAATAAATGTTGTTACCTTAGGATAGAAAGGGACAGGACAGGTGGGGCAGGTGTGGGAGAAAGATCTATACTGCATTTAAAAAATACATTTTTAAACTGCATGGATGTGTTAAAACATTGAAAAACAAAGTAACCGCTGTTATAAAGAGATACATTTTTTAAATGTTAGAAATAGAGTCTGCATTCAATTATTAGATAATTACTCATTTTGTGAATTATCCATTAAAAATGTTGATAGTTGGAGAAAAGCACCAGACTTAAGCATCAGGTGTTTTGAATCTGGGTCTATCAATTACTAATTGTGTGATCTCCAATCAGTCTATTGTTGGAATTGTTTTCTCATTAGGAAAATTTGTTCAGCCAGATGGTTTCTGTTCTAGTTCTGAGTCACTCTTTTCTCCCCCTTAGCAAATGACTAGGGAATGCAACACAATCTTGACATTTCCTTTCAAGAAACTTGATTGGAACGACCACTACTTTTGCATTTTGGCATCAGGATTCTTCATCTGGAAGCAAGTGAAACTGACCCTGTTTAGCTTAGGCACAAAGTAGCTCATAGAGTCAAGGAAGAGCTGGAACACCAAAGAGAAAGTTTGTGTATTTCCTTCCAGGGCACTCAATTGGAGGACTTCTTTTAACTGCCTCGTGCAACTGCATGTTTCCAATAAAGATTCAAATTCCCAGAAGAAAAAAAAAATAAATGGACTCTGAAGTTAAGGGAGCAGGGTTCTGCCATTGAAACCACTTCATGACCTCATGCCATTAGAGATAAATGATGCTGTAACGAAAGGATGTTGGGCAAATAGAAACAATACCTTTCCAGGGAAGCATTCTTCTTGTTGGAGTTGCTCTTCAGCCATCTAGTTGATTGGAACTGATAGACCCTATCTCATGTGTCGTCTTAGTCCCATTGTGTTGCTTAATGGAATACCTGAGGCTAGGTGATTTATAAAGAAAGAAAGTTTATTTGGTTCTGTGGACTGTACAAGAAGCACGGCACCAGCATCCACTTGTTGTGAGGGCTTCAGGCTGCATCCACTCATTGCAGAAGGAGAAGGGGAACCACACTATGCAGAGATCACATGGCAAGAGAGAGGGGGCGGTGCCAGGCTCTTTTCAACAACCAGCTCTCCGGAAAGGTAGGGGGAAACTCTTGCAGGAACTCATGGAGTGAAAGCTCACTCATTACAATGAGGATGGCTCCACAGTATTCATGAAGGATTCACTCCCATGACCCAAATACTTCCCTTTAGGCCCCACCTCCAACAATGGGGATCAAATTTCAGCATGAGATTTGGAGGGACAATTATCCAAACTAGATAATGGCCAAAACAGTGGCGTGTGTGAAAACAGTTAAAGCTTGGATAGATCTTGTTATTGCTGTGAGAAGAACCTGTGTCTCAAGCTGCTATATCATCATGGTAACCTACGGCTAAAGGAAGACTATCCTGGGGCTTGGGGAATAATTCTTAAAACTGGTAAACACGTAAAATTCACAGGTACTCAAAACTGTGACTGTGATATTCATCATCTCAGTGATGGTTAATATTGAGTGTCAACTTGATTGGATTGACGGATGCAAAGTATTGTTCCTGGGTGTGTCTGTGAGAGTGTTGCCAAAGGAGATTAACATTTGAGTCAGTCGACTGGGCAAGGCAGACCCAACCTCAATCTGGGTGGGTACCATCTCTTCAGCTGCCGGTGTGGCTAGAATAAAGCAGACAGGAGAAGTTGGAAAGAGAGACTTGCTGAGTCTTCCAGACTTCATCTTTCTCCCATGCTGGATGCTTCCTGCCCTCAAACATCAGACTACAAGTTCTTCAGCTTTTGGACTCTCGGGCTTATACCAGTGGTTTGCTGGGGGATCTTGGGCCTTTGGACATGGACTGAAGGCTGCACTGTTGGCTTCCCTACTTGTGAGATTTTGGGACTCGGACTGGTTTCCTTGCTCCTCAGCTTGCAGATGGCCTATTGTGGGATTTCACCTTGTGATCATGTGAGTCAGTTCTCCTAATAAACTCCCCTTCATATGTATATATATCCTATTAGTTCTATCCCTTTAGAGAGCCCTGACTCATACAATCTCAATAGTTTTTGAACTGAATTTCTGAAATTCAACAAGTCACTTTTGCAAAAGACTACCATGTGACACAGAAATTTTTGTCCTGAAAAAATCCAGCAGTTGGACTTTTTCACTGAGGTTTGCCCTATTGGTTATTTCCTGGTCTTTCCTGCAATGGTTACTCTTCCAGTTCTTGCTGGAAGTCAATTCAGAATTGTTTTCTGAATGGGAAGCAACATCTCTGATCAACCAATGTAATTCCTGGCTTATATAGTTTTCTCATCTATATAAGCTGAAAACTGAATTCCAGAAAGGTTATATAAATTGCCCCAGGTTACACAGCTAGTCATCCAGTCAGTCCAAGCTCACACAGACCATCAGCCAATGCTAATTTAAGTGCTCATTTTAGGTGGATCTAGCCTATGGATAGAGAGGTAGGGGCCACTCTGACAAATTTCTGAATATATCTCATAGTCCTTGTACTGTTCTTTTTTTCTTTTTAAAAATTTTAACATTTTAAATTTTTATGGGTACATAATAGGTGTATATACTTATGGGGTACATGAGCTATTTTAACACTGGCATATAATGTGTAATAATCACATCAGGGTAGATGGTGTTTCAGTCACCTACAGCATTCATCATTTCTTTCTGGTTATGAACAATCCAATTGTACTCCTGCAGTTATTCTGAAATGTACAAAAAAATTATAGCTGACTGTAGTCACCCTGTTGTGCTATCAAGTTCCAGGTCTTTCTCATTCTATCTAATTATAATTTTGTACCCATTAACCATCCCCATTTCACCCCACTTCCTACTAGTCTTCCCAACCTCTGGTAATCATCTTTCTATTCTCTACCTCCCTGAGTTCAATTGTTTTAATTTTTATTTCCCACAAATAAGTAAAAACATGCAAAGTTTGTCTTTTTGTACCTGACTTTTTTCAATTAACATAACATCCTCCAAGTTAACCCATGTTGTTGCAAATAACAAGATCTCAGTTGTTTTTATGGCTGAGTGCTCTATTGTATATATGTACCACATGTTCTTTATCCTTTCATCTGTTGATGGTCACTTAAGTTGCTTCCAAACCATAGCTATTGTGAATAGTGCTGCAATAAATGTGGAAGCACACATATCACTTTGATATACTGATTTCCCTTCTTTGGAGTATAGACATAGCAGTGGGATTGCTGGATCATATAGTAGCTCTGTTTTTATCTTTTTGAGAAACATCTATACTGTGCTTCACAGTGACTGTACTACTTTACATTCCCTCCAGCAGTATACAAGAGTTCCCCTTTCTCCACATCCTTATCAGCATTTGTTATTACCTATCTTTTGGATAAAAGCCTTTTTAACTGGGGTGAGATGATATCTCATTGTAGTTTTGATTTGCATTTCTCTGATGATCAGTGATGTAGAGCACCTTTTCATATACGTGTTTGCCATTCTATGTGTTCTTTTGAGTAATGTCTATTCATATCTTTTGCCCATTTTTAAATCAGATTATTAGATTTTTTTCCTATAGATTTGTGTGAGCACCTTATATATTCTGGTTATTAATCGCTTGTCAGATGGATGGTTTGCAAAAATTTTCTCTAATTCTATGGGTTGTCTCTTCACATTGTTGATTGTTTCTTTTGCTATGCAGAATCTTTTTGATTTGATATGATCCCATTTGTCCATTTTTGTTTTGTTTGCCTGTTACTTGTATTTCTCAAGAAGTCTATGCCTAGATCAATGTCCTGGAGAGTTTCTTCACAGTTTTCATGTAATAGTTTCATAGTTTGAGGTCCTAGGTTTAAGTCTTTAATCCATTTTGATTTGATTTTTGTACATGGTACAGGGGTCTAGTTTCATTCTTCTGCATATGAATATTCAGTTTTCCCAGCACTGTTTATTGAAGAGATTGTCTTTACTCCAGTGTATGTTCTTGGTACCTTTGTTGAAAATAAGTTAAACGAAGCAGATATATGGATTCATTTCTGGGTTCTCTATTCTGTCCCATTGATCTGTGTGTCTGTTTTTATGTCAGTACCATGCTGTTTTGGTTACTGTAGCACTGTAGAATAATTTGAAGTCAGGTAGTGTGATTTATCCAGTTTAGTTCTTTTTGCTGTAGATGACTTTGGCTATACTGGGTCTTTTGTGGTTCTATATAAATTTTTGTATTTTTTTCTATGTATGTGAAAAAAGTTATTGGCATTTTTATAGGGATTTCCTTGAATCCGTAGGTTGCTTTGGGTAGTATGGACATTTTAGCAGTATTGGATTCTTACAATCCATGACTATAAAATGCCTTTCCTTTTTTTTTTTTGGTGTCCTCTTCAGTTTCTTGAATCAATGTTTTGTAGTTTTCATAGTAGAGCTCTTTCACTCCTTTGATGAAGTTTATTCCTATGTATCTTATTTTATTTGCAGTTATTGTAAATGGGATTACTTTTTTAAATTTCTTTTTCACATTGTCCTCTGTTGGCATATAGAAATGCTACTGATTTTTGTATGTTGAATTTGTATCCTTCAAATTTGCTGAATTTGTTTATCAGTCTAACAGCTTTTTGGTGAAGTCTTTAGGTTTTTCCAAATAGAAGATCATATTATCTACAAACAAGAATAACTTGCCTTCTTCCTTTCCGATTGGGGTGCTTTTTCTTTCTTTTTTCAGATGGCTGTAGATAGGACGTCCACTACTTTATGTTAAATAACAGTGGTGAAAGTTGACATCCTTGTCATTGTTCCAGATCTTAGAGGAAAGGTTTTCAGATTTTCCTCATTCAGTGTGATACTACCTGTGGGTCTTTTGTTTATGGCTTTTATGGTATTGAGGTATGTTCCTTCTAATCTTAGGTTTTTTTTTTTTTTATCATGAAGGGATGGTGAATTTTATCAAATGACTTTTAGCATCAGTTGAAATGATCATATGGTTTTATTCTTCATTCTGTTGATATGGTCTATCACATTGATTGATCTGTGTATGTTAAACCATCCTTCTCTCCTGTGATTAATCTTCCTTGGTCATGATGAATGACTTAAAAAATGTGTTATTGAATTCAGTTTGCTAGTATTCTATGGAAAATTTTTGCATCAATATTGATCAGAGATGTTGGCCTATAGTTTTCTTTTGTTGTTTTGTGTTTATCTGGTTTTGGTATCAGGGTAACACTGGCCTCATAGAATGAGTTTGGAAGTATTCCCTTCTCCTTTATTTTTAGGAGTAATTTGAGTATGATTGGTATTAGTTCTTTAAATGTTTCATAGAATTCAGAAGTGAAGCGATTACATCATGGGCTTTTCTCTTCTCTTCTCTTCTCTTCTCTTTCTTTCTTTCTTTCTTTCTTTTTTTCTTTTTCTTTTTTTCTTTTTTTTTTTTTTAGATCATCTCATTACCATTGCCCAGGCTGGAGTGCAGTGGAATGATCTCAGCTCACTGCAGCCTCAATTACCCAAGCTCAGACGATCCTTCCACCTCAGCCTCCTAAGTAGGTGGGACTACAGGTGCATGTCACCACACCTGGCTGTTTTTGTATTTTTAGGAGAGACAGAGTTTTGACATGTTGCCCACACTGGTCATGATTGAGAATTCCTAGGTTCAAATGATCCATCCACCTTGGCCTCCCAAAGTACTAAGATTATAGGCATGATACACCATGCCCAGCCACATCTGGGGCTTTTCTTTACTGGATTTTTATTATGGCTTTGATTTCTTTGCTTGTTTTTGGTTTGATCAGGTTATGGAGTTCTTCATGGTTCAATATTGGTAGGTTTGTATGTGCCTAGGAGTGTATTCATTTCCTCTATATTTTCTGATTTATTGGCAGATAGTTTCTCATAGTAGCCACTAATGATTCTTTGAATTCCTGGGGCATCTGTTGTAATGTCTCCTTTTTCATCTCTGATTTTACTTATTTGGGTCATCTCCCTTTTTTTCTTAGTTAGTCTGGCTAAAGGTTTATCAATTTTATTTATCTTTCAAATAAACCTTTACATTGATTTTTTATTGTTTTCTTCATTTCAATTTTATTTATTTGTGCTCTAATCTTAAATATTTCTTTTCTTCTACTAGTTTGGGTTTGGTTTGCTCTTGCTTTTGTAGTTCTTTTAGATGCATCATTAGGTTATTTATTTGAAGTTTTTCTTATTTTTAGATGTAGGCACTTATGCCTATAAATTTCTTATTTAGTACCACTTTTGCTGTACCCCATAAGTTTTGGTATGTTGCATTTAATATTTCATTTGTTTCAAGTAATTTTTGTATTTCCCTCTTAATTTCTTCCTTTACATACTGGTTGTTCAGGAGCATATTGCTTAAATTCCATGTGTTTGTGTTGTACAGTTTTCAAAATTCCTCTTGTTATTGATTTGTAAATTTTATTGTGGTCAGAGAAGATGCTTGATATTATTTCAGCTGTTCTGAATGTTTTAAGACCTGTTTTGTGACCTAACATATGGTCTATCCTTGAGAATGATCCATGTGCTGAGGGGAAGAATGTGTATTCTACACCATTGGATGAAATATTCTGTAAATATCTATTAGGTTTATTTGTTCTATAGTGCATATTAAGTCCAGTGTTTCTTTGTTGATTTCCAGCCTGAATAATCTGTCCAATGCTGAAAGCAAGGTATTGAAGCTTCCAGCTATTATTGTATTGATGGTCTATATGTATAATTGGCTCTAGTAATCCTCTTTTGAATTGACTCCTTTGTTACTACATGATGACCTACTTTGTCTCTTTTTACAGGTTTTGTCTCAAAGTCTATTTCGTTTGATATAAGTATAGCTACTCCTGCTCTTTTATGGCTTCCATTGGAATGGAATATACTTTTTCATCCTTTTATTTTTAGTCTATATGTATTTGTGTATGTGAAGTGTGTTTCTTGTAGGCAACAGATCACTGGGTTTTGTTTCTTTATCCATTTAGCCACTCTATGTGTTTTGATGGGATAATTTAGTCCATTTACATTCAGTGATATTATTGATAAGTAAAGACTGACTCCTGTCATTTTGTTGTTTTCTTGTTGTTCTGTGGTCTTTTCTTCCTTCTTTCTTTCCTTCATGTCTTCCTTTTTGTAAAAGCTATTTTCTCTGGTGGTGTGTTTTAATTTCTTGTTTTTAATTGTTTTCTATTACAGGCTTTTTGATTTGAAGTTACCATGAGGCTTGCAAATAACATATTATAACCTATTATTTTAAACTGATGACAACTTAACACTGATTGCCTAAAGAAACAAACAAGGAACAAGAAAACCAACAACAATTTTCACCTTTTTCACCTTTTCTCCCTGCTTTAAAGCTTTTTGTTGTTTCATATTGTCTTTTTGGGTTGTCTGTATCTTGAAAAGTTATAGTTATTATTTTTTATTGGTTGATTGTTTTGTCTTTCTATTTAATATAAGAGTAATTTACACACTACTATTACAGTGGCATAATATTCTGTGCTTTTCTGTGTGCTTACTATTACCAGTGAGTTTTGTACCTTCAGATGATTTCTTATTGCTCATTAATGTGCTTTTCTTACTGATTGAGGTATTCCCTCTTCAAGCAGCTCTGCTTGCCAGCTCAAGAGTCCATGGGGGGTGAGGGGTTTCCTGTAGCTAGGATTCTGGAGGACTATGACATAAGTGGGCCACTTCTTACCTGCTTAACTCACCCCTTCACCCAGGAGCTGCTGGAAACCAGGAATAAGTCTCAGTGCTTGGCAGCTGGGTGCAGGGTTTCCAGCTTCGTCCCCACTTCAGTCTAGGGTCTGTGTCCTCCCTCTGTCCACTCTCAATGCCTTTCCTCCAAAGATCTGTTTAGAATATCAATCTTCCCAATGTCCTGGTCTCCTAATGGGAGATATTCTTTCTGGCTATGTCTGGTCAGCCATCTTGGCTCTGAGTCTTTACTTAAAGTTATTTAACATGCATTGTTAAGTTGTTTATTTGAATTTTTATTGCTTTTTTGATGGAGGTACTTATTGCTACAAACTTTCCTCTTAGTACTACTTTTACTGTATTCCATGAGTTTTGGTATGTTGTTTTTCTATTTTTATTTGTTTCAAGTAATTTTTAAATTTCCCTCTTAATTTTTTCATTGACTCACTGGTCATTCTGGAGTATATTGTTTAATTTCCATGTGTTCATATTGTTTCCAAAGTTCCTTTTGTTACTGATTTCTACTTTTGTTTTATTGTGGTCAGAACATATACTTGATTATATTAGGCCATTCTTGCATTGCTATAAAGAAATATCTAAGACTGGGTAATTTATAAGAAAAGAGGTTTAACTGGCTCATAATTCTGTAGGGTATACAGGAAGCATGGTGCCAGCATCTGCTCAGTTTCTGGTGGGGATCTTAGGATTCTTATAACCATGGCAGAAGGCAGAGGGGGAGCAGGTCCATCATACAGCAAAAACAGAAACGAGAGAGAGAGAGAGTGGGTGGGAAAGTGCCACACATTTTAAAACAACCAGATCTCATGTGAACTTAGAATAGAGCTCACTTATCACCAAAGGGGTGGCCCAAGCCATTCATGAGGGATCTGCCCCCATGATCCAAACACCTCCCATCAGGTCCCACCTTCAACATTAGGAGCTGCAATTCAACATGAGATTTGGGCAGTGACAAATATCTAAACTATATTATTGATGTTGTCAGTTTTTTAAAAATGTCATAAGACTTGTTTTGTGGCCTAACATATGCTCTATCCTTCAGAATGATTCATGTGTTAAGTAAAAGAATCTGTGTTCTGCAGCCATTGGATGAAATATTCTGTAACTATCTATTAGATCCATTTGGTCTATACTGCAGATTAGGTCTGATGTTTCTTTGTTGATCTTTGTGTCTGGATAACCTGTCCAGTGCTGAAAGCAAGGTGTTGAGGTCTATTATTGTATTGAGGTCTACCTCTTTCTTTAGCTCTAATAATATTTGCTTTATACATCTGGGTGTTCCAGTGTTGGGATTGTTAACATCCTCTTGCTGAATTCACCCCTTTACCATTATATAATGACCTTCTTTGTCTCTTCTTATAGTTTCTGTCTTGAAGTCTATTTTGTTTGATAAAAGTATTGCGACTCCTGCTCTTTTTGGCTTCCATTTGAATGGAATATCTTTTTTCATCCTTTTAATTTTCAATCTGTATGTGTCTTTATATATGAAGTGTGTTTCTTGTAGGCAACAGTTCATTGGGTCTTGTTTCTTTATCCATTTAGCAACTCTGTGTTTTTGCTTGGAGAGTTTAGATCATTTATATTCAATGTTATTATTGATAAGTAAGGACTGACTCTTATCATTTTGTTATTTGTTTTCTTGTTGTTCTGTGGTCTTTTCTTCCTCCTTCCTGTCTTTTTTTTAATGAAAGCTGTTTCTTTTGGTGGTATGTTTTAATTTCTTGCTTTTTAAATTTTTTTGTTGCAGGCTTTTTGATTTGAGGTTACCATGAGGCTTGCAAATAACATCTTATAACCCATTATTTTAAATGGATGACAACTCTAATTGCAAAAACAAACAAGCAAGCAAAAATAAAAACAATGAAAGCACTACAGTTTAACTTCATCCTCCCCAGTTTTTAACTTTTTGTTGTTTATGTTCATATCTTATTATACTGAATATGTCTTTATAATTTGTTGTAACTATTATTTTTTGATAGGTTTGTCTTTTAGACTTCCTATTTAAGATATGAGTAATTTATATACTACAATTAAAGTGTTATGATATTCTGTATTTGTCTGTGTACTTAGTATTACCATTGAATTTTGTACTTACAGATTATTTCTTAGTCCTCATTAATGTTATTTGCTTTCAGATTGAACAGTTCACTTTAGCATTTCTTGTAGGTCAGATCTGGTGTTGACAAAATTCCTCAGGTTTTGTCTGGGAAAGCCTTTATTTTTCCTTCATGTTTGAAGGATATCTTCAATGGATATGTTATTCTATGATAAAAGTTTTTTTCCTTCAGCACTTTAAATACATCATGCACTTCTCTCATGGTCTGTAAGGTTTCCATTGTGAAATCTGTTGCAAGACATATTGGAGGTCCTTTATATGTTATTTTTTTTTTCTTTCTCCTGCTGCTTTTAGGATCCTTTTTTTATTCTTAACCTTTAGGAGTTTGATTATTAAGTGTCTTGAGGTGGTCTTATTTGTGTTAAATCTTCTTGGTGTTCCATAACCTTCTTATACTTCAATATTGATATTCTCTAGGTTTGAAAAGTTCTCTATTATTATCTCTTTGTATAAACTTTCTACCCTGATCTCTCTCTCTCTCTACCTCCTTTTTAATGCAAATAACTCATATTTGCCTCTATGAGGCTATTTTCTAGAGCCTGAAGGCAAGCTTCATTATATTTTTTTTCTTTTTTCTGTTGACTTGTCTGTCTGTATATTTTTCAAATAGCCTGTCTTCAAACTCACTAATTCTTCCTTTTGCTTGTTCATTCTGCTGTTGAGTGACTCGTATTCTTTAGTTTGTCAGTTGAATTTTTCAGCTTCTAAATTTCTGCTTGATTCTTGTTAATTATTGCAATCTCTTTGTGAAGTTTATCTGATAGGATAATACCTTCCCTGTGTTATCTTGGATTTCATTGAGCATCCTCAAAACAGCCATTCTGAATTCTCTGAAAGATCACATATCTCTGTCACTTTGGGACTGGTCGCTGTTGCCTTATTTAGTATGTTTGGTGATGTCATATTTTCCTAGATGATCTTAATGCTTTTGGATGTTCAGTGGTGTCTGGCACTGAAGAGTTAGGTGTTTATTGTAGTCTTGAAAGTCTGGGGTTGTTTGTACCCATCCTTCTTGAGAAGACTTTCCAACAATTCAAAGGGAATTGCCATAAGTGAATTAGGGGAACCCCAAGCCCAGTAACACTGTGACTCTTGGAGACTCATAGAGGTACTGCCTTGGTTGTCTTAGGTAAGATCCATGAGAATTCCCTGGATTATGCGGCAGAGTCTCTTATTCTCTTCCCTTACTTTTTCACAAACGAATGGAGTCTCTCTCTCCGTGCTGAGCTGCCTGCATTTGGGGGAGCTGTGAAGCAAGCACCCTTGTGGCCACCACCACCAGGACTGTGCTGGGTCACAGCTGAATCCACCACAGTACTGAGTGTCACCCAAGGCCTGTGGTGACTATTTTCTGGCTACCACTGATGTGTATTCAAGGCCCAATGGCTCTTTAATCAACAGGTGATTAATTCAGCCAAAAGTTAGTCTTTTCCTTCAGTGCAGCAGGTTTCCTTCTGGCCCAAAGTGAGTTTAGAAACGCCATTCAGGAGCTATGGCTGGTGACTGGGGACTTTAGGAATCTGCTTAGTACTTTATTTTGCTGGGGTGAAACTGGTACCCATGTTGCAAGAGTCCTCTTAACTTTTCCCTGTCCTTTTCTCAAGCAGGAGTCTTTCTCCATGGCCCCCACCATCCCAGGTCTGTGGTGAGTATTGCCTGGTTACCACTGATGTTTATTCAAGGAACAAGGGGTCTTTAGTCAGAAAGTGGTGAGTCTTGCCCGACCTGCGTCTTTCCTACAAGGGTAACACATTCCCTTCTGGCCCAAGGTGGGTCTAGAAATGCCCTCCAGGAGCCAAGGCCTGGAACTGGAATCTTTGGGGATCTGCTCAGTGCTTTATTTTACTTTGGCTGAGCTGGTACTCAAACTGCAAGATAAAGTCTTTTTAATTCTTCCCTCTCCCTTCCCTAAACAAAAGGGGTTATGACCACCACAGCTGGAAAAATGCTGGGTCACATCTGAAGCCAGTGAGGTTTTAGGCCTTGCCCAAGGCCCATGGTAACTATTGCCTGGCTACCACTGATGTTTATTCAAGACCCAAAGGCTTTTTAGTCAGCAGGTGGTGAATTCTTAGTCAGCAGGTGATGAACTCTGCCAGGACTGAGTCCTTCCCTTCAGGGCAGTTGGTTCTCTTCTGGCCCAGGGTTGGTCTAGAAATGTCATGCTGAAGCTATGATTTAGAATGGGGTCTTCAGGACTCTACTTGGTGCTTTTATTTTATTGTGGCTGAGCTGGTATCCAAGTTGCAAGACAAAGTCTTCTTTATTCTTCCATCTCCTCCTGGAACTGCAAGCTGAGTTACCTGGAGTAGGTGCAGGGGTTATGCAAGCACTCCTGTGGCTGCCCCAGCTGGTGTCTCACTGAGTCACCTGCACCCCAAGTTCACCAGCTCTAAGCTCAGCACAGCACCAGGACTTGGCCAGGAATTGCAGTCCTTTTTGCCTAGATTGGCTTTCCAGTTTATTCAGAACCCTAGAGCACTTTAGCCCGTGGTGGTAGGGCTAGTGAGAACTCAGGTTTGACCTCTGGGATCGTTAATGCCCCTCCAGCTAGGGTTTCTCTAAATGCTCTCCCCGTGGGAACTGGTGGAATTCTGCCGTATGTTGCTTTCCACTGTGACAGGGCAGTGCTGAGTTGCAATGTAAAGTCTCACAATCACTTCACTCCCCCAAGCACACAGATTCTCTCTCCATGTCATGCTGTGATGTCAGAGGATATGGGAGGAGTGGTGTAGGCAATTCAAGACCCTCTTCAGTGCCTTTTTTCTTGATGTAATGTTAAAACCAGGTACTGTAATTACTCACCTGATTTTTTATTCGTGTGAGGGTGCTTTCTTGTGTGGATAGTTGTTAAATTTGGTGTTCATGCAGTAAGGAACAATCACTGGAGGGTTCTATTCAGCCATTTTGCTCCACCTCCTCCTCCCTTGTGCTCTTCTTAATACATATAATTTTTTTTTATCATGGTCTTAACAACTCTCTTGTCAACATGTTACCAAGTATTCAGAGGTATGATCCTCTAACCTCTACCTGGTTACACTTCTGTACCCTTTTTTTTTTGAGACAGAGTCTCGCTCTGTCGCCCAGGCTGGAGTGCTGTGGCACGATCTCGACTCACTGCAAGCTCCACCTCCCAGGTTCACACCATTCTACTGCCTCAGACTCCCGTGTAGCTGGGACTACAGATGCCCACCACCTCTCCTGGCTAATTTTTTGTATTTTTAGTAGAGACGGGATTTCACTCTGTTAGCCAGGATGGTCTCGATCTCCTGACCTCATGATCCACCCATCTCAGCCTCTTCTGTACCCTTTTTAGCACAGTTTGAAAGCCTGTGTCACCTTGTTTATTATTTTCCTGTATATCATTGGGAAGTAATGCTACATTTCAGTTTTGTCAGCTCTTGCAGCGAAGAGTTGCTTCACTAGACCAAAGTCCTGATTAGAATGATCCTTTATTCCAGAACAAGCATACACAAAATAGGTTACATTTCTTGTTAATGTTTATACAAATTTTCAAAGAAGAGAAAAAGCATGCTTTAGTATGCTTAGCTTTACCTTAATTTTTGATACTTCCTTCAGAGCAGAATCGTATACCATGGAATATCCAGTAGTCAATGTAAATACAACAGGGATCAACAATGTTTGTTAGTATTTCTTTTATTTTCCTTTCTGAAAAAATATTATACTTACCTTGAAAAGACTATCATTTGTATCTCCAGTTATAGAATTCCCATCTTTTCTAGTAGGCTGAATTATTTCTCTTGTCTGTCTAAGCTATGCCTCAGGTATAAGCAACACATTCCCAAATGACTGTCCTTGTGTGTTTTTACATCTTGTCTGCCATGTTAGACATTACTACAGCCACTTGAAATTTCTGGCACATTTTATGCAATTATTCCTGTTGTCATTTTGTTGTTTTTCTGAAGGATCCTATTGAGACTAACATAATGTCATTATAAGAGTTAGATAAAATGCTTTACGTAATATCCTTAAGACAGTGTCTGGTAGACAGTATGCCCTCAACAAATGTTAACCATTATTATTATTTTGGTCAGAATAACCTCAAGTGTCTTACTTGGAAGAAAAAGATTAGAATTTTCAATATTGCACTACCGTTGGCAATGCCTTCCTTATCTTTTGTTCACAATTCATTCTCCAATCTTGTGGCTAACCAGGATAACCAGGATCTCTGCACCAAGTGATTGAGTTAAGGAACCTTTAGTCAGCATAGATGGCTCTATTATTTTCTTCTCATCTTGAGTCTGCCAGGTAAATATCATTTTTCTAAGGTTTATCTGTTTGTTTTTGAAGACTACTGTTCTTAATATATGTCCCCCCTTGATCTGTTTATAATCATACTCCTGTCCTTGATTTAATGGTAAACTTTTGTGTAACTGTGGAGTCACAGATCATGGGCTCTGGTTGGAAGCACCAACTCTTCAGAAAGATTATTGAAAACTTCCTTAAAACCAACTTCAGTGTTTTCATACTGCTTGAAGTCCATGAGAATTTTGCTTTTGTCTTTTTTCTTGCCAGCCATTCATTTGAATAGAATCTTGCAATGTTGTAAGTTTTTGAATTTACCTCTTCCTTGACAACTTTTTTGTACATATTTTTAATACATGTTTCTAAGTTCTAGCATCTTGTTACTCCCTTCAAGCAAGTTTTAGCTACTTCCTATCATAGCTAACACTTTTTTTCACTGCCATACAACTAATTTCTAAGTTTTTTAAGACTCAATTTCAGCTATATTGTCATGTGAACAGAAAAGATAGCCTTTTACATTTCATGTGGCTCCATATCTCTTTCCTTGTATATCCTATTTTTTTTTTGGATTTGTTGATTTTTTTCTATGTGTATACCAGAGCACACAGGGCATCCTAATACTATGTAAAGAGGTACTTTTTAGAGGTTGTGCTCCTGCTGTGTTTTGAAGCTTCTCTAAGATTTCAGCACTTTACTAGAGGCAAAGCTAATATCACTTTCATATTTTTCTTCCAGAGAGAAGTGAGGGCATATGCAATTTCAAACATTTTAGTTTTTTATTATCTACAGTTAAATTCACATTTGTGATCTTTCAGGTCTTCTTGACTTCTTGGGCCAGTGGAGCTTACTTCTCCACTGGACCAAGATGAAGACTAGCTTACTACGTGTCACATGTTTCTCTTTGTATTCAGATTTGTTGTTGTACCAAAGCAACATCAATTAGTTTTTCTTTTCTCAGGCCTAGACCTCTGGTCACCAATATTAATAGCCATTTGTTTTGTATTGCATGTTTCTATTTGTACTTTTTCCATTTTTAATTACTTCATCAAGTCTTCTTTTGAATATCTTATTTTTCTAATAACTTAATCAAGGCTTCTTTTGAATATCTTGTTTTTCTTTTTCTTTTTTTTTTTTCTTTCTTTTTTTTTTTTTTTTTTTTTTGAGACAGAGTCTCACTCTGTCACCCAGGCTGGATTGCAGTGGCACAATCTGCACTCACTGCAAGCTCTGCCTCCCAGGTTTATGCCATTCTCCTGCCTCAGCCTCCCAAGTAGCTGGGACTACCGGCACCCACCACCACACCCGGCTAATTTTTTCTATTTTTTAGTAGAGACAGGGTTTCATCATGTTAGCCATGATGGTCTCGATTTCTTGACCTCATGATCCACCTCCCTCGGCCTCCCTGAATATCTTGTTTTTCTATTTACTTTGCTTCTTCTTACAGTCTTTTTCTATTTATCTCAGGCCTGAGGTACTCCTATCCCTACAGTAGTTCTACCTTCCATTCATTAAACAAATACTGATTGAGTACTTATTACATGCTAGGTGTATTAGTCCATTTCACACTACTATAAAGAACTACCTGAGACTGGGTAATTTTTAAAGAAAAGAGATTTAGTTGACTCAGAGTTCCACAGGCTTAACAGGAAGCATGGCTGGGAGGCCTCAGGAAACTTACAATCATGATGGAAGGCGAAGGGGAGGCAAGCACATATTTACCATGGCAGAGCAGGAGAGAGAGAGCATGAAGAAGCCACACAGTTTTAAACCATCAGATTTTGTGAGAACTCACTCGCTACTATGAGAACAGCAAGAGGGAAATCCGTCTCCATGACCTAATTATCTCACACCAGGCTCTTTCCCTGACACATGGGAAATACAATTTGAGATGAGATTTGGGTGGAGACACAGAGCCAAACTACATCACCAGGCACTGTACAAGGCCCTTGAGACACAAGGGTGAACAAAGTAGGCAGGGTCTCTGCTCTCATGGAGTTTTCATTTTAGTGTGGACAACAGATAAAATCAAGTTAGCAAATACATATTAGTTAGGTGGAAGATTTTTTTTGCCATTACTTTCAATTCAATTGTAGAGAGTAATATATGCTATGAAGTAAATAATATAGCAAACAAAATAGAAAGCTGGGTTTAGGTGAGCATGCAAGCTATTTGGTTGATAGGATGATAAAGGCCTGTCTGAGAAGATAACTGAACTGAGAATAGAATGAAGTAAAACTAAGAGAAGCACATTTCAGGCAGAGAGAAGAATGAAGTCTTTGAGACGAGAAATGGCTGTTCAAGGAGAAAGAAGGCCTTTGTGGTCATTAGCTGAGCTAGAGAGGGTCAGACTGGAAAGAGGTGATGCTGGGGTAGTGAAAACGTCAGATCATATTGGATGCTGTAAGCTTTGATAATAAATTTGGATTATATTCTAAGGTTTATTGGTGGCAACTAGATGGTTGTGAGTCAGGGGAAGATAAGAGTGTAGAGGATCTTTGGCTATTGTGCTATTATGGCTATTGTGTATTATGAGAAGCAAGAGTAGAAGCAAGGAGATAGTTTGGAAGCCACTATTTTTAGGTAGAATGGTGTTTTTGTTTCTGTCTCCTTGTTGCTGTAAAGTCCAAGTAATATAAAAATAACAACCGCTGACTTAAACAAGGACATTTATTATTTTATACCTAAGAAGGTCAGTAGTTGGGTATACTCCAGGATTGGTTGTTTCAGCAATTAAATGGTGTCATCAGGATGTGCCCTCTGCCATTCATGAGTTTTATTTCATGCTAGTAGCAAGATAGTTGCTGTATCGCTAACCTTTTTGCCCCCAAATGACCAAGTCAAGAGATATGAGGAAAATTATTGTATCATGTGGCAATCTCTCTCTCTTTTTTAAAAATTATTATTATACTTTAAGTTCTAGGGTACATGTGCATAACGTGCAGATTTGTTACATATGTATGCTTGTGCCATGTTGGTGTGCTGCACCCATCAACTTGTCAGCACCCATCAACTCGTCATTTACATCAGGTATAACTCCCAATGCAATCCCTCCCCCCTTCCCCCTCCCCGTGATAGGCCCCGGTGTGTGATGTTCCCCTTCCCGAGTCCAAGTGATCTCATTGTTCAGTTCCCACCTATGAGTGAGAACATGTGGTGTTTGGTTTTCTGTTCTTATGATAGTTTGCTGAGAATGATGGTTTCCAGCTACATCCATGTCCCTACAAAGGACACAAACTCATCCTTTTTTATGGCTGCATAGTATTCCATGGTGTATATGTGCCACATTTTCTTAATCCAGTCTGTCACTGATGGACATTTGGGTTGATTCCAAGTCTTTGCTATTGTGAATAGTGCCACAATAAATATACGTGTGCATGTGTCTTTATAGCAGCATGATTTATAATCCTTTGAGTATATACCCAGCAATGGGATGGCTGGGTCATATGGTACTTCTAGTTCTAGATCCTTGAGGAATCGCCATACTGTTTTCCATAATGGTTGAACTAGTTTACAATCCCACCAACAGTGTAAAAGTGTTCCTATTTCTCCACATCCTCTCCAGCACCTGTTGTTTCCTGACTTTTAAATGATTGCCATTCTAACTGGTGTGAGATGGTATCTCATTGTGATTTTGATTTGCATTTCTCTGATGGCCAGTGATGATGAGCATTTTTTCATGTGTCTGTTGGCTGTATGCATGTCTTCTTTTGAGAAATGTCTGTTCATATCCTTTCCCCACTTTTTGATGGGGTTGTTTGTTTTTTTCTTGTAAATTTGTTTGAGTTCTTTGTAGGTTCTGGAAATGAGCCCTTTGTCAGATGAGTAGATTGCAAAAATTTTCTCCCATTCTGTAGGTTGCCTGTTCACGCTGATGGTAGTTTCTTTTGCTGTGTAGAAGCTCTTTAGTTTAATTAGATCCCATTTGTCAATTTTGGCTTTTGTTGCCGTTGCTTTTGGTGTTTTAGACATGAAGTTCTTGCCCATGCCTATATCCTGAATGGTATTACCTAGGTTTTCTTCTAGGGTTTTTATGGTATTAGGTCTAACATTTAAGTCTCTAATCCATCTTGAATTAATTTTCATATAAGGAGTAAGGAAAGGATCCAGTTTCAGCTTTCTACTTATGGCTAGCCAATTTTCCCAGCACCATTTATTAAATAGGGAATCCTTTCCCCATTTCTTGTTTTTCTCAGGTTTGTCAAAGATCAGATGGCTGTAGATGTATGGTAATATTTCTGAGGACTCTTCATGTGGCAATCTCTTAACGGTGTCCTCTTGTCTAAATTTTCTCTATACCACTTTACCCAGAATTAGTTATTCCTGAACCCATTACAGACAGGATGTATGGGTTTATCATTAAGTGCTTGGGCCAATTATTTGTGGGTAGAATAGATAATTGGGAGTCAGCCCCTATTGCTGTAGTCTAGAGAGAATTAAATATGCAATACCTAGCCTAATGTGTGCTATATAGCAGAACCTCAAACCAAAACCAAAATCAAACAGTGTTTTCTGGACACCTCAGAAAAACTTGAGATTTTTCCCTCCGAGGCACCTAACTTCACCTAACTTCAATGCTTATAGAGTGAATATTTGAGTGCCTCTTACATGAACTGCAATATTCTGGGAAGTGTATGTAGGAGAACTGCTTTAGATTTCACAACTATCCTATGGAGTGGGTATTTATAAATCCATTTTATGGAAAAAGCTGTTCCTAATTAAACTGATAATGAAGATCACATAACAATTTTTGTCATTCTCCAAAGGTCATATACATTATTTTATAATTTTAAGAATAAAATGAACATATATTTAGCCACAGTTGGACCTGTATATTTGAGCCTTTTTAAAGGATTCTGAAGGGCTCACAGGCAGTATGAAAAGCAATAATCTTCAAATTGAACAAATAAAGAACAGAAATGATAAATCACTTAGAAGCTGATTCCAGAGACATATCTCTTCTATTTGACAAATCACATGTAAAAAAGACAGTGCCTAATTATTTAAAAAAATAATTTGGTGGGAGGAGGGTGTTGTTTTGTGGATAGTAAAGTGACCATCTCTTTTGAGAAAGGTTTTATGAAAGACAAAATCAACAAAATTATAGACTTTTTCCACTTGAAGGCAAGTTATTTATTGCATTCAGTTTGGAGTTTTGTCTTTGTGTTTTTAACCTCTGCCTCAGTGTGTACTCTTCACTGATATTGACCAAACCAAAGCTGCTGAGATGTGAAATTAGGTGATTTAAAGACTCACTTCTGATTCCCAAGATGTGCTCCAGGGCATACTGTGATGTGCTTTAGGGCATAAAATGATCTCAAGCTGGGCTAAGGGGGAAAGAAAATCTCTACAGTAACAATAAATATTGCATAGTGGCAAGGTGGTTAGAAAATAATGTCCTTAAAAATTTTCAAACAACTATACTTTTTATAAAATCTAGTAAGGCAGGAAACTAAACTATATTAATTGTTGCCTTACACAATGAAAACTCTAAGTTGCTCAATGTGTTGTAAATTGTTCTCATCAGTTCAAAAGTGAAATTTATTTTTTAAAACTAGTTCGGGATCAATATGTCTAGCTAAAAATAAATATAAAACCTCTGAGAGAATTTTGTTACATCCAGATTTTAATTTGCCCATGGTAATGAGGAAAAAAGGAGACGGTTAGTCCTTGAATGTCCACTTCTAAAGAGTGGTGTATTGGTATAGAAAATAAGATAATCTTACCAGAGCTTTGATTGATCTCTAATTTGCATTATCAAGAGTAAGGGATAGTCTTGGAATATGGTCTTCCAAATAACTTTTATCTGTGTTACCAGAAAACAATGAAACATTGACTAAATACTTCCGGAGCGTGTTCCTTTCTATCCTCTGGCAAAGCTTCTGTAAGTGACATGATCAGAAAGTACTGGAGGAAAATAGGCAGAAAGAGAAACAAGGAATCTGGGTTTATTTCCAAACTGAATAATCAGCTTCCTACTAAAAAAGAGAATTGGCAAGGCTGTATGGAGGCTTCCATGATTCCTTCATTCCCATTGTGACAGCAGTATGTAAGCTGGCAAGAGAGACCTGCAAATACTATGGATAAACATAGTCATTTCTCAAAGGCTCACATTTAACTCACTGTAATTTAAGATTACACAGCCCTACTTGCCCTGCATACCTCTTCTTCTGTGTTGAGTCTACAAGTTTGCCTGAAAACCTAACAATCATTGCTCTGAATGGTGTTAACATGGAGTACTTTATAGTTGGTGATATACTTGGGAATTTACAAGCTTAGCCTGGGAAAGAAAATATCTGCCTTCCCTTTCTTGATCTTGGAAAATCTTGGCCCCAAGTCCAGTGGCCCATATCCCCTGATTCACTGGTCCTGCCTTCCTTCCTTTCATGATTAAAAAATTATAATAATAAGTAAACCTACTGATTTGTATTGCTCCACATTGGTACTCTGCAAAGACCTCATGCTCTAGGGCTCATGTCCCAAAGAGCTTACATACTTCCCAATGGAGCAAAGATTATTTGAATTCTTTTAAGAAACCTGTAGATCTGCTATTACTATACTGATTTTATATATAAGGAAGTGGAGCTCAGGGAGTTTGTTTATTTATTTATTTATTGAGCCAGAGTTTCACTCTTGTTGCTCAGGCTGGAGTGCAATGGCGTGATCTCAGCTCACTGCAACCTCCAACCTCCCGGGTTCAATCAATTCTCCTGCCTCAGCCTCCCAAATAGCTGGGATTACAGGCATGTGCCACCAAGCCTGGCTAATTTTGTAATTGTAGTAGAGACAGGGTTTCACCACATTGGCCAGGTTGGTCTTGAACTCCTGACCTCAGGTGATCTGCCCGCCTTGGCCTCCCAAAGTGTGGGATTACAGGCATGAGCCAAACCACTGTGTTCAGGGTGTTTAAATAACTTACCCAAAGTCATACAGCAAGTAGGGGTCAGAGCTAGAATTTGAACCCAGGTTGATGTGATGCTGATGGGCATGGCTTTTCCACTGCTGTGTTCTACCTCTCTGATTTGTATACTGGGAAAAACATAAGTACCAAGAGGGTCAAGAGGAGAAAGTTGTCTTCAAGTAGAGTGATGCTTGGCATGTAGTAAGCATTCAACAAATATTACTTAGATGAAAAAATGAAGTAATAAACAACTGTTTCCTGGATATTTTTTCTTCTTTACACTTGTTAAATGTTTTCAAATTAGCATTTACTACTTTTATACTTACTAAGTAAAGAAAAAAAGCAAGGGAAAAAGAAAAGTTACTCTTTTCTACAGATTCAGAAAATAGTTTCAGGAAAAAAAATTCCTATAAAATGTTTAGATGAGGAATGTTCTTCAAAGTTCAAAGCATCATTATTAGCACTGAGTCAGTTATTGTTGGTTTAGTAAATCCGGTTCTTAGAATGGTCAGTGTCACAAAGTGTCCTTGTAATTGTTTTCCCCTTGGTCTCCCCATCTGTGAACAGATTTAATCCCTGTCACCCATCCAGGAGAATGAGATGTTCTAATAAGGAAGGACATGTAAAGTACTCTCAGCTTTGGATAAAAGGCCCTGTGAGTAGAGAATGGTCTTGTAAGTAAAGTTGCAAGCCAGGACACATTCATCAGTTACTTGATTCATAGCCTAAAAGGCTTTAAACACATTACAGAGAAGTAGAGAAAGAAATGATTGCAGTGTACATCCACAGGCCTTCGTATGTCAAATTACATAATAAGAACTATACTCTGTGAAAAATCAGCCCTTGTCTTTTTAATGTGAGGCATGGAGCTGCACCTAATCTTTGGATCTCAAACCTAAGCAAAAGATGTACACACAGATTTTTGAAATTTAGAAAATAAAAGTTTGGAAGCCAAATCTCCTATCAATGATTTCTAAATTCAGGGATGTACTGTGATGTAAAATACTGGGTTAGGAAGTGAATTTGACGAATCACACATATGACTTAAGACAAAAATGCTCAACTCCTGCACTATAACAGCAATTGTGTGAAAGAGTTGTACCAATGTCTAGAGCAGCATTGCCCAATCGAACTTTCTATATCATGAAAATGTTGTATTCGATTCCATCTAAAATAGAAGCCACCAGTTGCTTGTTCTACTGAACACCTGAAATATGTCTGTTCTGGCTGAAGATTAACATTTTAATTTTACATAATTTTAATTCATTTGAATAAATTTAAATAGCCACATGTGACTAGTGGCAACAGTCTAGACACAAGTTAATATACCAGAAGTTCCTATTTCATGGCCCTTGGCCTGAGCATGGTTCATTCCAATGACCATACTGGCTTATCTAACACAGTAACATCAGGACAGCCTTCTCAGAAACCAGACAGCAGTATTATTCCATGACTGTTATTCCATGACTCTAGAAATTCTTAAGCCAGGATATTCTCTCACAGTAAAGAACCCAAAGGCCCCTTCAAGTGATTGTTGACTTCTTCATTGAGTGGCTACTTCACCATAGATAATGGCAAGGGAGAGATGACACAGGACTTTTTAAGAACATTCCACATGAGTCCCTCTATATCCATTAGTAGTCACATATGCTTTCACTCACTCAAAAAATACTAAGTAAATGGTCTAGTTGCTGTTCTCTCAAAGATAATTTTCCTCTGTTAACATTTTTATGTGTTGCCTTTCACCTTCTTCCCATATACATATCACGGGCAGCGTGGGATGGAGCAAGGAACTTTCGAGCAGACCAGCCTGAAATAACCCTATTTTCTAGGATAGGGGTCAGCAATTTTTTTTTTTTTTTTTGTAAAAAGCCACATAGTAAATGCAGTAGTTGCCACTTATCTGCAGTTAGGCTTTCAGCGGTTTCAGTGACCCACAGTCAACTAACGTCCAAAAATATTACATCACAATTCTTGCACTTTGGGGCCATTATTAAGTAAAATAAGGGTTACTTAAACACAAACACTAGGATGCCGTGATGGTCAATCATCTGATAACCTAGAGGGATACTATGTGACTAATGGCAATCCCAGCAGGACAGAGTAGGATGGCACAAGATTACATCACCCTACCTAGAACAACAGGCAAATTAAATCTTATGAATTATTTCTGGAAGTTTCCACTTATATCAAATGCATGTGTCATTCACTCACTTCATCTTATCACATAGGCATTTTATCAACTCACATCATCACAAGAAGGGTAAGTATAGTATGATAAGATATTTTGAGGGAGACCACATTCACCTAACTTTTATTACAGTATATTGTTGTAACTGTTCTATTTTAATATTGTTGTTGTTAATCTTTTACTGTGCCTGATTTATAACTTAAACTTTATTATAAGTATGAATGTATGGAAAAAAATAGAGTATATAGGTTCTGGTACTATCCATAGTTTCAGGTATCCATTGGGGGACTTGGAACATATCCACTATGGATAAAGATGGACAAGGAGAGAGTACTGTATTTTAGTCTCTGTGGGCCACAAAATTTCTGCCACAGTTATTTAACTGTGCAGTTGCAGCACCAAAGCAACTGTAGAAAATACATAAATAAATAAGCTTGGCTATGTTATAATACAACTTAATTTATGGGCACTGGAATTTAAATTTCATATTTGAAAAATGGAATATGAAATATGAAAAGACAGGATGGTTTGGAAAGTATAAATAATTAAAGATTTTTGCTGTTTATTGCCAGCTTTTTTTCCAAAAAGTCATACAATTTGTATTCCATGAGAGCACTGAGGAGCCTTTTTTTTTTTTCTTTTGAGATGGAGTCTCGCTCTGTCACCCAGGCTGCAGTGCAGTGGCGCAATCTCAACCTCCTTCTCCCGGGTTCAAGCGATTCTCCTGCCTCAGCCTTCCGAGTAGCTGGGACTACAGGTGTGCGCCACCACACCTGGCTAATTTTTGTATTTTTAGTAGAGGTGGGGTTTCACCATATTGCTCAGGCTGGTCTTGAACTCCTGACCTCGTGATCTGCCCACCTCAGCCTCTCAAAGTGCAGGGTTTACAGGCATGAGCCACCACACGTGGCCGTTTTTTAAAAAATGTCTTGAAATTCAACTATTCTGTAGGTAGATTTACAGTTTTAGTATGTAGGATCTTAATACATATTTTTAAAAGTCCTTCAAACCATTTTTTAAAGTTGAGCAGAATAAAATATCCTAGCTATAATTTTCCCAAACAACTGAAAAAGTGATTATTATTTATCAAATCAAAAGAAAATCATACTTTTCTACCGTCAAAATCAATGAACAGCCTGGGCGCTGTGGCTCACACCTGTAATCCCAGCACTTTGGGAGGCTGAGGTGGGCAGATCGCCTGAGGTCGGGAGTTCAAGACCAGCCTGACCAACATGGAGAAACCCAATCTCTACTAAAAATACAAAATTGGTCAGGCGTGGTGGCACGTGGCTGTAATGCCAGCTACTTGGGAAGCTGAAGCAGGAGAATCGCTTGAACCTGGGAGGTGGAGGTTGCGGTGAGCCGAGATTGCGCCATTGCACTGCAGCCTGGGCAACAAGAGCAAAACTCGCTCTGAAACAAAAAAACAAACAAATAAACAAAACAAAAAAAACTACACACACACACACAAATGAGCATAACTTTACTTGAAAGGTTAAACCTATGGATTTGCATGTACCATGAGGCACAGGAGAGTCTTCTCTTGAGACCTTAAAGAGCCCAGGCAGGCCAGGCGCGGTGGCTGATGCCTGTAATCCCAGTACTTTGGGAGGATGAGGTGGGCGGATCATGAAGTCAGAAGTTCGAGACCATCCTGGCCAACATGGTGAAACCCCGTCTCTACTAAAAATACAAAAATTAGCTGAGCGTAGTGGTATGCACCTGTAGCTACTTGGGAGGCTTGAGGCAGGAGAATCGCTTGAACCTGGAGGCGTAGGTTGCAGTGAGCCAAGATCGTGCCACTGCACTCCAGCCTGGGGACAGAGTGAGACTCAGTCCACCCCCCTCCCCCCAAAAAAAGAGCCCGGGAAAGAACTGGTCCTCAATGATTTAGTCACTCAATGTTCTGATATCAGGGCACAAGTTTAGATTCAAGTAATATTTATTAAATAGCTACTTTAATTGTGAGTCTCCAAGTGCAGCTCACAAACTCATAATAGTCTGAGATCAGGTTTTCATCCTTCCATGGAGAAATGCTCCATAAAGCTCAATGTATTCAATTTAAATGTAAAGATCTACTTCTTTGTTGTTAACCTGTCTTTTCTTTTTCTAAAGTAATAGTGTTCTATGGATTTTCTCATAATATTTGACAAAATAAGCAACATCATATCCCTGTGTCTTACCTAAATCAATTATATTGTACTTGAATATACACTGAATACCTAAATCAATTACATGTGTACTTTGAATACATATTTGAATATATATATTACCTATATCAATTATGTGTGCTTGAATATAATTAAAATTATATGTTTAATGTAATATGCATTATATATCACTTATAAAAAGATTTCATGTAATTCACAAATCTAGAAATTACTGTGTTTAATATTCATGTGTGCTGGTTGCATCACAAATATAATTTACTCTTCACAACCATTGAGTTATTATTATCACTTTAAAACAAATAAGGAGATAGAGGAGGAAGAGGTTAAACAACTTATCTAAGGTCACACAGCTAGCAGGTGGCATAGTCAGGAGTCAAAGTTTTGTTTTGTTTTTGAGCCAGAATTTCACTCTTGTTGCCCAGGCTAGAGTGCAATGGCATGATCTCGGTTCACTGTAATCTCTGCCTCCCGGGTTCAAGTGATTCTCCTGCCTCAGCCTCCCGAGTAGCTGGAATTACAGGAATGCACCAGTATGTCGGCTAAGTTTTTGTATTATTAGTAGAGATGGGGTTTCACCATGTTAGCCATGCTGGTCTCCAACTTCTGACCTCAGGTGATCCACCTGCCTGGCCTCCCAAAGTACTGGGATTACAGGCGTGAGCCACCACACCAGGCCAGGAGTCAAATTTAAAGATTCTTTCATTGTCTATGCTGCTTATTTATAAATTATTTCCATATAAATTACCTCCATATAAATCACTTTTAAAAATTAGTAATATCTTGAAGTCCCTTTCAACTAGGTGATTCCAATCATTAAAAATAAATGGATGGTTTATTATTATATCACAAGATATATCATTAAAATGTTAACTTCTATGATATGGCTATTTTTAATGAGCTTATTTTGATCTGTTTTTATACATATGTGCATAGTCCTATTTTGTTCATTAATTCCACCACCAGACAGGGGATACCAGATTATGTTACAACATGCAGTCATATGAACTGTGTCACTTTTCCCAGGGTGCATTTCTCTTTTAGTTATCATAGAGTTGTTCTGGTAGGAATAAGGCTGCCTGGGACAGTGGAGTCTCAGTTACTTTCTCTCGTGCAATGGTAATGCTGTGGTAATGCACCAGTTGGGATTGGAAGTGATGAATCATATCAATTAATACTAACATTAAATAAAATAGTGATGAGTACCTCAAAAGAAAAGGACAAGACGCTAAAGAAAATGTACATAATGTTGACAGGTTTCTTGCTTTTAATTGGATCTCTGGGAAGTGAAGCTTAATTTGAGATTGTTGGGCTATGCTGGGATCATCCTGGTCAAGAGTGAGGGAAAAGGAGGACCAACTAGCAAAAAAAGCAGTGCTTGAGCAGTCTGGGATGCAATGAACAAGAGGAGCAATGTTTCAAATGGAGCATGACATGTGGCATTGTAGGCAGGGACACTTAAAACCTTCATCCCAACAGTAACAGGAAACAAAGTGAAGTTTTAATCAGGGGAGTGACGTGATGTCACTTGGTGTTTTAATAAGGTCACTCTGGCTGCATCTAAGAGAATGGATTAAAAGAAGAGAAGAGAAAATATGCAAAGTAGCCATTTTAATAATCTTATTGAGCCGTGATGCAGGCTTGGAGTAAGATAGTGACAGTAAAGGTGGTTTTTACTATTGGTGTTCATGAGAGGTGTCCAGAATACAAAAGTAATGCTGTGAGCTTCTACAGGCAGTAATTTATCTTCTTTCTCTAACCTTTGAGTTTGGAATCAATTGAAAAAAGTGGACCTATGAACAGTATCATTCCAGGGAAGCTTAAGTGTATGGCCAATTGTTTCCTAATGCCTTTTGTCCAAGCCTAGGATTCAAAATGAACCTCTGAGGGAAGATTTCATTCTGTAGAGCCACTTTTTCAGGACTGTTGGAGAATGAACTGAGAAAGAGGGAGAATGCGTAATGGCCTGGCTCCTTCCAAATTCTCCAATAAGATAATACCTTCCCTTTCCCCATAAAAGAGGAGGATATGGAGAGGACCAGTGGAATGAAAACTAGAAGTGTTATTTCAATATTATTTTCTCCTAGGGCCAGACGTTCCTTTTGGACAGCACAACCAGAGGGCAACAGGGATTCTTCCTATTAGGGAGAACCTAATGGCTGGTTGAATGTGGCAGTTAAGGCAGAAGAAAGTCTGAAGAGTAATTCCCTTGTTTCTTGTATAAACAAACAGATAAGTACTAGTGCTTTTAGATGCAGAACACTTAGAAGAGCCACTTTTGGAAAATAGAGTGAGATTTCCCCATTGGTTTGGCAAGTTAGAGTCAAGATGCCTTTGGAATAAAGGCGAATAAAGATGAATGGGCAGTTGAAAGTATAGTTTTGGGCCTCATAGAAGACTAGCAGAAAAGTTAATTTGTATTTATTAGCATATTTCTGGTAAGTGAAGTTGTGTAGAACAGTTGAAATCATCTAGGGAGAGTTTGACACGAAAAGAGAACCTAGAACTAAGTTTTGGAAAACTCCATCATGTACTGGTCAGATAGAGCAGAAAGAATTGGGAAAGTTGAGAAGAGTTGGAACTGTCTGGGGTAGGAGGAAATCAAGATTAGAGCATGTTTCAAGCAGGAAGGAATATGTTGAACACCATAGAGAAGCCAGGTAAGCAGAGTTAAACTAATTATATTTGATAACATAGAAGTCATTAGTGACATTACAAGAGCTGTTTCATGGGATTTGTGGTGAGGCAAGGAGCTAATGAAACAGAGAAAAACAATAGAAGTAGTACCAGTGAATTAAAAATACAGAAAGAGGTAGCTTATAGGAGAAAAAGAGTTGAAGGAGATTTTTTTCTTTTTAGAGGAAGGGAAACTTGAGGATGTTTAAATGTTGATGGCAAGGAGGCCACAGGAGAAAAAAAAGGTTGAAGACAAAAAAACAAAATAAAGAGATGGGGAAATTCATAAGGTTAGGTTCTTCAAAAAGCTGGACTTTTAGAGGATTCATAGCACAGGTGGAGGGATTATCTGTTCAAATAAAGAGACCATCTATTTCTCTTTGTGGAAGGATACAATATACATCAATGCACGAACTGTGTAGGATATCCATTGGGAAGGCTTCAATTTTCTGTGTGGAGTAGAAGGATAAGGTCATTAACTGAAAAGGATTCAGTGCAAGGGTAGGGGTAGGGGAATGGGGAAACTAGGGATTTAAGGGGAGTACAGAGTTGAGCACACTTCTTTTTCATGAATGGAAAACATAAGGGTCCTCACAGTATTGCTAGATGGTATTGGGGTCTCGGTGTTTGTGTGTGCAGGAAAGGATATTACTGAAGGAGAGATAGGCAAATGATGCATTGGATCCTAAATGCAAATCACTGGGATGATGAACCTAATGCAAACTAGTGGTAAGTCTAGACTAAGGCCGCTTCCAACTCTTGCTTGTTTCCAAGAAGAGAACAAAATCAGTAAAATAATCTTCCATGTAGGTATTTCAGAAGGACTCAATGACTACAACTGTAACAGCCAAGTTCTTGTCTTTATTTTCCCTCAAGGCCAGACAGTATTTCCAGTTGTGTTCCGCTACAAAGAGCCAAGGACGGCTTTGTAGAGTGAGGATTGCTACCTTGGTTTTCTCCCCCAGCTGCCTGGTGATAACAGCCTGGAGTATTTTCTTACAGTCATATGACTGGTAACTACAATTCAGAATAAGACTCCCGATAGGAATTTGTGTCATCTAATTAGAAAAGGTCATTGCACTAATCCTGAGCTGGCATCGGGATGGAGAGAGATGCATTGGCAAGGTGAATTTTGTCATGTGGCCTGCAAGGGCATGTGGCAAGTTGGTGGTCCCCAAATGCTCTAAGATAAGAGTCTCTAATTTTTGGTCATGATGAAATATATGGGGAGAGACACACACTAAAAATCACAATGAGGTTAACTGCATATTCAAGAGTAAGCCCCCAAGCTTTCCCTAGCCATGGAGAATTCCAGAATGTCATAGGCAGCCTTGCTATAGTACACTCCTTTTCATCTCTGCCTGGTGAGACTTTTTGTGTGTGTGCCTTGGCAACCCCGCAGCTACCCTGTGAAGCACGTTGCATTGGGAACATTTATCACATTATGTGCTGAGGAAAATAAAAGAAATGGGAGTTGGCTGAACTAAGCAAAGTAAAGCAGGGATTGTTGATCAAGGAGTTTAATTGCTAACTCTCAGATAATACCCATGTGGCAAACACATTTGTCACTGGATTAAAATATTAGGTGTGTTTCTCTTTGGAAGTGTTTTAAAGAAAATTAGGAGTTGTCTTAATACGTTGTCAGGAAACACACTTAGCGATAGCATAAATCAACACTTCTGGTAGAAAATCAGAGTGCATTTGAATTAATATTAATTCCCATGCTTTCAGAATGTCCAATATTTAGAAGTGATGTAAGCTCATTTTTTATTATTAGGTTTAAAAACAATTTACTTTTGAGTAATTGACTCGGGGTAATAATGGTTGAAGGCATTACTGCTTGATCATTATAATAATAATCATAATAATAATAATAATTACTATAGCTACTGTTTATTACTGACTTTGTGCTAAGTACTTTGCAAGCATTATTATACCACTTAAGCCATACAACAACCATATGAGCTGGTACTGTTAGTTCATGAAATTTATTTTACAGATATCTACTTAGCTGGAACAGAAATCAGGCACTACTAAGTGGCAGGGCTGGAATTCACACCAAGATATATATGTCTTGGACATTTTGTCTCTAGGATTTGCTCTGTTATGACATTTATTCTCTGACCTTACTGACCATGCCTCAGTTTTCTCTGTATAAAATAAGAATAATTGATACCATCAATCTCATTAGGATTTAAAGATTAAATGAGACAATACCTGTAAAGCTCATAACAGTGCTGAGTACACAGACAACATTCAAGTGAATTTTTTAGTTACTATCATGACTGCTCCTAAACACATTAAATTATATATATTAGAAATTTTTACTACTTTTGTTGTTTTCCTGAAAATCAGTCAACTTGCCCTTGAACTACGTTTCTTGTAGTAGCTTGACCAAGAGCTGACTTACCCACAACCTCTTAATTGTCTTCAACATCTCATATCAGCTAGCTGGTGCACAGGGGCACAATCTATAAAAATAGAATAAAGCAAAGCCTAAATGTCCCATAGGGAAAATACATTCATAGCTACAGTTTTGTAGCAATGTACTCTTTTCAGCTAAATAATCAAAATCTGTGAAGAGGAAAAAAGGTTTTCAGCAACAGGTTCTTTGAGAAGAATATGGTTCATTAAAACCACAACTTTCTGAAGTAGGGCAGCAAAATCAGGACCAACGTAGGAAAATTCATGAAGGTCCATTGGTATGAGAATTTCCAAGATGGCAGGTCATCCTCCTGGTCTTTGCTTTCCCGTATTTTCAGGAGGTTGCCATTTTAAATCTCATGTGGGAATACTACTCAACAACAAAAAGGAAAGAACTATTGATACCTGCTATGATGTGGATAGTGTTAAAATAATTATATCCACACTTGAAGCCAGGAATTCAAGATCAGCCTGGACAACATAGTGAGACCCTGTCTCTGCAAAAAATTGAAAAAATTAGCTGGATGTGGTGGTACAAATCTGTAGTCCTTGCTACTTAGGAAGCTGAGACAGGAGGATGGCTTAAGCCAGGGAGTTCAAGGCTGCAGTGACCTCTGATTATGCCATTGCACTCCAGCCTGGGCAACAGAGCAAGAGTATATATATATATATAAATATATAATCTCCGGTGAAAAAAAATCCAGACAGAAACACAACATTATGTACAATTCCATTCATTTAAAATTCTAGAAAAATGAAAATAAATCTATAGTGACACAAAGTAGATTGAATGAGCATCTAGAAATGGGATGAGGAAGCATTACTAAGGGGGACAAAAAGATTTTTGGAAGGCAGTGGTTTCACAAGTATAAATTTACGTCAAAATTTAGCCAATCGTACACTTCAAATATGTATTATTTATTGTACTTCAATTATACCTCAATAAAGTTGTTTTAAAAAATCTCGTAGACTACTTTAGAGGATTTTTTAAAGTTGTAACTTTTATTATCTTTTCCTTAATATCTATTGTCAATTATTTCTTTTCTTTAAGACTATTTTGGGTATTATACCTTGCACTTCTACACTGATGTTCGAAATAGCTATCAGGTTTCAATTGTGTATACATGGCCGCACATTCACCCCCACCCCACTCAAATATACATGCTAACCCTTTGAGATTTTGATCAGTTGCACTGAAATTGTACATGAATTTGGAAACAAAAGACATCTTTATGATATTGTGTCTCCTGAACCATGAATGTAGTTTATCTTTATTTATTTAGGTCTCTACTGTCTTTCAAGTATGTTACAATTTTCTCCCTAGAGGTCTTGTACATTTCTAAGTATTTATAATTTTATTACTATTAGAATAATGTTTTTTAAAAATTAATGATTTTAACTGCTGATTGTAAAAACTGAAATTGATTTTTGTATATTCATTTATAAATCCAGTAACCTCTTATTATTTTATATTCTGTTGATTCTGTTTAGATTATCCATGTAGGCAATAATAGCTTCTCAGGGTATTGAAAGTATTTATGTGTACTGTCTTTCTGATTCTCATAACTTTTGTTTCTTTCTTTCGCCTTACTGCTTTGGCTAGGTTCACCAGTACAATGATAAATAGAAATGTGATAGTTTATTGTCTTACTCTCATTCCTTATCTGAAAGAAACTGATTTAATTACTTCATCATTAAGTATGAGTGCATTTAGTAGGAAATATTTTGAAATGCAGATTCACTTTTTAAAAAAAGTTATAGAACGATTAATGTTCTGTTTCTTTATTAGAAAATTTTGCTGTTACAGTTTTCTATAATTTTATTTTAAAATTTATTGGCAGAAAGTTGGTTGTGATATTCTTTTATTATCTTGGAAATCTCTGCAGCCTTTTAAAGAAATTATGTCCCCTGTTTTATTCCTAATTTTGCTTATTATAGAATTATTTTTCTTCAGTTGGTAAACTTTGCCAGTGTTTTATTAGTAAGTGTTTTCGAGGAACCAACACTTTTGGAGGTGGGGACGAGAGGGGATGGGTTCTCTCTCTGTTGCCCAGGCTGATCTTAAATTCCCGGGCTCAAGTAATCTTTCTGCCTTGGCCTCTACAGCAGCTGGGATTACAATCACATACCACTGTGTCCAGTGGAACAAAAAATTTTGTTTGTAGATTATTAAAATTTTATATATCCTAAATCTGTACTAATATTTTCTATCATCTCTCCTATTTCTGTGGATAAACTCTGTGCTCCAAGCTAAGTATAACCCTTTTATTTATGCATTAAATTTTATTCCTTTCTCCTACTCAAAACTATTGTCAAACAGTACTTCTCTCTGCATTATCATATTCCCCCCTTGTTTTTGGAATATTTCCTTTAGCATAGAAAAAAACACTGTTATGTCTACCGTATTACAACAATAACAACTAACAACCTTCTCTCCAACCCTACTTCTTCTCCTAGCTGCTGCCTTATTTCTTTTTTCCTCTGTAGCATAACTCTTTTAAAAAGTTGTCTGTACTTGCTGTTTTGAATGTATCCTCTCATTTCTTTGAACCTACTCTAGTCAGGCTTCTACACTAGTCACTGTTCTGAAATGCCTTTACTCCTGGTCACCACTTTGCTAAAATCCAGTTGTCATTTCTTGGCCCTTTTTGGACTTGCCTCATCAGCAGCATGTGACACACAGCTGCTTATTCTCCCTTTAGAAACGTTTCTTTCCATGGCTTCCCGGACATCGCCTTCACCTGTTATCCCTACTGTATTTCTGGCCACTGACTCTCAATCTCTTTTTTATAGTTCCTTCTCATATCATCAATACCTATAATTTGAAATGTCTCCTTGCTTCATGCTTGAACTTCTTTTCTGTATCTATGCCAATTTTTGGTGATGTCATCTAGTATCAGGGCTCTAAGTACCATCAGTATATGGATAGTATTTAGAGCCATTAGGATATATATCCAAATTTATATCTCCAACTTACATCTTTCTGCAGCACACCACTTTTAGCTCACCAGTGACATGGCAGCCTTAAACCTCTAATATGACTGGTGGACCAACTGGTACTTAGGGTTCCTAGAAGTTAAGCCAGTGCCTAATAGTTCCTAAAAGATCTGGGCTTTTCTTTTTTCCCATAGCACAATCAAACTAATAAATGGCTACAAGTCCTTTTGAAGAAGGCTTGAAGGAAAGTTTATAGCAATATGTGGCAATGTATCAGTCTCTGTCCTCAAATGAAGCTAACCCCTCCCCTTCAATCAAGGGGTTCCAGGCTTACATATGAAAACTAGGTGAGAGGCTATGACAATACATTGTGTCAACTAACATTTGGTTTCTAGCAGACCTGAACTTTTTCTTATTATAGATCAAGTAACATTTTTAGTAAACTGTCTGTGTATTTCATTCCTAGATACACTGTAATCAATTTACCACCTAAAGATATCTGCAGGTGATATAATATGGCAAGAAAAATATACCAGTTACCAGTTGATTCTTTCTGCCTGTTATGGCCACAAAGACAATGTGAACACATTACCAGTTCATTCCTTCTACCATGATGGACAGAAGGAATAAGCTGGTGATATGTCCACACTGTCTTTGTCAGTTAAGTTCTGATATGTCACTTGGCCTCTGCAAATCTGCAACTGCAGGATCCAGCTGAAATCAGGAAGTCCATCTTAATGACAGCATCTCCCACTTTCATAACTAGCTCACGCAGGACAGCAACCAGAGAACTTTCTCAAGATTTTGGTTTTGTCCTTACCAATATAAAGGGAGTGTCCTTTGAGCTCTTCAGTGAATGTAGGTGGGTGAAGAGTGTTGAGAGGAGGGAACGAAGGCCACACATGATAAATCTACTCCATCATTCTTACCTTCCTAAGCCTTTAGATCTACTCTTCCACATTTTACTAGGGATGTTACAGCATCTTAGTCTCATTAAATGTAGATTGTCAAAGAGTCCAAGTGTCGTTCAACCAAAGTAAACTCTTGGAGCCATTTCCAGCTAACATATTAAATACAAAAACACTCATAAGTGCTTCATCAATACATTTGACTCTTTTCTGAATTATTTTGCAGCCTGCTTGGTCTAACACCCTTAGAATCCATTCACAGTGTTCCTCATTTTCACTCTGAGTGTTCAGTGCACTTAGAGAATCCTCTCCACACTGCAGTCTTTGTTGTCATCTTTGTTCCCATAGTGCTGAAGAGCAGCAGCTGCTCGGTCTCCCCAGGATCTGCGTCAGTCGGCATTTCACCACAATCAATCCCAAGTGATACTTGATTAATCATAAGCCAGTGCATGATTAATCCATTTCTCATTGGCAAGTAGCTAGACTTGCAAGAGACAGGCAAGCCGAAGAAATGACCAAATTCAGCCTCAATTACTGTGTATGATGGTCATCTGTCTCCTAATATGAAAATATTTATCAGAGTCCATCAAAAATAAAAAAGCACATCAGTTTTTTAAAGAGAAATGATTTAACTTATGGAATTATTAACTATGTCTAAATATATTACTTATATAAAATAAAAAGAAAAAAAAAAGAGAGAGAACATGAAGGTGCGTGGAGGGAGCCACTGCAGGAAGCAGCCACCATTGTTATGACTGGGGGAACAAAGCATGGAAGGTAGAAATTGTAAAGCCTAGAAGCTGGAAGGAGGGACCCGTAGTATTGAAACTAAGAATTCTGACAAGGGGGCTTTGCTTAGCTGATGGTGATGGGTGATGAGGTTAGCTCTACAAGTATTGGAAAAATTGAAAACTGGATGCAACTTCTGTTACAGGAAGTAACTGCTGTTACCAAGATAAATGCACTGCTAGGGGAATGCTCATAGGAACAGGAACAGGTGGGAAGCAAACAATTTGCAGTACTTTGGTGCTCATGCTTATTTTGCAATCAAACTACATTTAGAAAAGTTGTATCACAGAAAACTATTATTAGGGTAAAATAAAGATTAAATACTGAAAAACAAGTGAAAATAGTATGTGCCCAACTTGTATAGACAAGAGTAGTAGAAGATGTTCCCTTTCCATCCCTCTCACTTTTTGTGCATATGCAAAAGCAAAACATTTGTATGTATGTGGACGTATCCAAGCAAAACATTTGGAGTTCATACAAATTAGGGACATAATTTAAATTTATTTCCATTCCTTGACTAGAAATTGTCATGTCAAAGAAATTTGTGAGTGTATAATGTCAAAATATCACTTTTTATTGCATATTTAGTTAATCTTGAGGGAAAAAAATCTGATAAAAGATTGTCTAAAATGTGATATAACTTCAAGAGTTGCTAAACGAAGTTATTATGTAAGTGTTCACATGAGTTTTAGGTGTAGTTGTGAGAAGAAAGAAGTAAAGTTGCCTATATTTTCAGACTACATGGTTGTTTATGTAGAAAATCTTAAGGAAAATCCATAATATTAGTGACTAATATGAATTTGGCAAAGTTGCAGGATAGCTATCTGTTGTATACACAAAAATAAATTGTATTTCAATCTATGAGCAATAAGCAATTGGAAATTGAGACATATAAATAGTATGATTTATAATAGTTTAAAAATAATAAATACTTTGGGATGAATTTACAAAATATGCCAGTCCTATATGCTTTAAACTGAAAAATATTAAAGAACATCTAAGTCAAGGGAGAGATATCATATCTTATGAATGAATTATTAGTCATCAGAGAAAGGTAAAATAAAACTACAACTAGATACTATACAGGTACAGTATAATGACTAAAATAAAAGATACTGATAATACCAAGTGTTGGTGAGGATATAGAATACTGAAATTCTCATATATTGCTGGTGAGAATCAAAATGGCACAGCCACTTTGGTTAGCAGTTTGGCAGTTTCTTATAAAGTTAAACATGTATCCACCATATGATCCAGCAATCCCAGTCCTATGTGTCCAAAGAAATAGAAACGTATGTCCATAGAATAAATTGTACAGGAATATTCATAGAAACTTCACCCATGATAGCCAAAACCTGAAGACAAACCAAATGTCCTCAAAAGCATTATGCTAGTAAAAGCCAAACAAAGAAGACTGTATGATTCTATTTATATGAAATTCTAGAAGAGGCAACGACGCAGTGATAGAAAACAGATCTAGGGTTTTGAGGTCTGGAGTTTGGGGGAGAGGTTTAACTGGGAAGGAGAAAGAAAGCTTTTTTTATGTAGTGGAAATATTCTTATCATGATTGTGTGGTCTTTTTCTTTTTCTTTTTCTTTTTTTTTTTTTTTTTTTTTTTTGAGACAGGGTCTTACTCTTGCCCAGGCTACAGTACAGTGGCACAGTCTCAGCTCACTGCAACCTTGAACTTCTGGGGTCCCGTGATCCTCCTGCCTCAGGCTCCTAGGCAGCTGGGACTACAGGCACACACCACCACACCCAGCTAATTTTTAAATTTTTCATAAAGATGGGATCTTGCTATGTTGACCAGGCTGGTCTCAAACTGCTGGCCTCAAGTGGTCCTCCTGCCTTAGCCTCCCAAAATGCTGGGATTATAGACATGAGCCACCATGCCTGACCAGATTGTATGGTATTTATACTAACTGTGGAGATTTATCCAAACTCATAAAATTGCTTACTTAAAACTGGTGAATCCTATAGTATGAATCTTGTAGTACATAAATTATACCTCAAAGAAGCTGATTGTTAAAAATTTACAAAAGAAAACTCAATTGTCTTTCATAAAGGTGAGAGTAATTTATACTTTGACTAAGAGCGCAGTCTTATGTCTCTGGTCCCTTTCTGAGAAGGCAAAATCAGAAGGCAAAATGAACAAGAATACGACTCAAAATTGTCCTTAGCTTAGGGGAAATATAAACACAAGGTATATTTTCTTGGGATCATTCACCAAGGGAGCAAGACTATCTTAAAGCATGATTTTTTGTTTTGTTTTTGAAACATGTCTCAGACTCTTTATTAAAACTCTTTATTAAAAATATCACCTTAGGTTTTGTTTCACTTGATATTTTGTCATTGGATGTCAAGGTTAACATCGTGTTAGTGAATATGAAGATATTCTGTGTGTTGTGTCACTGAGGAGAGTATACTCTCTAAAACAAAAAATGCCCTATGTTCTGTTGCTTCAATATGCACGTCAGAAATGACAAAAGCTACCTTGTTTTATTTTGTTATTATTTTAAAGTTTGGGGAAACCTTTCAGTCTACAATATAATCTTTTAGAGAAAGGCCTATTTATTTTAAAAGATAACTGGCATGTGCTTAACTATATGTACCATGCTAGGATTTTATATCTCATTCTAATTTAATTAAAATTAATTATAGCCTTATCCAGAGTGTAGGTATTATCTCTTCTTTTATCTTTTTCTTTTCTTTTATTGGATGAGCCACTGAGGCTAAGGAAGGCTGGCTAACTTGTTCAAGCTCACAAAGCCAGCAAGTGGTAGAGCTCGCAAGGGATATAAGCAGGATGTGGGAGTCTGGTTTCAAAGTCCATATTCTTTTTATCCCAGCCATCCTTCCTTCAAAATAAAAAAGTGAAGGATAAGGGGCAGAGATGAACAGTAATGTAGTGCTCTGGGGGACAGTACAATCTGTGGGTTTCAGAACACAGACCTGCTCCTTACATTAAGAAAACCTAGGAGTTCTGAGACATGGCCCTGAGCGTTCCAAGTGCCAAGAAAAGCCAGTGTTTATGCAGTGCAAATTAAATCGGGATCTCTGAGGATAGACCAAGGATTGCTACATATGCATTTATATGTAGATAAATGTGTGTGTCTCTGTATATATGTACACACACACTGTGTTAGTCTGCTCAGACTAACACAAATGTTATAGTCTGCTCAGGCTATAACAAAATGCCATACACTAGGTGGCCTAAACAACATACATTATTTCTCACAATTCTGGAGACTGGGAAGTCCAAGATCAAGGTGCCAGAAGATTCGGTTCCTGGTGAGGGGCCCTTTCCTGGCTTGTAGACAGCTCCCTTCATTCTGTGTCCTCATATGACACGCAAAGAGAGACAGAGAGCTCTGGTCTCTCTTTCTCTTCTGATAAGGACATTAATCCCATTATGAGGTCTCTACCCTTGAGACCTCATCTAAACCTAATAACCTCTCAGAGGCCACCTCCAAATACCATTGCACTGGGGGTTAATGCTTGAACATATTTACTTTGGAGATACAGACGTTTCATTCACCACACACACATGCGCAGATGTACACACCCCCCTAGGTGATTCTCATGTGCAGCAGTTTTGAGAACCATGGTTTTAGAACAGTTTCTCTCAAGCTTTCGTTTGCCTCAGAGTCACCTGGAGATCTTAATAGACAGATTGATGGCCACCACACCTAGAGTTTCTGACTCTCTAGGTGTGGGGTGGGCCTCTAGAATTTGAATTTCTAACAAATCACCAGGTGATGCTTAAGCTGCTGGCTCACTTGGAGAATTACCATTTTAGAACTTGCTAATAACTTCTGACATATACATCCTAGGGAAGAGTCCCATGTGTAGTAGAAGTTATATAGGTTTGACATTAAAGAGACAGACTTAGCCTGGAGATAAAGATCTGAAAGTCAAGAGTACATTTATAGCTATGGTATCTACTGGGCATCCAACAGTTTTGTAAATTAAAAACAGAAAATAATTGGAGAAAATGCAAGCAAGCATAGCTTAAAAAAGCATAGTTTAAGAGGAAGAGGAGGAAGGAGGTCTCAGGAGGACACTGCAAAAAGCAATAGAAAATGCTGCCTTAGGAAGAATACATGGTATGCCAGAAATCTTAGGTAGAACAAATAATGTTCACTGTTTTTGTGAAACTACAAAAGTAGATTCAACTTGTCTGTATTTCCTAAACCACAGAGGGAATCGAGTGTATAAAAGGAGAAATTTTTACCTTTAAAGTCACGATGACATTCCAGTGCAAGGTGACAGAAACATCACACTTGAATTTCATTTTTCCTTTGATAAATTTTCTTTGAACACTGGGGCCCAGGCTAATGTAGTTCCACTGTATAACACTACCTCTGTAAGAAAAGCTGACTTATGCTAGATGTTTTTTTAAAAACGATAAGTGTATCATTATGCGTATCATTATCATGGAAGACTATAGTGATCGAGAACTAAAGGAACAAATAAGAACAAAAGGGAAGGGATAAGTATAATTGTTCTGGAATCAAGAGTTCCTGTTCTCTTGCTAGAATTAGGTTAAAAAAGCTTTTAAAACTATTATAAGGGGTTTCAATTGTGTTTTACAAAGCTAAGTTGGCAAGACACATTTTGCTTTATTTTCATTAAATAAAATTAAATTTGATTCCAAGTTCCAATACCACTGATATGGCGGCAAATTCCCTCTGAGTTATTATTGGGACTCCTTCCCTATTACAAATGTCATGCAAGGAATCTTTAGCAAAGTGGGCTTTTCTGGGTTGTGGGCTTCATTCTGGTTACTGCTAAGAAGACCATGACCCTTAAAATTCCACAGGTGCTGTTGCACTTTCCCACACAACTCTCAGGGCCTGGGAATCTTAATCAAGGCCTTCGAACCAAGTCTAGACTCAACTTGCCCATCATGAAGCCATCACCAGCCCTCCTTCCTCTCCACACCAAATTCAAACTTTTGTTTTAGGTTTTTCAATATAACCTGACCCAAGGCAATGGCCAAAGGGAGTGGATGGGCATGACCTCGTAATAATACACATGGGCCACCAGGTTCTTCCACGAGACAAGAACTTATAGTGCATCTTAATCAGGGGCTATGCCAACATCCTAATAGATGATTATGATCAGACAAAAGGTTTTGTACAACTATACAGAGGCTCATTTTAAAAATCACTATTGGCTGTGTGCAGTGGCTCACACCTGTAATCCCAGCACTTTGGGAGGCTGAGGCAGGTGGATTGTTTGAGTCCAGGAGTTTGAGACCATCCTGAGCAATATGGCTAAATCCTGTCTCTGCAAAAAATACAAAAATAAGCTGGACATGGTGGTTTATGCCTATAGTCCCAGTTACTGGAGAGGCTGAGCTGGGAGGATCCCTTGAGCCCAGGAGATCGAGGCTACAGTGAGCCTTAATTGTGCCACTGCACTCCAGCCTAGGTAATCGAGCAAGATGCTGTCTCAAAAAATAATAAAATAAAATAAAATAGTGAAATAAATAAAAAGCACTATTTGCAGTGTGTGATGCGGACACACTTTCTACTCCTCACCCAGAAACACATACTTTAAGAATCACTGTGGTAACAGCTTCTATTATCTATAGGAGTACAGTATTTTTCTAGTGTGACAGAAAACCACAGCTCTAAGACACACAGTGGAATATGCAAACCCCTATGAGATAATTTTAAGTGAGAAGAAACCTTCTACCCAAAAGTAGACACAAAAATGTGCAGTAGCAGCCAAAGGTGAGGAAGAATCTCTGGATTACAGTAGAGCCTTAGAAAAAATTTTAAAACCTCAGGTACTTTTTAAAGATGTCCCAGTAAAACTTATATATAGAACTTCTGCTTCTGGGAAGATACAGGAGCTGTATTTTTCCCTGTTCTTTCAACTCAGCGCAACTAAAACCAAAAAATGGAATCCTAAAACCTGTTAAAAAAATCCATAGGAAGATAAGACAAATGAAACAGAGAGAACAACAGAAAACAACAACAACAACAAAAATCAGAGTAGATGTCTAATTTATTTTGTTATTGTTGCATGTGCTTTTGGTATCATAATTATCTATGGAATTATTGTCTGATCCAAGGTCATGAAGATTTACACCTATGATTTCCTCTAAGAGCTTTATCATTTAGGCTCTTACATTTAAGTCTTTCTTGGATCCATTTTTAATTAATTTTTGTGTACGGTGTGAGGGAGGGGTCCAACCCTTGGCATATTTTTGGAAAATCAATTGGCCATAAATATAAGGACTTAGTTCAGGATTTTAAATCCTATTCCACCTATGTTGGTAACACACTGTCTTAATTACCGTAGCTTTGTAAGTTTTGAAATTGGGAAGTGTGAGTCTTCCAATTTTGTTTGAGAGTTTTGACTATTCTGCAACCCTTGCCTTTCCATATGTGTTTTACAATTAGCTTTCAATTTCTGCAAAGAAGTCAACTGGTATTTTTATAGGAATTGCATTGAATGTGTAGATCAATTTTGGGATTATTGCCATTGTAACAACATTAAATGTTCTGAGCCACGAACATAAAATGTTTTTCCATTGAGTTATGTCTTTAACTTTTTTCAATAATTTTTGTGGTTTTTAGTACATGAGTTTTACACTTCCTTTGATAAGGTTATTTGTATTTTGTTCTTTCTGATGCAATTTTAAGTCCAATTATTTTCTTGGTTTTATTTTTGACTTGTTCATTACTACTACATAGAAATATAATTAATATTTGCATTTTCATGTGGTGTCTTGGAAACTTGCTGAACTAATTGACTAGTTTTAATAGTTTTTAGTAGATTCCTAGAGGATTTTCTATATACAAGATCACGTCATCTGAAAATAGAGATAGCTTTACTCCTTCCTTTTCAATGTGGATGCCTTTTATTTAATTTTGTTGCCTATTTTCCCTGGCTAGAATTGCTAATACAATGTTGAATAGAAATGACAAGAGCAGACATCCCTGTTTTGTTTCTGATATTCACTATTAAATGTGATGCTAACTGTGAGTTTAATATGCAACCTTTTGTGTCTATTTTTTGACACCAAAGGGATCATACCAAGCTTACTAATTTTTAGCCTGATTTTCCCCCAGTATACCACAAACATTTCTCCATGCTATTAAACAGTATTTTCTACATCACTTTAATCACTGGCTACATGCCAGTCTATTGTATGTGACCACCCTTTAAAATTAATTTTCATTGTTTTTCTAAGTTTAGTAATTCCAAAAATTATTCCATAAACCCATGTAGTTATTGCCATAGTTTTTTACTTAGGTTCGTATCTGAAAAGTAGCATATCTGAGTCAAAAGGCATGCACCATGTGATAGATTTTCATATTCAATTTAATTTTTATTCTGCTTATTTTGTTTCTCTAACTGAATTGTCAGCTTCTTTAGGGTAGAACCTGAATTTTACTTTTGGGTATCTTCCACAGGACCTACACAGGGCCATTCATTCACCTGAAGGTGCTTAGGGAAAATATTTAAAGGAGAAGACTTTTTTTTTTTTTTTTGGCAACAAATTATTTATTCTTAAACATCCCTTATTATATCTAAGATATTCCAACTGCTCTTTTTTGTGCTTTTATGATATAAAATGACACACACACACACACACACACCTTTAGATAAAATTAAACATTTTTGATATACTTTATCTAATTTTATTTTATAGTTATTATTTCTGTAAGTGTCTGATTATCAAAGATATTTCAAGTCTTTCTCTTTCTTCTTTTTATTCGAGACAGAGAAGTATATATCAGGAACTTGGCCTTTAAGGATACATTCTTTAAAGATGAGGGGGTTTGGTGAATAAATAAAGTTAGTAAACATTTTAGCTGCTTTTACATTAATAGCCAGACTGAGTTAATATCTTCATCTTGTCTAAACAATCATCACAGGTAGTAACAATAAAATTTTGCAGCTAAATACACACAAATTGAGAAATTGGGTATGTTTAGTAGGCAGTTTGTAGAGGCGGGAGACATCAGGAACAAGACCAGTTAAAGAATGACAGGGAGGAGACATGTGAAATATGAGATGACTCAAAAGAAAATTCATGGAGATCTGTGCCAGGTGGAACAAACAGGAAAAGATAATGCCTATTAAATGTGAAGAATCTAAGCTTTTGTCCTACGAGAGTTTACTATATTATACATTGCTATTTGCGTATTACTGTGCTAAAGAACAAATGACATTTTGCTTAAAAAAAAGAGCGAAATCTTTCTCATACTGGACTCTGTTTGACTTTAAAGTTGTGTTTCAAGGAAATGTGTTAGAGCTGTTTCTAGATGTGCTATTTCAAAGCCAGGAACTTTATGTATATATACAATTTATCTCTTAACATATATTAAAGAGATAACCTCTTTTATGAAATTTTCCTCAACTGTTAGCAAAGTCCATGCCTTTTAAAGTTCAGGGATGTCAGAGTTTATCATGACATCTACATCTGTATCTCCAGCTCCCTAGCAAGGACTATAAACATGCAAAAGATTAGCTCATTTGTTAATTTTTATTGAGATGCAAAATGGTAATACTGTGTTGGATGTAGTGCTTGGAGTCCTTGTCCTTGGATATTTTAGATTTCAAGTAGTGAGATAAAAATATAATAAAAAATGGTTATAGTGATGTAGTACAAATATCTATTATGCAGCCTTATATATCCAAACTGCTTAAGACCAAGACAAAACCAAAACATTGAATATCTATATAATCTGTGGAGATGTTTTTGAGGAGCTACAGGCACAGTGACTAGAGGAGTCAGATAAAGTAAGAATATGTTATGTTGTGCAAGAAGTCAAAGATTCTGAATGAGATGGGGGCTTGAGAGGAAAGCATGAAGTGGTCAGACATGATTTCAGATGCCCCCTTTTCCCCCATCGAATTATAAAGCAGGAGTTATATTAATTTCCTCAGTTCAAGAGAAAGAGAGGAAGATTTTAGGAGATGCTTGGTCTGTATATATACTGGGTAGGGGAACGGTTTTGTATTATTTTGTGATACGGTAAGTTAGGTGCAGCCACAGGGAGATAGAGGACAAGCTCGGGGGAAATTCTTTTTTATTATGCTCATAGGTCCTAGAGACAAGTAATATGATATGCCACATAAAGCCACATGGGAAAAGCACCAGGGTGGTAAGGAGGCAGAAAACAGGAGCAATGGGAGTCCTTAGGCCACAGCCTTAGGTTTCCAAGGGAAAGGGAGGGCAGGGTAGAGCCAACAGTTTAGGGTTGACTCCTTTGAATAATTTCGGTGGGCTCTAAACTACAGGGGGGGTCCCTAGTTACCTAGCACTTGGCCCTGGCATGATTAAGACAGAAGAATGTTGCTTCCTAGAGAGTATGGGCCAGATAAAGAAGACGTGGCTCTGAACTGCTTAGTTCGTATATCAAAGACATGCTCCTAGCTGGGTCCTTTGTTATATCCCTGAGTTGGGTAGCCCAGAAAAAAGCAGCCTCTTCTCAACGCAAAATTTTTTTAAGATGTCAAAACATCGTAATATACAGAAAATTAAAAATTCTTACAGTATAGGAACATAATGAAAAAAATGCTAAAAGCTATGGATCAGCAGGAGCAGTGGAACACTCAAAAGAGTTCATCCTCCTCCTCCAGGGGCATGGTGCTATCTTTGTTTGGATCCTGACACCACCTGCATATAAGGCTGGGAAGGGACATGCCAAAGCTCCATGAACTAGAAGGGTGTTACCCGCGGGTCTTTGTTCTTAGAGCTCCCAAATGGCGGCAAGCCTTTTGTTCTCTGACCTGGGCTTCTTGGCCTCACGGATTCCAAGGAATGGAACCTTGGGCCATGCAGTGAGTGTTATAGCTCTATTGGAAGCTGTGGGTCACAGAAGAGAACCATGGAACCCAGCGACTAGCATTCAGCTCGATTAGCACAGAACCTGGGCGCTTAGCCTTGCAGGAACAATGGCGAGCCTCTCTCCCAATCGGGAGCGTCAGTGGGCGCCTGGCTGGATCAGAAGCCCAGCGAACTGGCTGCTGGATCCGAAGGGATGGAAATCAGAGGCGGATCTGCGACCTCTGCGACTGCAGGGATCAACAGTGGTGGACTGCTGATCAGCCAGTGAAAGCTCAGCCTGAGCCAGAACAAACACGGACCAGAAGAGCATGCAGTTGCAAGATTAAATAGAGTGAAAGCAGAGCTCCCATGCAGCTGGAGGGGACCCAAAGGGGGTTGCCACTCCCGGCTGGAATGCCTGGGTTTATATATCCTGATCATTGTCCCTCCCCCTGTGCTCTCAGGGATAGATGATTGACTATTTCTTTACCTCCTGCTTTTAGCCTAATTCGTATGATTGATCAGGTGTGAGCTGAGTTACAAGCCCCTTTTTTAAAGGTGAGTGCAGTCATCTTCCCCAGCTAGGCTTAGGAAATCTTAGTCGGCCTTGGAAATCCAGCTAGTCCTGTCTCTCAAGGGGATCCAGGATGCTGAGAAAGATGCTATTAATCAACTATATGTGTGTCATTTCCATTGTGACCTCAATTGTTCAATTCACAAAGTCTCCCTCTTTATTTCCGTGGCTACTATTCTAGTAGGATTATTTTCTACCCATGCTAGGGCCACTACACTAGACCCCTACGTGGTAACCCTTCCAGGGCCTGCCCTTTTACCACTGATGATTAATCTTTTTATATCAATGATCAATCTTGGCAAACCTCACTTTCGGCTTTGGCTGACTCTGCCTCCTTGAAGTTCCACTTCAAGTTCATGCTTTACTAACATTGGGGATCAGCAAATGATACCCAAAAGTGTGATGCTTTGGCCTGCAGGACACTTTGAATTAAAAGAAATTGAGAGAAATTGAAAGACCTTAGAAGCTGCCTCAGAACCATGGACTTCTAATCTCTTGTTCCTCTCCCTGACTAATGCAGGGAGGGGCTTTCTCCCCAGAATTTCCTTATCTGATGGGGGAAATTTTATCCAAAAGAAATGCAGTTGTCTTAAACACCCTCCTTAAGAATCTCATTAAAAATCCAGGAAAGATTAACTAGTCATCACCACACCCAGACAGACTTTTCATCTATTCTTCTGAAGGCAGCTCTAAGAGATTAACCAAGATACTTTGTCTGTATGGTAGGACAACCTTTGTTTACAATGCAGTTCTGTCCCTCCTCATTCTGTAATTTGTAGGTTCCATTAAGGTTTCTAAGGGAATCATTTACCAACTATTGTCTTCTTTTGGGGCCTATTCATTTCCCCTGAAAATCATTAAATACTCCTCACAATTGTCTACATCCCCTATTTCCCTCTCCACCGTGAAGAGAGAATTTAAGACTCAACAATCTATCCCTTTTTTGAGTCTCATTTTGTGTGGCTTCTGTGCTTAGGCATATTAATAAATGTGTATGCCTTTTTCTCCTGTTAATCTGTTGGTTCATTTCAGCAGTCTGGAACCTTCAGAGGGGGAGGAAAAATACTTTTCGCCCCTAGACAGATAATTCTTCAAACTCTTTAATGAATTGTTACGAACCTTATTTCATACAGTTCTGTTACAGTAGGTAGCTAATGAGGCATGAACAGGGCAGGAGAGGGCTCCCCACACCCCACCAGGAATTCAGGCAACCATTAGGTGATAGTCAGGCAGTTGTCACAGTGTCGCACTAAAATAATAACTGGTGACAGGGAAGGGCAGTCTCCCAATAGAAACACCTGAAACTGGTGATCAGTAGCTTCCTGATAAGATCTCAGGAGTTGGGTGAGTGGGCCCAAGCATGCACATTAAGAGGCAACATGGTGGAGTTTAACTGGTAGATGAACTTGCAGGGACATTCGACAGGTAAGGGAAGAATACCTCAAGTGAGCCTGTGTACAACTCCAGTAAACACACTGCACATGCTCACCTCCCAAGTGCTGACAGGCCACTGCACATGCAGACAGCCCACCCCAGGGGAAGAATCAGGGGAGAAGGGATGCCAGACCCCAGAAGTATGCCAACATATAAAACCTCAAGTTAAAAGGTCAAACAGTGCACTTGTTTGTGCACTGCACAGTCACCTGCTTGAGCCCTCTACTAAGTGTACTTCACTTCCTTGCATTCCTGCTCGAAAGCTTTTTAATAAATTTTCACTTCTGCTGTAAAAACTTGCCTCAGTCTCTCCTTCTGCCTTATGCCCCTCAGTCGCATTCTTTCTTCTGAAGAGGCAAGAATTGAGGTTGCCACAGACCCACACAGATTCATTGCTGGTAACATGCTTTAGTGCCATGTCTCAGATACATTCTGCCGCTAACGGTTCTTTTATTTTTTTATTTTTGTTCTTTATTTTATTTTTATTTTTTATTTTTTGAGACAGAGTCTCACTCTGTCACCCAGGCTGGAGTGCAGTGGTGCCATCTTGGCTCACTGCAACCTCCGCCTCACATGTTCAAGTGATTCTCCTGTCTCAGCCTCCCAAATATCTGAGACTAAAAGCACGCACCACCGTGCCCAGCTAATTTTTATATTTTTAGTAGGGACGGAGTTTTTCCATATTGTCCAGAATGGTCTCAATCTCCTGACCTCATGATCTGCCTGTCTCAGCCTCCCAAAGCGCTGGGATTACAGGCGTGAGCCACCGCCACCAGTCTAACAGTTCTTTTATCAAATCTTTAGACCTTGCCTCACCTAGGTCAGAATTTTTAGTTTTGCTTCTGTGCTTTTGCTCAGCTGTTTTCTTAGCCCTACTTCCCTTGAATTAGATTCTACTTATTATTCAAGACCCAGTCTAAATTCTATATTTAAAAAATCAATTTTAAAAAGCATTAAAAAATGATTCTGGGGACAGATTATGCATTCTATTTTTAACTGAAAATCTTGGGCTACATACTTCAACTTGTGACTGCATATTTGTTTTTTTTTTCTTTGTTAGTGTGGGGAAGACAAAAATAATTTTCTCTCTACCCTTCTGAGTTCTTAGTTGGAATGAGCTCCTGTAACAAAAGACAGATTAACAAGGAAAAAGCCTGTAGAAGGTTGTTAGAGTGTATACCTCATTTATACATGGGTGATACCCAGGGAAAATAAGTCAATCTTAAAGAAGTGGCTTTGAGTTCTGGCTGAAATACCATCTTCAGCTGAAACAAAGAAAGGAGGATATTGAGGAAGGTTGTAAGTAGGAGATGATCAGGAAAAGTTTGGTGCACAAGGGCAAGGTTTGTTATACAGATTTTTGTTGGTGCCTTCTCTGTTGACATTAGTTTCTAGTAATTTAAAGCCATCCTTCTTTTCTTGGTACGAGAGAGACATACCCTTACACATGGAGATTTCCTTTATAGATATATATTTTCTTTACAAAAAAGAAACTTCTACTCTGTTTTCAGAACTTCTCAAAATAAGTTTCTCAAAATAATCAGCACAAAATATTTTGAGAGCACTGTTTTGGGATAGCATATTTAGGTCACCGATAGTCATCTTTTGGAATGATATATTCTAGTCTCTCATTCCAGGAATAAGTCTATTAACTAGGATTCTGAGAAAGAATTGATCTCATTTAACATTCTGTTAAATCCAGTATTTCATGTATTTCCATTCTGCTTTCCTAATTGTATTGTAAACATTTTGACAATGGCAGCCACTGGGCACCAAGCAGTAACCCATAGTACATGCTTGTTGACAAAGGAAGCCGTATCGAATAAGATAAAATAAAATGTCACAACCGTGTAATGTATAGGGAAATGATCAGGAATTGAATGGCACTAGTCAGACAGTTTCTAAACAAGGTAATATAGTTTTGCAAAAGTTTTTGTTTCTTTGTTTTTCAAAGGCTTAGAATGCCAGCAACGGGTAAGAAAAATTCCAGATATTATGTGGCCCACTGTGTTGTTTGGTGCAAACATCCTAGGGAAACTGGAACCTGGAATATTTGATGAGCCCTCCAACTACGGCATGTTAACCTGGAGTGTCGTGTATTTTCTTTTATTTCTCAGAATCCCTGTAATTATTAATAGTGGAAATCATCCAAGGGCAAAGAATGTGTGGTCCTTCTGACGAGGGACCAGGTTCCATAAATAAAAGAGCTTACTAATTATCATCTCTTCCATCTCGAGTCCATTTCTGCCACCCAAAGCAATGAAGCACTTCATTAAAAAACATTACTATTTTATTTAAAATGCTAAATTAATTTAGTATTCCTTTTAATTTCCCAGGAGACTTTGAAGAGATTACGGAACCATCTGTGTATGCCCAGAAGTGGTAATAATAATACTAGGAGAACCTGCCTCACTCTTGGTGGCCTTTTCTCTTTCAAAAGTGGCCCAAATGGGACCATTGCTTTTACTGATTAGTTATAGTTGCTTTCTTTCAAACTGGTAAGAAAGGAGACTATACTTTCAATACTCTTTTAGGACATAGGTGTGTCAAAAATGAGCTATACTGAAGGGAATAGTTCATGAAGAGTATTTAATGGGGTTATTCAGTAATCAGAGTTCATGAAAAAGTTGAGCAGGTTCATTCTTAGCTTGTTTTTATTCACTGAATATCCTTTGGTAGCTTAGTGAAGCGCCTGAACCACTTGTGTGCCAGTTATAAATGTGTTGTTTCTCAGCTCCAAGCCAACCTTTCTAAACTCCATGTTGTGATGGTGGGGCTAGGACTTTGTAAACTACATTTCAGCATGGCCAGCTGGCCTCTGCTAGGTTCTACCAAAAGGAGACACTACAGGAAGATGGCAAGGCTGGAAGAGGGAGAAGGAATTTTCTTCTTCCTGTTTGTTTTGCATGGTCTTCCCACTGTGCAATACTTCACCTTTGCAGCAGCAATACCTTCCCATAACAATAGCTGAAGTCATTTGTTGTTTTTGTTTTTTCAACCCTTGCAGAGTTGGGTTATCCTGAAACTGCCTTTGCAAAAATTATAACTGAGTCAAATATTACAGTGAAAGATACCTGACCTAACTGACTCCATCTTACTTCTAACCTCCATGCTGTCCTTGTTCATTGATGGTGGGCCAAACTTATTTTGGGAGAAACTTTGTTTATAGTTTACCTTTGAAGCAAAGATAATAACAGCTCCTTTCCCAAAACAAACCCCTTTCCTGCCTGGGAACTCTATCATCTTTACAGGACTAACAAATTTGCCACCAGATTGTAAATTACAGTTTAGGAGTCGGGTAGCCAGTGGCTGCAAGATTCGAAACCTCCTCAGATTGCTTCTAGGGATAACGTCACTGTTGTAAAACTTAAGATCAGTGCTTGAGATATTTTTGCAGACCTTGTTCAGTACTTGACATCACATGACTGCAAAGCTGAAAATAGTTACTATCAGTAATATAGTAAAATATTTGCTAACAGTACTTTGTTTCAAAGTTTACTGAACAATAACTCAGTGTTCTAGTCTTGCCTTGTTAGTTAACACGTTTATACTGAGCTAATTTTTTAAATATTAATTTCCTTCCGTTCAAATAACTGATATAGTTTCTGTCTCCTGCTTGGACTCTGACTGATATAGAAATTGATTCCACAAGTGATCTCAGGTAACAGACACTCCAAAATGGGATTTGAAAATTGGTTTCTTCATGTTCTTGGGTTTGAACACAATGCTGAAATTATATACTAGTAATCTGTGGCATGCAGTAGGAACTCATTCAATCAAATTACCACTATTAGTGATTGTGATGGAGTGCCTACTAAGGCAACTGCCTAAGAAGCTGCTGAACTTGACCATTATGGCAGTAACAACAATTATAAGAACTTTGATGTGGAATGGATTTTCTGATAGCACTGAATCTCTTATAAAAAGAAAATGACAAACTCATAGACTCAGAGAGCTTCTACTCCTCCCCTAAAAGAATATTTTATTTCCACAGGGCTAATGTATTAGTTCATTTTCATGCTGCTAATAAAGACATACCCAAGACTGAGTAATGTATAAAGGAAAGAGGTTTAATGAACTCACAGTTCCACATGGATGGGGAGGCCTCACAATCATGGCAGAAGGCAAAGGAGAAGCAAAGGCATGTCTTACATGGTGGCAGGCAAGAGAGCTTGTGTAGGAGAACTCCCCTTTATAAATCCATCAGATTTCATGAGACTTATTCACTATCAAGAGAACACTATGGGGAAGACCTGCTCCCAGGATTCAATTACCTCCCACCAGGCCCCTCCCACAACACATGGGAATTATGGGAGCTACAATTCAAGGTGAGATTTGGGTGGGGACACCGCCAAACCATATCAGCTAACAATGCTAAAAATCAAACACAATTTAATTGGGCAGGTTAATTATAACAAAAGTAAATTTATACCTTTTCCAAATCCCTCATGTCTGATCTGAGGAAAAAATTCATCCCTATCAGTCTGCTGAGATGTATCAACCCCTTTTCTGACTATTGCTTTAGATGCATAAAATAAAATGAAATATATAGAAATAGAAAACAAAATATGAAACAAATTATATTGGAATATAGTAACCAAATGTTTAAAAAATGTTATTTACATTAATGGTTTAAAGAACAATATCTAGTGGTAAGTCTTATAAGGGAAATACATTTGAATATTTTTGACATATCTGCACCAACTGTAATATGAAATATCTATGATTTCTATTGTTGACAAAGTCATGGGTAATGATAATACAAATGCTCCTCAATTTATGATGGGGTTATGTCCCAATAAACCCATAATAATTTGAATATCTTAAGTTTAAGATGCATTTAATATGCCAGACTACAGAACATCATAGCTTAGTGTAGCCTACCTTAAACATACTGTGAATACTTACGTTAGCCTACAGTTGGACAAAATCATCTGGGAACATAGTACACTGTAGAGAATCAGTTGGTTACCCTTATGATCATGTGGCTGACTGGAATCTGAGGCTCACTACCACTGCTCAAAATCATGAAAGAGTATCATACTATGGATTGTTAGCCTGGGGGGAAAAATCAAAATTCAAAATTTGAAGTATAGTTAATACTGAATGCAAATTGCTTTTGCACCATTGTAAATTTGAAAAATCACAAGTCTGGTATAAGTAAAATCCTAAGTCTGGGACCCTATAGTACAGACTGATTATTTGCCAATATTTTTATTATTGAAAAAAAATCTTAAATTTCAGTTAAGTGTTAATAAAACAAGGTAGTTTTTATTCTTTAAGTTTACTCATCTTCTGAATTATATTCATGTACTCCAATTTAAGAATTCCTGTTTTAGCAGTATAAGTATTCTTGAGAAGTTAAGTAAATTAGTCAAAGTTAATTCGAGAAGCACCAAGGTTGGAGGGTTCCTTTAGTCTTAAGTCTTTCTACTTAAAACTCACCCTTACATCTTGGTTTCTTACCTCAGTGATCTCTTCATCTAGGAGACTGGATTAAGTACATCTATGTGCATCTATATTGTTCCCCAGGACTTTTGCTATCAAAGCACTTATGATACTTTACTATTAAAGTACTTTAGGGTACTGTACATTCCCCATCAAAGGGAATATGACACTGCCCATTTGTCTTTATGTATTCTCTCCACTCGACTATAAGCTGACTCCTATTACAGATCGTGTCTTGCTTGTTCTTGTTATGTCTAGTACAGGGCCTGCTCAATCTATATTTGTGAATAAACAAGTGAATGAATAAAGGAACTTCAAGGTGGAAATAATTTTTTCTCTTATTCATGGCCAAAGGCCTTGACTGGGTATTTTATAAACATGTGGCCATGAGTGGAGATAGAAGAGAGACTATGATCAATGTGCCAGTACAAATCTGCCCATGCTTGGAACCTACTGACAGTGATGCAGTAGATTTACCACTTACTGGAGTGGGCACTCTTGGTGTCTACCCAGTGTTTCTTCCATTTTTTTCTTACAAATACACTTATAATTTGATTTTCAATATCAGTATGGCATGCATGTACATCAGGGGAGACTGAATCCCTCCTTAGCCGTGGGAGTGGAGATGAGTCTTGATTAGCTCTCTAGTCACAGTATTGCCATTGAAAGAACATGTTTGGTTTAGGCATGGGCATGTGATACAACTATGGAGAAAGAAGTGTGGTGGCAAGTGTGCTGAAGGGTTTCTAGGAAAGGATAAAAGGACATGCTTGGGAGGCAACATTCCTCTTTTCCTCCCTTTCAAAATGGTTATGAGGAGACGATGCCTAGAACTGATGTAACCACAGTGTGATGATGAGAGGAGCAGCTGACTGTCTGAGAATGGCATTGTGGAAAAATCGAAAGAAAGTAGGTCATTTGATGTCATTGAGATATTGTATTCACTGCTGTACTTGCTATATGACAGCTAGTGTCTTTGTTGTTTAAGCCAGTTTTTGATCGGCTTTTTTTTTTTTTTTTTTTTTTGTTACTAACATCTCAAAGTGTCGTATCTGCCTGAGTTTTAATATAAGTGAGGGGCAGCTTCTCTAATACCCATGCACAGATGTGATAGGGAATTCATTCTGCTGAGATTTTGATACTTCAGAGTAACAGAAGTCTGCCACAGTATGCAGGGATTCTTTTAGAGTTACAAAACTCTAGCAGACTAATTTAGAAAGTGGGTAGGGTGCCGGCAACTTCTGAAGCTCACCAAGTAAGAACATTTAAGTCTGGGTGATAAGCACATAAGCATTTGTAGATGAACTAACCCCAAACACCCTTTTCAAACCAAAATATGCAATGGAAAGGCATTCTTCTGCAGCATGTTATGTGTTACCATGTTATGAAACAGGCTTTGACATTTGGATGTCTACCACTTGGTGAGTGGTTAGTTATAAAATGCTATTGGTTCAACAGATTATACTTCTGGAATAAAGCCTGGACTTCTGGGATCTCTTTAGTGGCTGGTTTATTTGTATTTCCAAGGCCATTTTTCCAATAAGCCAACACAATCAAATTACATGCAGCTTTGAAGACATTCTACCTTACAGTTTGACATTTTAATTAGGACTTTAAAGAGATAATAATCACAGCCCACAACTTCCCTAATGTTACCTAGAAATGGGCCAGTTAATTAGGATCCCAGAAAAACCACCGCATACATTTCTTTTTAATTGTTTTTCCAAACTTCCATCACCACATCTCTTGGCTTCAACTCAGACCAAATCAAACAAACAGCAGGGAAATGTTTGATCTCTCTGGCCTTCAAAAAATCTAAGGGTGCAAATAATTCAGTTTGTGTCTACCGTCTAAAAATGTATATTTACCCCAACATAAGACATTTTTCTTTCATTTCAGGATTGCTTTTGAAAGGAAAACCATGCTAGTTCATTTCATTAGATTATTCTCTATGAACATTATTAAGATTCTGTTCACCAGATCCCTTTGATTCTTATATCTAGATTTCGTTTTTCTTTATCTTTTCTAGGGTAGCATTATGAATGGGTGGACCCACTAAAGAATGTTTTAATGCTCTCTGACTGCATTTAAATTCCTTCTAGGGGAATTTTTATAAGGTGGAAGGAAAACTGAGTCCATCTATTATTGAGAAACAAAGAGGCCCAGAGTGTCATAGCAATTCAAGAAATGAATTCTGTACTTTTGGGCGGGTTATGTGTAACAGGATGCTCTCTGTCTCACCAAGTCTTGTCCCTCCCTATCCCTTGGGTCAATATACAAGAATGGAAATGTGGTAAATGTCTGAGTTGTTTGTCTAATGCTCTGATGTGTTTGGACACATTTAGGAGGGAGATGTGACTGTGGCTTCTCAGAAAGTATATAAGGAGTGTTTTTGCCACTTTGTCATGCTGCCAGGCAAGTACTTTTAGAGTCACTTTTGAACCTGATTACACGTACCTCAGTCTCCGGTTGGATGATCGGTTATGGCATTTATCTCAGTTTCTGAGTCCATATATTACAAAGTTTCTTTAGTTAAGTAGTTGGGCTACTGGTCGTTAATGTGAAGGTTATCCTAAGCTTGCAATTTCATTGATGACTTCGTTTTCCTCGTCATGCTAAATGGATTAACTTCAGTCTTGTTTGTTGTTAGAGGCAGCTATACTGTGAAGTAAATGAAACTCAAGCCTTAAGCCTCCTCACTTGCGTGGGTCCCTTCCAAGTCTCAACAGGAGCTCTTGAGGTGCATTGATGTGATCATATGTTCTTGTAAAATTCAAAAGATAAAATACTAGCAATCGGTTAGAAACACTGTGTATTTTCACAACCACTTTGCATCCACAATTTTGAACTCTTTTTCTTAGAGAGGGGACTCCCAAATTGCATAACTGTTAAGCCCAGCAAACCTGGATTTGTCTCTGCTTCTTATATAGGTAATATATTTATTTAAGGTTGTAGGTTCTTGGTTAGAAGAGTGTGATGTGTCCAAATAGTTACAGGGTCACTTTTCAAGGTATCAGTCTAGGCAAAGGAATGTCCCTGAAGTAGGAAGAGTTTGTTTGGTATGTTCTTATTTTCCTGTCTACTTGTTTCCCTGAGATTTCTCCAAATTTGGTATATTTCTCTGATTTTAAAGGCTTAAATGAGTTAAGATATGTGTAGCATTTAGAACAGTGGATGCATATGGTAAGTTTTCAGTGAATGCTAGCTGTTATTATTATATTTGTTTTCTCCAAATCTTGCAGTCTTGTGTGTCTTTTTCTAGCTAATAACTTTATTTAGAGAACCAAGCTCAGTTATTATCACCTTGAGAAATGCCCCATTTCCCAGATATATCACTTGGGGTTTTTTTCTACTATTAAAAATATTTCTGGCATTATTTTCAAACATCTTGAAGAATAATCTAATAAAATTTTCTACAATGGACCACTGAAAGCTGATGGTGGCTGAATAGAGTGATCCAAGATGCCATAGTGAAAGAGCATAGGGTTTAAATGCTGGGTCCACCACATCCCATCTAGGTGACCATCCTCATTTCACTTCCTTTATCTTAGAAAAAAAAGAGATAATACTTTATAAGAATGTTTTAGATACATACAGGGAATCACAATATCTGAAACAGCCTAGACACTGAATAAATAGCTATCATTATTGTAATCAGGCCATTCTTGATGACTGTGCATCTGAAAAAAGTATCTTCAGATACCCAAGTATTTTTCAGATACCCAAGAAAAGTATCTTTAAGAGAGAAATCCAGAAGATGATTTTCTGTCAGTTGGGGAGATATTCAGAGGTATGGTGATGTGTCTAGTGTTTCTTCAATCTGATGTAATTAAAATGTCTATGCCTATGAACAGCTTTGTGTTTTCTAAGATATGGGAAGGAAAGCAATGATAAAATAATAGTCTAGCATACTTAGAAATACTGGTAACTCATAGGTCACTTTATAGGGTCTTACAAGAAATGGATTAGAAATTCTAAATCTAGCTAATGGGCTTTGAAGCCTATTAGAATTTGATAAAAATATAATCAGAAATGAAATTGAATTTATTTGCCTGATTGATCTAACTTTATACTAGATTTCTGTACAAATTTAAGTAATGATTGGTAGTGGTTAAAGATTTGTGACATAGCACTTCCAGGCAAATACAGTTAAGAATTAGTGAGAAAGAACTTGCAGGAAAATATGTTGCTCCAATCTCATTTGGATTTCATTCCAACCATCTTCACTCACAGTCAGGCACTTAAATTACTGATTTCTACCTTACCTGAAAAATGTCATAAAAATAGCTATAGTATTCCCTTAATGTGCTTGGATAAATTATTTTTTTATTATTGGTTTATTTGCTTTTATATGAAACTGTCTCTTAATCTCTTTGTCTAATAGGTCTAAAATTGACAAAACGTTCTTTTGAATTTGAAAATATCTGTAGTTTCAAGGGTGTTAGACCTAGTTGAGCATGTCTACACTAACACACATAAACGAAATGGAGAAATTACTACATAAGAGTATGTGGAGCTTTTAAAAACATAAATATATATCAGATATAAAATATGTAAAATTATAGATTATGAACTTCTTCAGGGCAGCATCTAGCAAAATGTCTGGAACATACAAATGCTCAATATGTATTTGTTAAATGAGTCAATAAATCAATTGGTTTAAACGGAATTGAATAGAGTAGTTTGGACCTTATAGAAAAAACTCATGAAATATGTTGGAAAATGTGAATATCTGATCCTCTCAGAGGAGTATCAGAGATTTCAGGGTATAGAAAGGAATTTAGTGAACAGAAAGGCCAACTGCCCCATTTTACACCAGGGAGTTAGTTGGCCAATTTGGTCTCATCCCCTTGATACTACAGATATCTTCAAGTTCAGAAGAATGTTTTATCAATTTGGGTCCCATTAGACAAAGAAATTAAGAGACAATCTATCCATTTCATGTAAATACAAAACAAAACAAGAATAACAAGTAGTTTATCCAAGTAAAATAACTTGTTTAAATAAGGGATGGAATCAGGAGATGATAAGGAAAGCAAATTGAGATTCACATGGAAACATTCCCATATGTTGTATCTCCATGTAAATCAGTAACTGATAAGCAGAACTTCTGGGATAATATTGAGAAAATAAGTGCTATGTCAGTGACAAGACTTGGTTTCTTCTAAAATTATTTGTGCTTACTTATAGTTACCAATTTTTTTTAGATTAACTCCCAAGGATTGTCCAGATAATTTTGTTAAAAGGAAAACCTATTGTATTGTGTATTGCCTAAATAAAAAAAAAAAACTCCATAATCATAGTTAAGAGGTATGAAAATGTCTATCTTTCAAAGGTTTTCATTGTAATAAGGTTTGACATACATCATGCCTATAGTGAAAAGTGCAAATTTAGAAGAAGGTGAACAATGGAAAGCCAGTTTTATACAATTGACAAAACCTGAAGGACAACCACCCACATGGCTCTCATCACTGTCAAAATCCATTTAGCTGAAAAGGAAAAAAAGAGAACAAAACAAAAGAGCACCATGCTTCTGAGGGGCAGACATGCTGTGCTACAGGAATGCGGGGTTTCTAGACTGTATATGTCTGTGTTTGTATGTGACATCATAGTCTTGACTCACTAGGTACCTGGGTCCTCCTCTGTTTGAGGAATTTGACTTTCTTAACCCTATGCAAAGCTACTTGCTGCAGATCACAGCAAAGCTGGCTATGTGCCAGCTCAAATAACAGGTCAACTTTTTAAGTCCCAAAGGAAATTTAGCTTTAGCCAGATTCTTGAATTCCTTTGAGCAGCCCTCTGGGCTGATGCTTCTTAGAGATCTTCCCATCAGTAGCAGTTATGAGGCTAGAAAGGTGTGAACTAGTTTCCATACCATATTATATAGCTTTGAAGAGCGTGGGGAATGAACCACACTAGAGCTTGGGTTGATGATCTGTGGAAAGGATATGGTACCCCAGAGTAAAACTGCATTATCTTAAAACAAGTGATAAACAATTTTGTCTGTTCTTGGTGGTGAGTATAAGATAGTAGGGAAAGTTACAAAATTTAGGCTCATCTAAAGCATTATCTGTGTTTTGCCAGCATAAGAACAATACTAAAGGGGGATTATAACTACAGGTTGAAAATATTAGATTATTAATTTTGCATATTTCTTTTCAGTGCCCTCAAAAATTTTGGCAGATATATGACCATAGGCTGCCATCCTTGGAAGGAAGGAAGGAAAGAGGGAAGAAAGAAAGGAAGGAAGGAAGGTGAATGTACAGAGAAAATTGAATATGGACTCATAGATTCTTGGGCCTGGCTGAGCAAATGTTAGTTTTTCAGTGAAATAATTTCTATATTCTGGATCTAAATTGATCTGCTGGCTCTGAAGCTAACATCTTTGGTTGTCTTTTTTTTTTTTTTTTTTTTTTTTTTAAACAGAGTCTCTCTGTGTCGCCCAGGCTGGAGTGCAGTGCCGCAATCTCCGTTCACTGCAAACTCCGCCTCCCGGGTTCATGCCATTCTCCTGCCTCAGCCTCCTGAGTAGCCGGGACTACAGGTCCCCGCCACCATGCCTGCCTAATTTTTTGTATTTTTAGTAGAGACGGGGTTTCACTGTGTTAGCTAGGATGGTCTCGATCTCCTGACCTCGTGATCCACCCGCCTCGGCCTCCCAAAGTGCTAGGATTACAGGAGTGAGCCACCGTGCCCAGCCTTGGTTGTCTTTTTTGAAGGATCTTTAGAAATGTCTATTTGTGGGAGAGATAGGAGGTTCACAATAATATTTGAAAACCAGTTAGGCATATCAAAAAAGAAATTTTGTTAGAATATTCCCAGTCTTTTCAAAATGTAATATTGTACCATTTTCCAAAATAGGAAACACTGACTAAATACAGTGTTTCTCAAGCATGACTGGTATACCAACTTTGAGGGTTGCTTACTACTTTTTGCCAAAACATCCATTTACTTTTCTAGCCTGGGGGAACTGGACTAGCAAATGGATGTCACTTTTATAAGCACCCAGTGCCATTTTAATCTACGCTAAATGAAAGAACTTAAAAGAAAAAGGAAACTTCCATTCACATAAAACTCTTTCTTGTTAATATCCCAGAGTTGCTTGTAATATTTGGGGTGGTAAAGAGAATGAAGAAATCTCTCTGGCACTTAGCTTTAGGTTGGACAAACCCCATTCACTCTATACTCAAGCTTATTTTATGTACTACGTTTTTCCCTTCTTGAATTTTTAATGTCTTCAACATGCTCTTTGACCAGTGACCTCTGCTAGGAGTTTCTCTAGATATGTAGAATAATTAGAAAGACAACACAATGTAGAAGCATTGTGTGTTTCTTATCTGCATCTCATTTGCTTGTACTGACTTAGCCAGTCCATGATCAGAGGATATTATAATTTCCAACCACAAAGAATGTATTTTAATAACTCCTTTTAAAATTCTTCTCACTCAGTGAACGATTCAGAGGGAAAATACTCAGATTCAGGTGAAGAGAGTCACACCAAATACTTGCCAGACCACAAAAACTTCAGGCTGCCTGGGCTCAAGGCTGATTTCAGTCACTTAAGAATTTGGGGATGAAAACACTGCTTACAGTGAATTTGTAGAAATTCTGCAAATGTCACAAGGACAGGGATCATGTCTGTCACCCATTCAGTTGAAAAACAATTTAAGTTTACTTTAATGAGTTTCTATCTCTTTATCAGCATTGTTTAGGTTGTTAGACTCTAATAATTTACAATGAGTTTCCATGTCTTTATCAACATTGTTTAGATTGTTAGACTCTAATAATTTACAGACTCCAGGATTAGGGTTTCTGTCCTTGGAGACATTGAAGTTCTGCCCTCGTAATCCTGCTTAGGGGACGATGGTTCGCTCCGTCTTGCTTTTCTCTCTCTTGTACTTGGGTCTTCGTGTCCTAATTCAGATGCTTTCAAACATGAGTGTGCATCAGAATCGCTAGAAAGCTTGTTGAACTATGGGTTGTTGAGCTCCCTCAAGAGAGTTTCTGGTTCAGTAGGTCTGGGGTGAGACCTGAGAATTTGTTTTTCTAAATAGTTCCCAGGTATGGCTGATGCTGCTGGTCCCAGGCCTAGGCTCTGAGAACCAGCCACCAACCTCCACACCCAGGACATTCCACTTTTCTTACAGATAATTTGTTTCTGTTCACATTTTACCCTTTGGAGATCATATTCCTTCTCCTCACTTTTACACATGATGCTAAATGTGCTAAACATGCTTCAGCCTTCCCATTTAACATAAAAGCATTAAAAATATCTAGCTTTCATCTCAGGTTATTCACCTGAGCATTGTAGTGATGCATCCACTTATCTAAGGATAGTTTGACATCCTTAGGTAAATCAACTACCACATCTACGTTTTGAATCATGCAAACTCAAGCAGACACAGCTGAATCAAGGGTCGTAGAATTCTGTTTTGGGATGCAAGCTTATTTTTGTTTCATGATGGAGTTCTCCACCCCACTGGTATAATTTTCTCATCCACATAGCCTCTAGCTATCAGTAAAGGTGTTCTCTGAATAGTTGTTTCAGAAAATAGAAGTGTTCATGTTTTCATACAGTGATGTATTTATTGTTTTAAAGATATTTTTGAATCAGTTATGCCTATGTTGTTTGAGTGACCTCAAAGTGGGTCATCCAAGTTGGTCATCACCAATAGGCAAAAAGTATAAATATAACCCATGCTAAGTGTAAAACTAAATGCCAAGGAAGCAGTTTATCTTGTTAAATTCTGCCAAGGGCAAGTGACACAGCAGCTGCAGACCAGTTTGTAGAGGCCTGGGGGGCCACGCTGGCACTGGGAACCCTGGCTTTATCCCACCTGTGGAAAAAGCTCGCATGTGATCCGAGAGACAATTATAATGTGACTTAACACAGTAGCTGAGAGAGGCAGCTTCTTTTGCAACGTTCAGGACTAATTCAATGGATTTTCTTCTCCCTGCTCAGCGGCATTCGGCAGCTTCTCTGGTGACCAGCTACGTCATTTGGCAGCAGGCTAAACTGCTTGCAATTGCATAGAGCAAAGAGCATGCCGAACAGTGATGTTCCAGTTTAAAAGGACAGAGCTGCAAACAAAGGTAGGCTTTTATTTTGGGCAAGAGCCTTTTAACTGCACAGAGTCTCATGCCTGACCACGTGCCCTTCACCACTGCCATGTCCACAGCACTAGGCACATGTCCTCACTCCCTTGTTCTTGAATCCTTAGTGCAGAAACCTGATGTCAGCGTCTTCTCCTGAGTTTCCTACTTCTTTATGTCTTCATGTCCCACTTGCCTCTCTACTTCTCTTCTTTACCCCTTTCAGCTCCTTCTTTTTGGGCCCATGTTTTATTCATGTGATTATTTTTGACGGGTAGTTTGGTGCCTGAATCTAATATTCAGTGTTTTCTTTTGATGGGAGAAAACTCACAGTACTGCAGCTTTACATGTAGAATACAGAGTATGCCCAGCTATGCCTGCCCACAGTTCCAAGGGGAAGTAACTGCCTGCAGAGTATGATGCTACTTCTTCATTGCACTTGTCACAGTTAATAGTTCTATGTATGTGAGTGATTAATCATTTTCTGTCTTCCTTGGTAAACATAAACCATTGTGAAAACAATGGCTACCTGCTTTGCCCACTATTGGATCCCTGGTGCCTGTCTGTGTATTCACAGTAACACTTGTTGGGGGAAGGAAGGAATATGCATCTCAGGTTTACCAGTTGAGTCATGGAAGTCCTGAGCTGGTCTTAAGTAAACTTTGGAAATGATGCATTGCTTTGGAAATAATTGTGCAGAAAAGACCAGGATTTTATCAATGAGTGTGTTTTTTTTTTTTTTTTTTTTTTTTTTTTAGTTTATTTTGAGAGATTCAATTGATGATATTTGTTGGGTATAGATAAACAATGTGTCACCCAGTAAGGAGAAATAGTCACTATTATGAATTATACAAACCTTCTTCTATTCTAATAATGTGTTCCTGGAATATACAGATCACTAGAGCTTTATGTTAAGTATCTCAAAACTTTGGAAATATGGTCTGTATTTGTTTTCCAGGGTTCCCATAACAAAGTACCACAGACTGGGTGGGTTAAACAACATGAATTTATTGTCTCACAGTCTTGGAGACTGGAAGTGCAAGATCAAGGTGTCAACAGGGCTGGTTCCTTTTGTGGGCTATAAAGGAGAAATCCCTTCCATGCCTCTTTCCTACCTTCTGGTGGTTCCTGGCACTCTTTGGCATTCCTTGGCCTGTAGAAACATCACTTTGACTGCTGCCTTCCCTTTTGCAATGGTGTTCTGCCTGTGTCTGTGTCTTCTTGTGAGAACATCAGTCATATTGTATTGGGGCTGATCCTACTCCAGTATGACCTCATCTGAACTAATTACATCTACAACAACCCCATCCAAATTAGGTCACTTTCTGAGGTGCTGGGGGTTAGGATTTCAACATATAAATATTGGGCAAACACAGTCCAATCCATAACATGGGCAAGTAAGCTATAACTGTTGAACAAAAGACTTGTCTGCTGCCAGAATCACTGCACCAGAACCACCTCCCTGTGTTTTCTGACACCTCTTTCCAGTGGCAGGATTTTGACCTTTTTCTGATGGAAGCATCAGGGTCATGACAATCTGGACTTGGCAATTAACTGATTTTACTAGTTGAACCTGTTTCAGAGAACTGCTGGCAAGTGCCATCCCAAGTGGCAGTTAGGGACATGATGTGGATGAAACAGTCACTGCCTGAGATAGTATGAAAAGACTTCCAATGGCTACAGAAGGCACAAACCCCCCACTCTTCCTCACTGGTACTTGCAAAGAAGTTCCTTCTGCTCGTCCAGTATGTGAAGAAGGCAAAAGAAGTTTCCAGGGTAGTATCTGGTATTGGCTGCTCAAATCGTGACATAGGTTGATGAACACCATTGATCTGTTGAGATGGAGGAGTTCCTATGTAAAGAAAGGACTAAAGTGAGGAAACGCCCTGGAGACATATGACACAAATATTTTACTTCGCCATAGTAAAGGGGGAAAGTAATGTTTGACTTTTGGCTGAATGTTCATGAGAAAGACCAACATTTAATCTTGTCTCTGGCTTGTTATCGAGAGAACATGTGACATCACTTGCCTGTGGTTTCTAGGTGCTTAAAAAAGTAACTGGCTGAGAGACAAGGGCTTCCCGAATTGTGAAATTCAGAGAGAGAGTCAGTTGTCCCTGTTGATGCAGCCTGTGCTCTAGGGTACATCCATCAGCAGTGCAGACATTGCCCTTGTTTGGGGACCAATGAGACAGAGAGGTAGCTGAGCAAAGTTATAGCAAGGGAGCACCAGGGCAGACGCTTTGTTCCACAGGGAGCTTGTGACAGAGGTGGAACTTGAATGTAGATCTTTTGCCGAATGAGCCAGCATGCTCTTTAATGAAAAACTGCATTTGGTGAAGAGAATGAGGAAACAGGGTCAGAGAGAAAACTAAATAGGAAACAAAAAATGCAAGAGGAGAAGAAGTAACAAGCTTGAGAATGGATGGCAAAATCGGGCCCCGATTACTAATGTTATCCTAAACAAGTTACTTCCACACTGTGGGCCTTATCTTTTTTCGTGTGGAAACAAGGGTAATGGGAAAACTCATTTCTAAGGAAATTTTAGGATAGTATTTCCATAGTATTTTCATTTGAAGTCAGTCTTGTATCTGGATTGTATACATCTTTATTTAGCTGGATCTGTCTTAATTTTTATGGATAAACTTTCATCTAATGTACTCTTGTCTTTTTATATATAATATTTAAAAAGTTATTTTACTTCTATGGTTTTGGGTGTCAGTATCATAAAAAAACCTAAAACTTTTATGCAAAAGTGGCTAAAATTTAAAAAATAATAATTTTACCATGTTTTGGAAACTAAAGACCTTAACAAGATTAGCCTCAATGACATAAAACAAAATTGAACTCCCTCCTCCTAACAAAAACAACAAAATCAACGTGTTCTAAAGCAAGACCCCTTGTACTTTAAATAAGATCCTGCCTCCAGTTCTTCAGACTCTACTCCCGAGGATGATTAGCTGTAACTAAATAAGCATATGAGGAGAGAAGAGATTCCTATGAAAGATGGGCTTCAAGACACATGCTATGGATTCAGATCCCTCAGATGGCATTTGGAGATGTCAGCGGACTGAATGTTTACATCCTCCCAGGATTCATATGTTGAAATCCTGGCCCCTAAGGTGATAGCACTGGGAGGTAGTACCTGTAGGAAGTAATTCCATTATGAGGACCGAGATCTCCTAAATGGAATTAGTGTCCTTATAAAAGAGACCACAGAGAGCTAGTTCACCCTTCCACCATGTGAGGACAGAGCAATAAGGCACCTTCTATGAGCCAGGAAACAGACATCAAATATGTCAGTGCCTTGACCTTTGACTCCCCAGCCTCCAGATCTATGAGAAATAAATGTTTGTTGGCTGGGTGCAGTGGCTCACGCCTGTAAGCACTTTGGGAGGCTGAGGAGTGTGGATCACCCGGGTTAGGAGTTCAAGACTAGTCTGGCCAACATGGTGAAACCCCCATCTCTACTAAAAGTACAAAAAATTAGCCAGGCATGGTGGTGGTCGCCTGTAATCCCAGCTACTCAGGAGGCTGAGGCAGAACAGTAGCATGAACCTGGGAGGCAGAGGTTGCTGTGAGCCTAGATCATGCCACTGCACTCCAGCCTGGGCAACAAGAGCAAAACTCTGTCTCAAAAAAAAAAAAAAAAAAAGACATGTTTTTTGTATATAAGGCACCCAGTTTATGATATCTTGTAATAGCAGCCCAAAAGGACTAAGACACCATATTTTGCAATGCTGTGTTAATTGATCACATTGAGATGGTGGGAGGCCATGCTGGATAGTGGTTAAGAGGCTCATTAGAGTCCAGTGGTTGTTTGTAAGTACTGGTTTCACTACACACAACTATGTTACTCTCAATAAGTTATTTAACCCTCCTGTTTCAATTTCCTCATCTGTAACCTGGTGATGGCTTTCAGTACATACTTGGATTTTCTTTTGTGTGTGAGGATTAAAGGAAAGAAATGTAAAGTGCTGAGTAGAGTGGCACATAGTAAATGCTTAATAAATATTAGGTAATAATTATCACTCTACTTGTTATGATGTCATCCCTCATAAAGAAACTGATTTCATTACAATAATGGATTTAGAATCTAATGACTTTTCATCAGTGTGGAATATATTTCTTCTTAATTTACGACTGAACACAAGGTTCCAAGTATGCCAGAACCTCACATTACCCTATAGATCCAGATCTGAAGAGCAGGAAAACACCCCTGATGTGATGCTTGGGTGTGGCAGTTCTGCTTTTATAGGAGCACCCAGTTCATTACAAGTTTGAACAACATGTTCCTCGCTCTGGGCAGAAAACACTAAGCCAGGAAATGTCTGTTTTGTAAGAAGACAATTCAGACTTGTTTTTCAGAGCCTTCCATAATCTCAAACTTCTCAGCTGTAGAAGCAATAGCAGCAGAAGGAATTATTGAAAGTGGCGTCTACATATGGTGAGAGAATAAAAAGGGAAAAAGAAAACCCAGCAGTTTGCAATCTCGGGGTGAGTAAATAGAAACCTGGTAGGAAAAGGGAACAGAAAAGACATGAAAACCAATGCAAATGAATATAAAGCATGTATTCCTAGCTATATGGAAACATAGAAATAACTTTAAAAGGGTATCTCATTTGAACAAATGCCTGGCGCCTCCTTGACCGTCTCCCGTAGTAGGGCATTCCATGTCTTTTTAAGCATCTCACTCCATCTCTAGGGACTAGCTGGTAATAGGAGAAAAAAATAGTTTCTTTATTCTAACCCTAGTTGGGATCCTGGCTCCATCACTTAACAGTTTTGAACTTTGGAGGCAAAATAAAAACAATGTATCAATGGACATCATAATAGTACCAACTTCGTGGCGTTGTCGTAGGGATTAAATGAGATCATACATATAATTCTATAACACAATGCTTGGTTCATAACTAACAGAAATTGAACTAATTAAGTATTCAATTGGCTTTATTATGATTATTGAGCAGGACTGTCTGCATTCTAATCCTGGCTCCAACATCCTAATCTGGAACAAGTGACTTTATTCCTCTGTACTTTATTGCCTACTCTATCAAATGGGGATTCTAGTAGGGTCTGTCTCATGAGGTTGATGAGAGAATTAGACAAGCTGATAAAGGTAAAGCTCTTAGAATAGAGCCTTGCATTTAGTGGGGGTCCATTCAGTGTTAGTCGTTATTGATGAAAGGCTTCTTCCTGACCAATTGCTCTTTTTATCAGTCTTCTTGCTCAATGAGTGCTCCTCCCAAGCAGTGCCCCGTGCCCTTTCTAGCTCTCTCTCTCTTTTGGAGGAATGTAATTGAAGCCAAGATAGTAGGTTTAATCTTCCAGGGGCCATGAAGGATCCCTTTGCTCATGTGAGAGTGGATGAGATTAAATCTATTTCCAGGGTCAGCTAGAGGAACAAGCCACAGAGGTGGCCCAAGGGAAAGGTAGGTCAGTAGATTCAGTGTGGAATAGAAAGAACATGAAGTACTCTGAGAAGTGGAAGCCCGGCATAGGGATGAGACAATGTGGTTTGTTTGGGAGCCTGGCAACGTGGCAGATAATGCAAATGGCTCTGACATGGGGAGCTTACTGTGCCAGGGGCCGCTTGCCTTTCATAAGCGTGAAATCCACTTAGGTAACCTTTGGTACATACCCTTCTGAATCCACAGCTTGTTCTTTACAAGTTTTTGGCAAAAAGTAGTGTTCACTGGTCACACCCATTCTATTCTATATTTATTCTCAGTGTACAAGACTAATGAGATAATCATGCCCCGGGGCTTAACTGGTTGAAATCTGTAAATCTCCTAAAAGTGTAATTACCTATTCATAATCCTTCTTTCCCATATTGCGTAAATCTCATTAGTACATTTTTTTTTATTATTCATGTTATGGAAAAAATTGCTTTTTTGCCATTGAAAGAACAGTTGGCAGAGAGAGAGAACCAGGTGTTTTGTTTGAGCTGTTTGGTTTAATCTCTGTGATCAAATTAACCCATTTAGGGTTTTCCATGGTGAAGAACCAAATCTGTTTAGATTAAGTCTGAGTCTACATTTTTTTCTTCATGTCATCTCTTAATATTTTAGACATACAGATAAAAATTAGTTTCTCAAACTTCCAAAATCTCCAAGTTTCCGAAATCCTGGAGTCTTGAAATCTAAATATTTGGATGAAAACTTAAAATTGCACTTTTCATTTGACTTCTTAGGTTTATAGACAGGACTCTTTAGACCCAGACTTCATTTAGCCACGCATTAGTAGTGTTTAAGAAGTCTTAAGCGATCTCCAAAAAAACCTTTCCCTCATAACACTGTATATTTATGTATCTGAATGAGATTTAGACTTTCTACCTTAATATACTATAACTACTGAATTAAATGTGCTGATCTCCTTAAAAGACAGGCAGAAGGCTTCTATATTTTCCATTCCTTTTAAACCTATTGTCTCTGTAGGTAGCCCTCTTGGGTAAATTATTTGTTCAACAGCTCTAGGGCAGGTATTTCCCATGTGCTATGGACCACATGTAGAATTCAGGAAACACGTATGTGTCCTTGTTTTATTTATTTATTTATTTATTTATTTATTTATTTATTTATTTATTT
>NC_045439.1:26137242-26222374 GCF_002776525.5 Piliocolobus tephrosceles
TTTATTTATTTATTTATTTATTTATTTATTTATTTATTTATTTATTTATTATCAGTGGAAGCACAGTTTGCTGTCTTTACAACTTTCAAATTGGACACTATGAGCAGCTTCATCTAGCTTCTTGCCTGGAGATTTTTTCAATTATAGGTCTTGCATCTGACCCATATCCACCACAGACTCTAAAGAGATACAGACTAAGCTCCCCAAGTTGTTCTCTTAAACTGTCTCTCACTTGGCATGAAGTAAGGAGGGAGTAGCCCTCAACTTTTCCATTGCAAAGTAGGGGTAAGTGAAGAGTGAAATGCACAGAATTCTAGCAAATTCCTCCAAAGAAATTGTCTTTCCTTGCCTCTGTAACCTCTTTTACGCTCTTAAGGTTTGTGTTGGGCTAAGATTGCAAAACCAGTTTTTGCCCATCTCCTATGGAAGTGCTATATAGCTGGTGTGACACTTTGATTTGTGCATATACTTCCTCAGCTTCCCTGAATGTCCACGATCTTCTTAAGAGTAGAGGCTTTGTTATGGACATCTGCACTTCTTATAATACCTAATGCAGTGTCCCATATAATAGGTGCTCGATGTATATTGGAGAATGAGTGAGTGAATGAAGGTAAGCTTCCTGCCTGTGTGAAGGAGAATGACTAGCTCCTGTTTAACTGTGTAACTGTGCACACTTTCAAGTTGCCCTCTTGCATTCTATTTCTCATGTAAGTACTGTTATTAAACTTCTAAATACTTAACAGAAAGCTTTTTTTTTTTTTTTTTTTTTTTTTTGGCAGTGAACGAACTCCTTTTGTCTTCCGTCCCGTGAATATACTAACCACTTTGTCACTTTGATCTAGGGGGCATTTCATCCTCAGAAATGCAAAGGAGTTGGCGACTGCACAAAATGTGTTCTATTTCCTATTGCCGTAAAAATCCATTGCTCTTGAGCCTTTGCCCGCCCCCTTTCATGGTAATGTGTAAGCCACTAAATTGCAGTTACTGGCTGTGGCCAGGGCCATCGAAAAATCGTGAATGCCATGTAGATTTGAGGCTTGCTCCACTAAAGAGTCCACAATGGCTTTACTGTAACTGGGTTAACTAGAACTTGGCAAACACCTATCCAAGGAGGGTGATACCAAGTCCCCTCCCCACTTCCAGGATGCTGGCCTGATCTTCTTGTATTTGTGCAACTGGCCCATCCAGAGACCCACTGAAGCTGGGAGGAGGGCCCTGGTGAGGGCGACTCTCTCTGGGTCAAGTTGTCCTTTTGCAGCTCTCTTTTCACACAGCTTCTCTTCCTGAAATGTGAAGTAGGTTAGAGGATAGCTTGTTTTATTTTGCTATTTGAAATACAGCATTTGGGGTCATGCTCTGAATAATCTGTGCTTGTTAGAAATGACTGTCATCCTCTTGAAGCAGTAACAAAGAACTACATTTAAATTAAATTCAGACAAGCAGGAGCCTCTCCACAAAATCAATGGAGCCAGGCATTTTTCAAAGAGATATTTTGATTTTTTTTATCTCTAATATTCCAGGGCATAAATCAGAAAAGATATCCCAGAATCGAAAAGGAGCTGGGCCATTGTTCATAATACCTTAAAAATATTTGATAATATGTTTGGGGTGGGAGTGAAAAGGTAAGATAAAATATTGTATGCGATCATCTTTAATATCACTTATTTTTATATTTGGCAAACTTTATTCTTTCTCAATTTCCTTGTGTAAAATTTCAAGTATTGATTTTTTGAAAGATAGCTTCATTCATTTATTAAATTTATTAAATCTGTAAGACCTCAAGAGACTAAAGCCCTGTCAAATATAGTTTTCAAAATGTTAATTTGCATAAATGTATTCATACACACATACCAAATGTAGCATAAAACAGTAGTGACCAGCAATGTGGTGGCCTCATGTTCCAGGTAAAAGACTTGTTACATCAATGCAAAATAAACTATCTATTTTTAAAATATGTTTTCTTCATAGTGTCCAAATTAAACCCTACTTCCATACTCAAATAATCCCATCTTTATTTTAATGCATCAAAGCAGTCATCCTCTCCAGTTCTTCAACACAAAAACACTCTCTTCTTTTCTCATACTAGACACATAAATATCTGGAGCTGCCAAAGTTCATCTTTTAAAGTCAAGAAGGAAAGTTTCATCAGTTATTTCAATAATTTGCCTCGCAGTTGTTCTGCTTCAATGCAGGATTAGTTCTGTCTAATAAAGCTAATGAGCAGGTTAATTATTAATACACACTGAAAAATTAAAATCCTCACATTCATTCACCTCGTCTATATGATGGGCGTTATCACTGCTGTAGATACATGGGTTTCCTTGCTATAGTTTCTGCTGTCAAAACAAATAGATCCTTCATTTTAGTCAGTATGGTTATGCTGAGCAAAGTCATTCTACCTGGTTTTTACCTTCCCCATAGTGGAGAAAGTATCTTTTTTTTTGTGCTTGCTGATCATATGGCAGGAGTCTTTCTGTGTAGTTTTGTGCATTGCTGTCATGTAAGCCCATCCTGCACCCCTTAGCTATTCATTTTATGGCCACAGAAGAACACATCTCATTTTTATCAGATTACCCTTCTTTCTCTTCCTTCTTTCTGTGCTCCTCCAGTCACTCTAACCTTGGGAACAGAGAACCCTGAACTCAAAAAAACCCATCTCTGATTGATGAGGCCCCTGCTATTGAGAACCCTGACCTCAGAGAAACCCATCTGTAAATGATGAGGCAACTGCTATTGATTTATGACTCTGATATTTGCTTTTAAAAATTTAGGGAAAACTTTTCTTTTGAATATTGCATAATTTGTTCAATAAAATACTATTTTTGTGGCATGTACAAATTTAATTTAACTCCAGTCCTCAAGGTCAGAGTGACTCTAAGTCATGGCCCTAAGTCAAGGGCCATGTCTCTAGCAACTTATACATTGCTCCTTCAGGCTCTGAAGCATGTGTGAGTAAAGGAACTTTTCCACAACAGAAGATGATATATACTAGTATTTTTTCCTCTCAGTTCAAACACCAAATTCTTCTGGAATTCTTTTTTTTTTTTTTTTTTGAGATGGAGTTTTGCTCTTGTTGCCCAGGCTAGAGTGCAATGGCGCAACCTTGGCTCACCACAACCTCTGCCTCCTGGGTTTAAGGGATTCTCTGGCCTCAGCTTCCCGAGTAGGTGGGATTACAGGCATGTGCCACCACACCCGGCTAATTTTGTGTTTTTAGTAGAGATGGGGTTTCTCCATGTTGGTCAGGCTGGTCTCAAATTCCTGACCTCAGGCGATCCGCCCTCCTTGGCCTCCCAAAGTGCTGGGATTTCAGGCATGAGCCACCATGCCCAGCCACCTGAATTCTTTTTCTATGCCAAGGTTTGCCATCTTCTACCAACATCAGCTTCACCTCTGGGGCTCCCTCTGTCTTTGCTAAAGTGTCCACTATTAATACTTCTCAAACTTTACTATTGTTAGAGTCTGTAAGGTTGACTTCCTGAACCCTATCCTCCCCCATATATAGCCTTCCTGGATCCATCTCCAGAAATTCTGATTGACTCAGTTGGTCTCATATGATACTTGGGCACCACTTCACAAATGGGATTCTAAAGGGGTTCGTCACACTTTGATGAACACTGGTCCTGCTAGCCTGCTAGTTTCTGTCCGCATTTCTGTAACCAATGCCATATTAGTGGCCTTAGTATGGGTCAAGGACACTTGTCGCTTCAGCAAAAGTATGAATGGGGAAGAGAGGGTGGATATGGGAGAGTAATTAAAAGATAGAGGCTTATATTTTCTGACAAACATTTGGATTCTGCAGAAGTCTCCCATCTTACCATGTTTCAGAAGATGAGTAAGTTGTTCCTTTCTCCCAAAAAGACAAACTGCGATGAGGCTGATTAGCTCATTCTAGAATCATAATTGCATATGTGTCCCATCCCCCACACTTTTAGTATTTTATCCAGGTTGGCTGTAGCACGGTCAAGGAGGTTGTGATCTGTGGACCCATCTGAATACCATTTGCTGCCAAAATATCTCAACCTTGATCTCAAAGAACCCCCCCTCTGATTGATGAGGCCACAGTTATTGAATTACTACTCTGATATTTGCTCTTAGGTTCCTAAATTTAGGGAACACTTCTCTTATGAATACTGTAAAATTTATTGAATAAAATACTGTTTTGTGGCATGTTCAAATTTAATCCAACAAAATAATTAAAATATAGTCATTACTTCTATGTCATAATAGTGGAAAGTTCTAATAACCATTTACTCAGATAACGCTGAATTTATACTGTTATAAACTTTGGAAAAGGCAAGTGGATCAGGAACTCAGTTTATATCAGGGATTCTTGAGTTTGGAATGGTAATCTGTCTGGGTTTCGCCTGTACCTGTAGGTGTGGGTTATGTTTGTGAGGAAAACTGAGCTCAGGGAGCAGCCTGACAGCCAGACCAGAAGGGTTAGGCACCAAGAAAATGGAGTCAGTTCAAAAGTCCAAGCTCTTTGATCTGCCCACTCAGGTGAATAGATAGAGGGGTGGGGAGGTGGGTATTTTGGCACTACTCTAAACAGGTGAGAAAGATGTCCAACCTCGCAGGGAAACATGGTAGTTATGCAACATCATGACAATTCCACTGCCAGTCAGTGTCGAATTGGTCAGCACGGCAGCATCTTGACAATAGGGATGGGACATGAGCTGAATGATAGGGATTTAGTTAGTATGACTCCAGCCTTTGAAAGGGTTAAAAAAATTAAGGAAGGATTCCATATTTTAAAATACTGTATGAAACAAATGAAAGTGAGATTGTCCTTCATGCAATATTTTTGGAAATATTGGAAAATATTCTTCATGGGATCCTTCTTCTCTGACCATGCCTGACGAGCTAGTTGTCAGGGTGCAAGATGTGAATTGAGTACGAGACAAAAGCTTGTGAACCAAATACAGGATATAAATGTCACAGTAGGGCTATTCAGAAGGCTAAATTAGTGTTGATTTTTATGTCACTACATTAGAACTCTTTGTATTCCATTAAATATAGGTTGGTTCAGCCAGGCATAAATGCTCATGCCTATAATCCCAGCACTCTGGGAAGCTGAAGTGGAGGATTGCTTGAGCCTAGGAGTTCAAGACCAGCCTGGGCAACACAGTAAGATGCTGTCTCTATTTTTAAAAAGATAAATTGGTTATCTTTTCTGACTTAAAACCTTCCATGACTTCCCATTGCAAACTTCTCTGTGATCTGGCCTTAACAACCATCTGATCTCAGCCCCTTCCACTTACTTCAACTAAGGTGGCTTTTTCTCTTTTCATTAAACATACTGAGCTCCTCCCAGTCCCATGGCCTTGCACTTGCAGATGCCTCTGCCTTTTCTAGACCTCCGATACACTCTCTCCTTGACATTCAAGTACTGGCTCAAATACCTTTTCCTCCAAGAGGCTTTCTTTGACTACCCATTCTTAAGTGGTATTTATCTTCCAGTTAGTCTCCACATTATCAGTCTCTTCTTATTTCCCATATATAGCATGTAACACTTCTCACACATTTCACAACAAATACTTACATTCATTTTATCTCTTAATTTTCTCTCTTGGCCCCTTGACTGTAAATTCCATGAGTATAGATGAGTTTTTGTTTATTTGTTGTTGTTATTATTATTATTCATTGTGGTGTTCTTACAGCACAAACAATACCTTGAACTTAGTAGGTATCCAGTATTTATTTTCTGAATGACTGATTGGTTGAAAGTCTTCCAAACTCTAGTAGGGGAGAGCTGGCTGCAAAAGATGTGTGGGGATAGAAAAAAAGGAAGTAAGTTAAAAAAAGAAGCTCATTAAAATATCAGTATTTCAGAATTCTAGGCTATAAAATGTATGTGTTACAAAGGATCTACTTTGCAGGACTACGCTGCATGACGATTCAAAAATAAGTACTTTGCAAATTCAAATTTTGTGAGTTAAGATTATGAGAAACTGGTATTCCAAAAAGGTAATGCAGGAGAGAATAATAATAAGAAGAAGAAAGTTCAGAGGACCACCCAGAAGATGTACAACAACTGATACTAAATGCTAATGATAGAAAGAAATTTAGGATTAGCTCAAAGTTGTTCTGATTTAATGCTCATTTCATTATTGAGTACAAAATGCTATATAGCAGATGTTCAACTTCACTTTTATAGAATGTATTAATCTTTTCACCTTGCTTAGAAAAAAGTGCTCAAATTTATTGAGTCAGTGGAGACACTAACTTGCTTTTGGCTAGAGATCATTAGGAGGTCAAAGAAAAGAAAAAATCTAATTTCTTTTTAAATGTTTGATTTGACAATTTTAATTTTTTTCCCTTTCCCTCAATACATTTGTAAGACCAACATTATCATGCCATGGAGATTTCTAACATGAACATTTCCAGCACATTGGATCTTATAAATGATCTCTACTGAGATCATTTATAGGCTTTATTTTCTGTCTATTATTAGGAAAAAATTAGTTATTAATCACTATTAATCATTAAAAAGTCATTAATGGACTTTATTTTTTGTCTGTTACTATAATTTTTATTAATTTTCAATTAAAAACATAGAATTAAAACTTACTACAACGCATCTAAGCCTATGTGTAATTTCAAATTTAAAAAATTAACAAAAGCTCATAAAAGGATATGACAGTTTTTTCTTCTGATTCTTCCCTTCTCTCTTAGTTACTTTAATTTAGTCTATAATCATGGATGCTTCATGAAAATTTGCTATTAACAAATTGTGAATAAAAGTGGAGCTGTACTTGGTGTCCTACAGCCCAACACCCTCTGGCTTATTGTAAGAAAGCTTGGCCTTAACAAGATTCCACTTAGGAACACCTAGTTCCAACCACCCTTGCTGTTGTTCTTTATGTTTATCAGTATGTAGACTGAATCGTATGTCTGAGCCTATGTGGTTCTGATGCCTCAGAGTTGTGATCCGATCTGATTTAGTGCTTCCCAAACATCAGGCTGGGGATCAGTACTGCTTCATGACCAAATGAAAATTATAAGAACAGGGAAATGGGTTTTGCATAAAGCTATTTTTCCCCAAATTAAGGAAATTTTCTGTATATAAAGATGATATTATTCCTATTATTTGGTATAGATCAAACTTTTATGAAATGATAATGATAATAGATGGTAGTTTTTTAAAAAAAATGTTTTTACTTGGCAACCCAAAATGCTGGCAATCATGAACAACAGTTTCTTCTATTGGAACTGTTCACGGAACTTACTTTAAAAAACAGAGTAGGGTAATGAACCCATGTGTACTTTACAGTTGACCATTTATGGCCAATCCTATTTTGTCTAATTATACCACTACTCTTTCTCACCTGATTTTCTTTCTTTTTTTTTTTTTTTTTTTTTTTTTTTTTAGCAAATTCATTGTATCTTTTTATCTACAAAATTTTGGAATTTAACTTTAGGAAATAGGGATTCATTTACTTAAATTTACCCTCAAATTTTAGAGGTTGTAAAATCTCAAATAGAACTGAAAGAGGCTCCATCGAGAATATTCAGCTCCTTCACATTACTGGGGAGAAAATAGAAACCAAAGAAAGGGAAGCATCTTACCACTAGGACTGGTGGCATAGATATGTCAGCCCTGAAATTTTTATTCTAAGTTTGATCATTGTTCATGATATCATATAAAGAAAACTAAACATATGACGTAGAGAACCCCCATGTAGAGAAGCCTCATTTACAAAATTCATTTCAAAATAGATCAGAGCCCTAAATGTAAGAGTTAGAACTATAAAAGTATTAAGAAAAGAACATAGATGTAAATCTTTATGACTTTGGATTAGGCAATAATTTCTTTAATATAATGCCAAAAGTACAAGCAATCAAAGAACAAATAGATAAATTCAACTTCATTGAAATTAAACACTTATTGCCTCAAAGGATACTATCTAGAAAGTCAAAAGAGGATTTATAGAATATGAGAAGATATTCACAAAGTATATATTTCATAAAGATCTAGTATCCAGAATATATAAAGAAGTATTATAACTCAGCAATAAAAAGACAACCCAACTAAAAAATGGGCAAAGGATTTGAACAGACATTTCTTTAAAGAAGATGGAGAAATTATCAATAAACATATGAAAAGATGTTCACTGTTATTGGCCATCAGGGAGGTGCAAATCAAAACCACAATGAGATATCACTTAATACCCACTAGGATAGTTATAATAAAAAAGACAGATAAGAGAGTACTAGCAATGATATGGAAAAATTGGAAGCCTAAGGCATTGCTGGTGAGAACATAAATGGTACAGGCACTTTGAAAAACATTTTGGCGGTTCCTCAAAAGCTTAAACATAAAGTTACCATATGATGTAGTTAATCCTACTCCTAGGGATATATCCTAGAGAAGGGAAGCATATGTTCACACAAAAACTTGTAAAATAATGTTCATTGCAACATTATTCATAAGTACCAAAAGGTAGAACACACCCAAATACCCATCAACTGATGAATGGATAAACAAAGTGTGGTATATCCATACAATAGAATATTACTAAGCCATGAAAAGGAATGAAATACTGACTCATGCACAAGATGGATGACTCTTAAAAACCATATGCTAAGTGAATGAAGCTGGACACAAAAGGCAGCATATTACATTACTTCATTTTTATGAAATGTTTAGAATAGGTAAATCCATAGATACAGAAAATAGATTAGTGATTGTCAGAGGCCATGGGAAAGGGAATGGGATTAAGTGCTAATAGGCATGGGTTTTTTTTTTTTTTTTTGTGGGGCGTGGGAGTGATAAAGATATTCTGGAATTGTAGTGGTGATGGTTGCACAACTTTATGAATATACTAAAAACCAATCAATTGTATACTTTAAAAATGTTGATTTTATGCTATTTTATGATGTATCATCTTATGACACACAATAAAAGTATAACATTGGTTTTTATCAATAAATTTTATACTTTAAATGTATCAGTGTTGTGGTATATGATCAGCTAGACCTACATCAATTTATAATAAGACATAGAGAGATGAGCATACTTCTATCCCCCAAGGTTGTGTCTTCATTTTAGTAATGTTCTTCCTTTTTCTACCTTTTCACTATGCTTTTCATAAAGGGAGACTCTATAGTGGTAAACTAAAGTCGTAGGAGAACAAAATTTTAAGCAGTAAGAATAACATTTATGTTCTTAAAAAATTGTCTTTTTCGTTTATAGTAATCTTAGATTTACAGAAAGTTTGCAAAGGTAGTACAAAGAAATCCTATATTTCCTTCACCCATTTTCCTCTAGTGTCAGCATCTTATATAACCGTGGGACCAAAAATAAGAAATTAATATTGGTATGTTCTTATTAAATAAACTCCAACCTTTATTAAGAATGTATCAATTTTTCCATGAGTGTCATTTTTGAGTACCCAGAGTCAATCCAGGATACCATGTTGCATTTAGTTGTCATGTTTTTATAGTATCCCCTGGTCTGTGACAGTTTCTCATTCTTTTCTTGCTTTCTGTGACCTGTATAATTCTGAAGAGAGAAGTGCAGTTATTTTATAGAATGTCTTTCAATATGGGTTTTTCTGATGTTTTTCTCATGATTATATTGGGGTGATGAGTATGAGGGGCACATACCACAGAGGTAATATGCCTTTCTCAGCATGTCATATTAGTGTGTATATGGCATCAAGGTGAATGCTTATTGGTGATGTTAATCTTGATCACTAGCTTTAGCTAGTGTTTTCTGGGTTTCTCCAATATAAGTTTATGTTTTTTCCCTTTTTGTACTCAGTAAGCTAGTCACCAAATCCAGCTCGCCCTTAAAGCAGGGGGTGGTTAATTCTCCCTGCTGGAAAGGTATGTATGTAGTATCTACATATATTATTTAGAATTTTTCCTCATGTAAGATTTGTCTTTTGTCATCCACGTATTTATTCACTCATTTATTTATATCAGTATGGACTCATGTATATTTATTTTATACTTTGTGCTATAATCTAATTCTATGTTTTATATTTTGTTGTCCAAAGTGTTCCAGCTTTGGCCATTGTAGCTCCTTCAGGTTGGTTCCTTTTATATAAACTATCCTTTTAAAAAAATTTTATTTTTAAATATTTTTAGCACTTCCTTACTTTCTGACACTACAGAATGCTCCTAGGCTCATCTTGTATACCCACTATTCCAGACACAGAATCGGCCCCAGTTCCATTGTTGGAGAATGGTGTTAGAAACCAAGATCCAGGTGCTGGGCGTAAAAGCAGCAACGTTTGTATAATAGGAATATGTCAGCTTGAAGGAAAGGAAGGCATCAGCTGTGTAGTGGAAGAAAGAAGAGAGAACTAAGGGAGTGGGTTAGGTGGTAACTGAGGATTGAAAAAGGCGCCAAAGCTGGAGCTGAAACATGGCACTACTGGGTTGCCCGTGTGGAATGCTGTGCTTAAATGTTCATGGCAGCACAACACGGACATTTTAAATTGAGGATGAGACACTGGGGTGAATATATCACAAGCCAGCTTTGAAATGGAATACAATATGCAATTTAACTAGAAAAAGTCAAACCGGACCTTTCAGACCCGCTTTTATTTGGATTCTCACAACTGAGTATTGTTTGATCCTGCTATCTTTTCACTGGGCATTTTTTCTTTGGATGAAGACATCTCGAGTAGGCACTTAAAATATAAATAAAGTTAATAATGATAATGATAACCAGGGAGTGCTATTATTAGTGATTCTGAAGCTCCTGTTTGTGTTTATTACGAGTTTTAAGTTTTGTCCCAGGCAGAGAAAAATTGGATGCCAGGCATGAGAATAGCTGTGGAGGGGAGATTGGAAGGGGAGGACGGTGTTGAAGTCACGGTACAGCAGGCAGAGAAAGCAAAGCAATTCTGTTTTCTCTAAACCTCAAGTGCAGAGGCTGCTTATGCGGGAGATTGTAAAAGGGAAATCTGCTTAATAGGAGAGCAAGGAGGTGGACAATCTTTGCTATACTTATATTAACATATGTGTACCTCACAATATACATTTTGAAAGTGCTGGCAGACTTTTTTTTTAGAATAAAAGCTGGAGAGTGCAGTTTTTTTTTTTTTTTTTTTTTTTAGCAGCTGAAGATTTTGAACTGTGCTGTAGATTAGCTAGACATTACAAAAAGCCCTTCCTGAGTCAGCTAAACAGTGAAATGAAGTTCCTCAAAGTTGGTTTAGCACTGGTGAGTAGCATAATAACTCAGGAGTGGTGGATTCAGTCAATTTAGAGGATACGACAAATGTTTTGATTCCACCTTCGAAGTTACCTGGGGAACCTAAGAACTTGCTCTAATTAACAATACATTTTTGTACTTAGAGAATCTCAGAAACCTTTTTTTCTGGAGGAAAAAGTTGGCATAGTTTAACTTAAGCAAAAGTAAGTGGGGTATTCCATGTGATCCATTAAACTTTATTTTTCTGCTTATGTCTCTCAGGGACAGCATGGCTATGTCACCCTAGCCCAGGGCCGGGATGTATGCTGCCTCTACTATTAACTTTCTGTATGGATGTCTGCTTACTGTGCTTCTTATGAGCTAAATTGTTTGCCCCCAGAATCCCCCCAAATGTATGTGTTGAAATCCTAACCCCCAGTACCTAAGAATTTAACTGTATTTTGAGACAGCATCATTAAAGAGGTAATTTAATTAAAATGAGATCATTAGGTAGGCCCTAATCCCATCTGACTGTTGTGCTCATAAGAAAAAGACATTGGGACACAGGTACATACAGAGGGAAGATGATGTGAAAAGACATGGGGGGAAGACAGCCATTTACAAACCAAGGAGGCAGGTCTGGAATAGATCTTTCCCTCATAGTCCTCAGAAAGAAGCAATCTTGCTGACCCCTTGACCTCAGACTTCAAGCCTCCAGAACTGTGATAAGATAAATATCTGTTGTTTTTTTTAAGTCACCCAGTCTCTTGTGCTTTGTTATGGTGTACCAAGTGCTATGTGAAAAAATCACAGGAATCCTTTGCGAGAAAGAGAAAACTAATATTTGTTGAGAGTCAACATATAGAGAAACATAAATTTCTTTTATAACGTTAATCTTCACAAGTATCCATGAAACGGGCATTATCTTTATTATATTGATGAAAAACAGACAATTGGAGAGATTGGGTAATCCGTGTAAAACCAAAGAGCTGGTGGTGAATAGATTTAAACTTGGGTCTCAACCTCTTCTAGCCCTTGCCATTTTTACTCTGTCACAGGAAAATAAAGTACAACAAGCAACCCGAGCTCAACTCTTGCACTCCTACAGTGACTTTAATAAGGATATTCTTGCTTATTTAGGAGTCAGATAAAGCCCAAAGAAACTTTGATCTGGAAATAATTGAAACATCTCCATGAGAGGAACCCCCTGGGTGACAAACCCTCTTAATAATCCATGAGTTACTTTGGTCTCTCACTAGATGGTGCTAGTGCCTGTTTCTATGTCATAAGACAGTATGGTGCTAGGATCTCAAAGCAACATTTTTGGTGCTCTGTCCATTACCTAATTTGGCTTATAATTTATTTCTTATGGTTGTTCATGTTTCTCTACCTATAATTAAGAAGGGAGTCCTTAAAAGCACCAAAGTGAAGGTGTCAGCCACCATATTGACATGGCAGGAAATATACACAATGACTATAGTGTGAATGATATTTTATCCAATGAGCATTAGACCCTTTTTATTCATGGAGAGGTATTTTATATACAAATTTGTGGTTGAACTCAGAGAGAACAAAAGGAGTTAAAATTATTATATCTTTAGTTTTAGTGATTGATTCTCTCTGGGGAGAAGCATATAACTGCTCTCTGCCCTAGTTTTCTCATTTGTAAAACAGAAATAAAATGTGGGACACTTTGCTTCAAGGAGCACTCAGAAGATGAATGGGGTAGTGTCTCTTAAAATACTCCGTGGTTGTTGGAGAAATAGAGTTATATCCTTTTTGTAAATAGCACAAGAATGATGAGGCCCACAACTTGACTTTGACCCATCAATGCTTATTTGAATCTTCAAACCCCACGTGACCACAGATCGCCCTGAAGGCCTTTTACTGCTATTTTTTGCCCAGTGGAATAAAAGGTCATCCATATGATGGAAACTACCATTTGCGGGATCGATTAATGGGTGTGTTTCAGTTTTGCAGTGGAGAAATTTGTCCTGCCTTCCAGAAGTCATTTTATCTCTATTTTTCTCCAAGTTCAAGTGCTTTGGTAGGATAGCATTTGTGGCAAGGTTTCTAGATAGTCTCTTTAGTCACAGTCAATAGAGGTTTCCACTGTACTCTTTTCAACTTTTTTTCTAGATATATTTAGAAAAGCACACTGCAAGGTACATTGGGGATAAAACGCCATGGACATTTCAGATTAAAATCAGAGTTTGGAGGTGTGACATGCACTGTGGACTGAATTACGTTCTCCTCAAATCTTTACGTTAAAGTCCTAACCCCCAGTGTAACTGTATTTAGAGATAGGGCCGATAAGGGGGTAATTAAGGTTAAATGAAGTCATAGGATGCGACCCTGATACAATAGAATTAGTGTCCTTATAAGAAGACACACCGAAGAGCTCTCTCTCTCCTCCCACATCATGAGAACATGGCAAGATGTTCCCCCACCCCTGCCTACAAGCCATGAACAGGGGCCTTACTGGAAACCAACCATGCTGCCACCCTCATCTGAGACTTCTGAGAGCCTCTAGAGAAAATAAGTGTCTGTTGTCTAAGACAACTAGTCTATGGTATTTTATTATGGTAGCCGGAGCATAGTAATACAAAATACCTCATAACTGTATGAAAGAGGTTGGCACACTTTTGTTCTGAAGGGTCATATATTAAATATTTTAGGATTTGTAGGTTGTACAGCCTCTATTACATTTGCTCAGCTCTGAGATTCTGGCACAAAAGAAGCCATAAAAATGAATGTAGTATGTAGAAAATGAATGTAGAAAAACGAATGAGGCCATGTTCCAAAAAAACTTTGTTTATGAAAACAGACAGCAGGCCGTATTTGGTCGCAAGCTATGTAGTTTGCTGGCTCTAATTCTAAGAAAACAGAAAAATAACTTAAAGTAGAAATATGCTGTTTTTTTTTTTCTCAAAGGAAGAGTTCCATTATTATTAAACAATAACAAAAAATGACAATCAGTTGTGTTTTCCACTTTAAAAAAAGTTGTAATGTGTGATTCCCATTAGCAATAATGATATAGCTGCTTTCAGGCTAGAGGCACATGGACTAATGGTTATTTCTAAAGCTAAGTCACATAAATTTTGAATCTCTTAATTTAAAATTTTTCCTAATCCAATGAAAATAATTTCTTTGGTGCTTTATTTTTTCCTGTATGAAATATTCAGACAGAAAATTACACACAAACACACAAGTAAGCTGTCTTTCTTTGTTATACATAGCAAGTTTGTTGCCAAGCGCTTTTGTGTCTTCTTATGTGCCAATTCCAACAGTCACCTTTCATCCCCCTTCTTCCCAGTGTGGCCAAGTTCTTAGCTAGGTTTCTTCTTTTCCTATTCATGGACTGTGATTATTTGAAATGTTACCTCGTTGGCCTCCATGACTGTATGATGGCTGCCAAAGTATTCTACTTGATTGTTCAGCCACAACCGCAACCATTGTTTACAGGGTGCTTGTTATGTCCCAGGAATGAGGCCAACTATTTTCAAAATATAATCTCATTTAATTATTGTAACATTTCTATAAGATAGGTATTATTATGTCCATTTTGTAGATGAAGACATTCATTTTGTAGATGAAGTACGGGGTAGTTAAGTAAAGGGACCATAACTGAATAATCGGCAAGTAAGTAGCGGAACTTGGTTTGGAACCCAAAGTGTCTGTATTCAGAACCTGTGTTTTTATTCATTTTTCTTTGGACTCTCTGTAATGCATACTTTCAAAGTGCTCTTTTTCTTTTCTTATATCCTCATAATCCAAAAATTAGAAGACACATGGAACTCCCACTCCTCCAAAAAAGCTGCGAGCACTAGAGATAGGATGCATTAAGTATTATCTTAATAAAGAGAATCTAGGTAATTTAAAAATACATTGCATAAACTATTTTCTTGTAAAACATGGCTTTTCTTTTTTTTTAGACCCTTGCATGTACCATCGTAGCACATTGTTCTCCACTGAGTTAAACATGGGTTACTCAGTTCTGTGTCATTGTGTTTTTGTCTATGTCTTTCATTAAGACTTTCAGCCTCTAGACAATAGAGATGGTGTAGCTTTCTCTTCACTATAAGGGAACAAGCTACCATCTAGGAAAATGGAAAGAGTGTGGGCCTCTGTGTTAGGCAGAATTTGTGTTAACGTTTGATGTGCTTCACTTGTTACTTAACCTCTTGGGACTTTGATGACTTTGTCTATTAAATGGGTCAATAATGTGTTCACATCAGGGTGACTGAGATGAGAACTAATGTTTATAAAATACATAGCCTTGTGCCTGGCCTATGATAAGTTCTTAATAAATGTTAAAGCTGCCGATGACATTGATCAGATGATGGGTATCTTCAGAATGAATATAAATCAGTTAAGTGAGAGTAGATTATTGTTCTATTTCATGAGAAGTGAGCTAGAGCCATATGTGTATATTTTTGAGATTAACTGTTTTTGTGTGTTTAGGAAAAATATAGTTTTCTTATTTGGAATAAAAAATGACATTCTGGAAGTCCTTGATATGACAGTGAGTTCTTTCAGAGCATTTTGCTATTAGAGGGAAGAGCTGAGACACATGGCTTAGATTTATCTTTGAAATACACAACTTAGCTTTTAAATGAAGGGGAAAAATACTTGGGGCAAAATGTGTTTTTCATTTTTTTTAAATACTAAACACTATGAACTTCTCTCACTCTTCTGCATATGTACTTGGTAGGTACTTGGGTTAATGGAAAGAGGGTTATGAGCTGTTTTGAGTATTGAATGGGACATATTTATACTAAATAAAAACCTGTTGTTTGTTGGAATCTCAAGTTTAACTTGTCATCCTACCTTTTATCTGGTAACCCTGCCCTGAGAGTATGACAAAGACAGATGTCAGGGCAGAGACAAGGCTCCAAGACACATTGTGGTGACAGCAGAAGTAGACACAATTGTGGTGAGAGGGTCTTGAAAATCAGAACTCTGCCTCAGTAAAGGAAAGCTGCTAGATCTCCTGGCTAGAAACCCTAGGATCCTCACATCTAAAACAGAGAGCTGTTGAACTGGAGCACTAGTGCTTAAACTTATGGCCCGAATATCTAACATCTGTCAATGAGACTTCCTTTTCTAACTATGTCTTCCATGTTTCCTCCTCTTCTTTCTCATTAGAACCCCAACCTCTTTTAGTATATTGAGTCACCTAAATAACTAACTGACTCTATGTGTCTTTAACTTCATATCTTCCCTTCTTCCCACTATTGACTTGTCTCTTTCCCTCTTCTCAGAGCAAGACATCTTGAAAGAAGAGTCCCCACTGGTTGTATCTCTTTGTTATCTCCACCTCTCAGTCCACCGTGGTCTGGTTAAGATTACCAACAGTATCTATCAGTCTACACTGTATGTCCACATGTACACACTATTTAGCTCTCCTTTATAAGACAGAACATGCAATATTTTTCTTTCTGTTTCTAAGTTGTTTCACTTAAGATAATGGCCTCCAATTTCATCCATGATGCTGCAAAAGACATGATTTCATTTTTATGGCTGAAAAGTATTCCATTGATGTGATCATGACTCGATGCAAGTCTCAACCTTCAGGGTTCAGGTGATCCTTCCTTCTCAGCCTTCCAGGTAGCTGAGACTTCAGGCACATGGCACTATGCCTGGCTAATTTTTTGTATTTTTTGTAGAGACGGGGTTTCGCCGTGTTGCCCAGGCTGGTCTTGAACTCCAGGACTCAAGCAATCCTTCCACCTCGGCTTCCCAAAGTGCTGGGATTACAGGTATGATCCATTGTGCCTGGCCAACACACACACACACACACACACACACACACACACATACATACACACACAAATCATATATATGTGAAATCTCACACACACACATATAAAAATCTTATACATATATGATATCTCACACACACATATATAAAAATCATATATATATGAAATCACACACACACACACACATGCACACACACACACACCATGTTTTCTTTATCCAGTAATTGATTGCCGGACACTTAGGTTGATTCCATATTTTTGCTATTGTGAATAATGCTGCAATAAACATATGAGTGCAGGTATGTTTTTGGTGTAACATACGGACATAGAGTGTGCACTGATATACACAGGAGACTTGGGAAGGTGGGCGCTGGGATTGAGGTAGATGATGAGAAATTACTTAATGAATATAATGTCCATTATCCAAGTGACAGATACATTAAAAGCCCCAACTTCACCACCACACAATATATCCACATAACAAAATTGCACTTGTACCCCTTAAATGTAGACCAAAAATAAAAGAGTAATAATAACCTCTTGACTGTTAAATCAAACAGATGTTTTAGGATTTCCCATACCTTTTGACCTCTCTGTAGCATTTGGCACTGCTCATGCCCCACTCCCTCCTCCTCTAATCACTTTATACACTCATTTCCTTTGGCTTTTGTGACAGCCCATCAACCTTCACAGACTCCTCTTCCTCTGCAGTTTTTTTATATGGCAAATTTAGGAGAGTTTTCTCCTAGCTTTCTGCTCCATCTGCAAATTACCCTTTTACTGGTTTATACACTGTCATGACTTTATTTGGCATCTGTATGGGAATGAATTACCATTGTATATCTACAGCCAAATCTTTCTTCTGGGCTCCACACTGGTATTTCCAACTATATCATACTTATAGTTGACATTCCATGGGCACCTCATATTCAATATGCCCTAAACAACTGTTGTTCCTATATCAGCAGAGTATAAAAAGAATGCCATGCATTTATTTATTTGTTTAATTTATGTTTTTGAGATAAGGTCTTACTTTGCACCCAGGCTGGAGTGCGGTGGTGTGATCATGGCTCAATGTAAGTCTTAACCTCCAGGTCTCAGGTGATCCTTCCTCTTCTGCCTCCTGGGTAGCTGAGACTTCAGGCACATGCCACTACACCCAGCTAATGTTTTTTGTATTTTTTGTAGAGACAGGATTTCACAGTGTTGTCCAGGCTGGTCTTGAACTCCTGGACTCAAGCAATCCTTCCACCTCGGCCTCCCAAAGTGCTAGGATTATAGGCATGAGCCACTGCATCTGGCGACCATTTATTTTCTTGTGACAACCAAGAAGGTGGTAATGGAAGCAAAATTTAATTCCTTTAAAAAGCCCTATTTCTCAGATAAATGTTTTTAAAATGTAGACAGACATTAATTAGAATCACTTTTTGGAAATGTATCTGTCTGGGTTATGGCTGATGCTGTCTAGTATCCTTTCTGTCTGACCATATGACTTTACAAAACGTATTCCCACAGTCTAAGGTTGTTTAGTGATTGTCCCAGAGACAAATCCTGTTGATACTACTCTATGTGCTTTTTTTGGTTGTGCAGAATTTTTGATATACTTCTCTATTTTATCACACCAAGTGTTTATGATAAAGTCATTGTGTGGTTATAATGGTTAGCATAGTTTGTGCTCCTGAGTGTTCCAGAAACCATGTGGTCATGGTGTATTCCTTCCTCATGCACCTTCTGTCAATTAAACAAGAAAGATTTATCAGAGACCTCAGTTAAGGCTGCATACACTGGAATACTTACGTGCATTGTGGAAGTACCCCAGTTTACCAAGTGCTCTGCCTCTCAGGGATCATCCTGAACACATCTTTTAAAGATAACTACATTTCCCCAGTGATTTACATTGTAATTTCTGGGATGTTTGCCCTCATTAAAAATATTAGCACTGAGGTAAATTAAAATCATTCTTTAATGTGAAAAACTCTGCAGTAGTATGTTTATTACAAAAGAAGAGCCTCTGAAAAATTATTTACAAACTATCAAAATCAAGTGAAATACCTTGCTTGATCTTCCTTAATTTCATACACTTCCAAGATAAGAATTTACACTATAAACCAACAACAAAATAATATTTATTTTAATTTTCACAATTTCATTTGTTTGGTTTTGAGAAAGAAAGAGTGGGGTGAAGATCATTAAAAGAGATTGTTTTAGTCAGTTTTGAGTGCTATAACAAAATACCATAGACTGGGTGGCTTTACAAAGAGCAGACATTCATTTCTCACAGTTCTGGAGACTGAAAGTCTGGGTTCAGGGTGCCAGTACTGACAGGTGCTATCAGGTAAAGGCTGTCTCCCTGGCTTGCAGATGGCTGTCTTCTTGCTATATTCTCATCTGCTGGAGAAAGAGCAACAGCTCTCTGGTCTCTTCTTATAAGGGCACTAATCACATCATGAGGACTGCACCCTCCTGACCGCATCCAAGCCTGTTTTCCTCCTAAAGGCCCCATGTCCTAATACCATTGCAGTGGAGGTTAGAGCTTCATCATATAAATTTGGAGGGTTCATAATATTCATGCCATAACAGGGATAGTCTACCTGCTATGAAACTATTTCCATATCTATAAATTGATAGTAAAAGCCTTCAGTTTTGCGATTAAAATGTATAGAGTAAGCTCTTTTTAGGACAAACATTTAAACTGGGAATCAAGTCTGAATAGGGAATTTGTTGTTGTGTTTGTCTCAAGAAATCCACAGCATTGAATGAGTCAATGCCAGAGAAGTTTCTGTGTTCTTTGGACTACTGTAAACTGGAAAGAAAAAAATATATAACCCTTGATAGAGGCTATCTTTTCTAGCATTTTTACTTGAACTTCTGTTATGTCTCTGTATACACTTAACCTGGACACAGAATAAAGTTGAAAAAAGTCAGGTAAAGAATTCAGGAGATTGAAATAAATCAGGTCAGACTTTCTATTCTTTTAAAATCTTCCTGGTGTTGCTATTTTCTATAGATTTTTTACCATTCTAGTAGAGTTTAGAATTGTGACATTTAGGAAAAGAACTAATATTCTGGGGTAAACTTTACTCTTATTTTTAGTGAAAAATAAAGCTTCACAAAGACAAGCCATATATATGAATGTCCATTGCAGCATTTTTCATCAGAGCTGAAAACTGGAAATGATCTAAATGACTATCAACTGGTAAATGGATAAATATAAAATTAAATACCGCTCAACAATATAAAGGAATGAATTAATGACAAGCTGTAACACAGTTTTCTCAGTGAAAGAATCCTAATGCATAAGACTCTGTATTATAGAATTACATGTATATAACATATCCAGAAAAGACAAAGATATAGAGGCAGAAAGCAGATCAGTGGACACTGGGGGCCAGGGTGGGAACAAGGATTAACTGCAAATGAGGTGCACAAAGGGACTTTTGGGGGCAATGGAAATGTTCTAAAACTGTATTGTAGTGATGGGTATGTAACTCTATAAATTTTCTAAAAATCATTCAATTGTATACTTGCAATGGGTGAACTTATGCTATATAAATCATACCTCAATAAAGCTATAAAAATAAATTTCTAATAAAGCTTCTTGTTCTCCCTTAATGAAAGACAGATGAAAACGCATATCTTAAGAAACTGTCTTTGTTCTGATCCAGCCTAGTTTTCTCTTCTTTTAAAGAAGTATGCTGATCTTAACACTGTGATCTTTTCACAAATCCTTTGGTGTCCATTCAAAAGCATTCCTGTTTTGGGACATATGTGCAGGATGTGCAGGTTCTTTACATAGACAAACATGTACCGTGGTGATTTGCTGCACCTATCAACCCATCACCTCGGTATTAAGCCCAGCATGCGTTAGCTCTTTTCCCTAATGCTCTCCCCACCACGCCCTCCCATGGATAGGCCCCTGTGAGTATTGTTCCCCTCCCTGTGTCCGTGTGTTCTCATTGTTCAACTCCCACTTATAAGTGAGAACCAGCAGTGTTTGGTTTTCTGTTCCTGTGTTAGTTTGCTGAGGGTAATGGCTTCCAGCTTCACCCATGTCCCTGCAAAGGACATGGTCTCATTCCTTTCAATAAAATAATAAACAAAAAGATTAAAAATAACGGGCAAATCTGAAAACAAAGCAAAACAAAAACAAAAGCATTCCTGGCCAACTGAACACCTATTTTCCTCGGAAAGATGGAGGGTAGCGGGGAGATGAGGCTACTCAGACCACAAAATTATCGGTGACTTTCAGGCACAAGCTGCTTAACAGAATGACAGGAATTGTAAACACATTAATTGCAAGGCACAGGATGAGGACCTCTGCCTTTCCTGGCACTGTCAGTCAGACAAAAATGAAGTGCGGCCTTGCAAATCAGTCTAATAACCTCGCTTCATTCCCATTATGAGCCACAGGGGTACAGTTCCTGACATATCAGAATTCTTGAATAATGTGCATCATCACTTTGCTATCGACATGCTGCAGATTGAGCGTGTTCTTGTTTGAACAACACTCTGCTCATCCCTAAATCAGAATCTTCAGAGAAAATGCAAAGCACTGTTGAAAAGCAGATAATAAACAGTAATGGAGCAAGAATGGGCCATGTTAGTGCCGTTAGTCACAGTAAATGCATCTGATATTTTTTTCCTTAAGCTATAACTCTTGCCATCCCTCCTTTGTGCAGGAAGCAAGTAGTGTTTATAAACTTGTCTGAATAGCCAATCTTTCACAAGGCTTTCCACATACTAATTCAGTTAATAGAATCAAATGTCTAAGTGTAGTTCACAAAGAGAACATAAAATCAAAATGCAATTCTTGCCAATTTTCCTGTAACCTGAAAGACGGAAAATAACGCCTAATTTTCTACAACTGACATAAAAGCCCTACTGATTAGGTCATCATGAATGATACACACGGAGGCACTGAGTTATATTCTTTGATTTGATAGCTAACACAAACAGAAAGGATACTGCCAGGCAGGAGAGCACATTAAAACACTGCTATCAGCAACACAAGTGTGCTCTTCATAAAAAGCTGAACATCTTATATAATACTTCACTTGTGTACAGCTTTTAGGAGATGTGATTAGACTGTGGTACATCTTCACCTGTAAAAGCCCAAGCCATTCTGTAATGTAAACCTTTAGACAAATAAAATCACAACATTGGAAACTGTAAGAGAAAGTAAGTTAAATATATATGTATATGTGTATGTACATATACAGATATAGGTCCTATCTATATATATAGGTCATATATATACACACATATAAAGGTCCTATATATCTATTTCTATATCTGTATATATATAAAGGTCCTAACCTTAAGGAAATTGAATTTAGTTTCAGAGATAATGTATTCTTTTTTAAAAAGCTATATCATTAAAACATGATGAATGCCAAGATAAACAAAATAGTTCACGCTTTCTGAGAGAGTTGAATATTAGCTGGAAGAGTTAAGGAAAAAATCCAGGAAGAGGTGGAACTACAGGTACACCTTATATTGAGTGAAACTTGGGCAGCTATAAAAGATGGTGAGAGGCATTCTCGATAGGTGCTGAATATCAAGGTGGAAATATTAAAATGTTTTGAGAATAGTGGTCTGGCTATAGTGCAAAGTACATGGCAATTCATGGAATATAAAATTGGAAGGTATCTCGAATGCTAAAATGCTGGTTTAGATTTTATGCCATAGATGGTGAACCATTGAAGGTTTTCTATGTTGAGTTTTGTACAGGGATGTGACATTATGCAGATGATATTCTAAAATTAATGTGCCAACCGTATACAGAGTAGATTAGGAGGCAAAGACCATGAATGCTGGAGGGTCAATTAGCAAATCATAAGAAAGAACAGATATGAAATAAAGAATAGATATGTGTGAAGTAGAGACTAAAATGTCCTCTCTTCTCATTTTCCCCAATATTTGAGTTAACTACACAGTTATACATCTGGATGAATAGGAGAATGATTGCAGTGTTGACAAAAACTTTAATGAATAAACAGAGCTAGTAGGAATGGAAAAGCATAAGTTTTAAACAATGAATGTTGCAACGTGTTGAGAGGGATGGAAAGAGATCATCTGGCACATAGTTCTGAAGGGACACACACTGCTTTGTGCTGTCTTGTGTCTCTGGCGCCTGTGGTGGGACTTGTGTACACCAAGTACCCTGAACATATTAGGTGAATGGCTTGAAGAAAGAAATATGTAATGATGAAGATTTAATTAAAGGTCAACAACATGTATTTGGAAGTCCTTTGCATGGAGATCATAGTTAAGATTGTGAGAAATGGTAAGTTTCCTAAGAGTGTCACAAAAAAGGAATAAAATGACCACGTATTGGAAAAACCTTTAATTAAGGAAGTGTAACAAGACAAACAACTCACAAAAGAAATGATGCAGATCAGAAGGATGGTAGCTTTGATTCATAAAGTTTCTGAAGTTTTAAACGCAGGAACAGAAAACCAAACACCGCATGTTCTCACTTATAAGTGGAAACTGAACAACATGAACACATGGGCATAGGGAGAGGAACACACACACTAAGGCCTGTCGGTGGGGGTTGGGGGAGGAGAGCATCAAGAAAAACAGCTAATGCATGCTGGGCTTAATACCTAGGTGATGGACTGATAGGTGCGGCAAACCACCATGGCACACGTTTACCCGTGTAATTAACCTGCACATCCTGCACATGGATCCCAGAACTTAAAAAGAAAAGTTTTTGAAGTTTTAAAATGGCAGATAAAACCAACATTTTCAGTGGTAGTTTTACAAGAAAAAAGATTTCTTAATAAAGAAATAATCATTTAAAATATTTGATTATGTGAGAATTGAGTATACTTGATGACTATGAACTTTTCTATGTTAGTTTATGTGGAAAATGAAGACATAACAGTGTGCTTAAGTATAAAATCTATTGTACGGATATTTTCCTTGTTTACTAAATGTGCAGAAAATGTGTGTCATATGTCCGTGTTGATGAACATTGAATAGTGACAAGAAAGTCTTTTTACTTCTCTGGAGTGACATTTTACTCAACCATGATTATATAAAAATTAATTTTGGAAACGTAATTGAACATAATTTTTAAAATAGCTATTCAGAGCTAGTTGTGTATAGTTCGATGTTGGGAAATATTTCTTGAGTTTCCAAAAGGAATTTTTACCCAGAGCATCAAGAAAATGTCATCTACAATTTTCTTACAGTAGGAGTAGGTGACGTTCAATCTTTCTTCTTTAAAATCATTTTCAAGGCATCCTTGAAGTCAAATTGAGACAATAATTAGAGTTTTTGGCATTAAGATGCTGTATCCATATCTGGGTCTTGGCTAGAAATGCTTAAAATCTATTATAATGAGAAATGAAGTTGGAAATTTCCTCTTGAAACTTCAGATTCAGTATGCTCAATGCTTAAAGTATATCTGCCAAACAGCCAAGATCCACTGACAGTTATAATTTTTCAGGTTTGACACAGTTGGTCTTTTCTCTGGTGTTCCAAAAATAGGCTACTTGGTCTTTCAACTCATAAATTTAGCCAAGCATATTTCCTTTTAAGAATCAAAGAACCTCAACATGGAACACAAGCATTTTTTGATCCATACATGTACCCTCACAAAACAAAGGAAAAAAACTGGTGCTTCATGAACTGTTTTTCTTATACTAGATTACCTTGGTAGTGAGACCAAAATCTACTCTTCAAGAACTTGGCAGCATTTGGAAAATCATTTTTGGAGGGCAAATGGCATAGGGTCAATGTTTTGTTTTGTTTTGTTTTGTTTTGTCAGCAATCCAGATTACCAACCCAATATTTCTAGAATAGCAAAAGCATATTGTAATCCTCCCTATTCCCAATTCTGCTCCTTTGGTTAGAGTGACTTTGACAGAACTATGAAGGTATTTCACCTTTGTGGTAATTGTCAAAGCCTGTGAAAAAGAGCATTTTTGTTTCATAGAGCATTTAGCTAAATAATCAGCATAAACTAATAGTTGAGTAGTGTCCCCCATTAGTAGAATCATCACCAGTCATACCAAATAAAATAAAAGATAATGATTGATCTTTTGCCAAACTTGAATTATCATAGCCTCTACTGAGTTGTCTGTTTAAAGATTGATACAGCAATTACGCAAATGTTTATAACAGAAACACTATGGTGTTTCTTTAATAAAAGTTTTGGAAACATTCAGAATGCAGCCTTTAATGAGAGTCACCGAAGAAGTAAGGTTTTCACTTTTTACAGTTAAAGGGGATATTTCACGTAAAATTATCACAGCCCTTGAGGTTTCTGGGTTATAGACTTTAGTAATTATCAACTACATGTGTGGGACAAAGAAGAGTCTTTTTAAGAAAGATTTTTCTGGTTTTTACATTTTTACTAAAATGTTATTCATGAGGGTTAGTTGGTGTCACTACTCTGGATTTTTAAACTTAGACCATACTGAGAGATCTAGACCTCATCTTTTTACAATGTTGGTGACCCTTTCCTTTATATCAGCCTGATCACCTTTTGGAGTTTTATTTTTGCCATCATTGACAGCTATTCCACTCTTTCCCCAAAACTAAAATGCTCCATACCTCAAAAAACTTATAAAAACAGGAGGTACTAATTAGAGTCTGGCATTACTTTTCCAGAGATTTAGAATTTACACTGTTTGAAGAAAGGGACTTCCCTAGCCATCGCCCAATCTCCTGACCTTGTATAGTCAATGAGTCACTGCTCAGTAAGTATATGTTGAATGCATTCCTTAAATGAATATTTGTTTATTGTCATCAGTGATGTCAAGGGGGGTAAATGAGTAGTGGAGATGGCTATTTCAGATGTGCATAAGCTCTAATACACAATATTTTAGATAATTTTTCATATATGGCTATACATTTAGACCCACTTAAAGGTTTCTGGACCAGATCTATATGTTTTTATTTTTAAAATTTGTGTTCTAGCTTGCACAGTCAGAAGGAACTATAGCTAATGAAACAGGAAAGGAAAGATGCATCAGAAATCTGATAGCACCCTTTTGACATTATGATAGATTCAAATTTTGTTTATGTTTAAAAACATAACACATTTATTTTATTTTGATGACCAGTAAGTTTATCAATATAATATGCATCACACACATAAACTATATTTAACATAATTAAGAAAGAATTGTGAATATTTGTTATATGTTGGGTTAAATGTTGTGCTTACTGTGAATGTGTACTCATGCTGTTTGTTGCACACCCCCACAACTGGGGAGTATTGTTTTGATATTAATTTTCTGTGTTTCATATTATGAAAGCTAACCATATTTTTTTTTAACATTCCAAGTTTGCAGCTTTATTATTAAATACATTTCTTTGAAGAGTTACTTTTCTGATCTATCTATGAGATTCACATCTGAACTTCTAAGGGAACATTTTGCTCAATGGCACCTCTGCCCCAGAATACTGTGAAATGGTAGAAAAAGGAAAAAAAAGTTTGGACTTGGTGGTTACCAGCATGCCAAATGCAATTGAGGTCAAGCAGAGTGATGGGTACAAGTGAAGCCTTTGTGATTTGGCAAGAAAGTGATTATTAGATGTCCATGGAAAGATCAGTTTTTATAGCTCAATGAGGATAGAAACCAGATTGGAAGGCAGAGATAAGACACACTTGAAACCCATCAGACAATAAAAAATGGAAAAGTCTGACAGTACCAATTACTATGAGGCTGTAGGAAAGCCTCATACACTAATAGTGGGAGTACATTGAGACAACTATTCTGTAGAGGCGATTGGCACTATATACAACATCTAGTGATGTTGAAAGTACACATAGCCTGAGGCTCAGATATTCCACTTTTACCCATGTCTGCAAAGAAACATATACTGAAATGCCTATTTAATATTATATTTGGTAGGGAAAATTAGAAGAAGTGTAAATCTCCATGAATAGAAGAAAGAGAAATAATTTGTGCTCTGTTCATATAATGAATAATACTCACCAGGTAAAAATGAATGACTGAAAATGATATGCATCAATATAGATAAATCTTGAATATATAACTAGTACATAAACCAAATTTAAACAACAAGTTTCAGAATGGAACATGTAGTGTGATATCATTATATACTTTTAAAATCACTCAAGCAAGCACTATACTTTTTGTTTTCTTTTGTTTTTTTTTGAGACAGAGTCTTACTCTGTCACCCAGGCTGGAGTGTAGCAATGTGATCTCACTGCAACCTCTGTATCCCAGGTTCAAACAATTCTGTGCCTCAGCCTCACGAGTAGCTTGGATTACAGGCCTGTACCATCATTCCTGGCTAACTTTTTGTATTTTCAGTAGAGATAGGGTTTCTCTATGTTGGCCAGGCTGGTCTCGAACTCCTGGCCTCAAGTGATCTGCACACCTTGGCCTCCTGAAACACTGTATTTTTAAAGACATGCACATTTAGTAAAACCACATCGATTCATACATATGTAGTAAAAGTATGAAAAAACTGAATGCAAAGGATTCAGAATAATGGTTCCATGATGGGGGTAAGGGTTGGCAAAGATTTTAGATAAATATGGAGCCAAGGAGAACTAAAAAAAATACTTTAATGGCACTTGGAATGTTTTATTTTATTTTTTAATGTCTGAACGGAATAAAATAAAATAACATTTGTTCACTTAGGTGATGAGTGACTTGTTATTTGACTCCATATTTATATTAGATATATTTTATTAAAGCATGAAAATGAAAGTAAAACCCATTTTTTAATTTGGAGAAGCATAACTACATTTGAAGTCAGAAGGTGCTAAGGAAAAGGGAGAATTTTAAGTTTCTTGAGAGATTCGGGATTGATATGGTTTGGCTGTGTCCCCACCCAAATCTCATCTTGAATTGTAGTTCCCTTAATTCCCACATGATGTAGGAGGCACCCAGTGGGAGGTAGTTGAATCATGGGGCCGGTTACCTCCATGCTATTCTCATGATAGTGAGTGAGTTCTCACAAGATCTGGTGGTTTTATAAGGGACTTTTCACTGCCTTTTGCTCTGTACTTCTCTCTCCTGCCATGATGTGAAGAAGGGTGTGTTTGCTTTCCCTTCCATCATGATTGTAAGTTTCCTGAGGCCTCCCCAGTCATGCTGAACTGTGAGTCAATTAAACCTCTTTTGTTTATAAATTACCCAGTCTCAGGTATGTCTTTGTTGCCAGTGTGCAAATGGACTCATACAGGGATATATCATGGACCTCTGGAAAATGCAGCATCATGGGACCCCAGGCATAGGGAAGGGAGTAGACTTTGAGCTCAATGCCACATCTTATTATATCTTTGTGTATCTTATGTTACCATCTGTCTCATACAACTGTGTCTTATTCATTCTTATCTTTCTGGTGGCAGTGAAAGGGCCTGGTACCTAATCATTGTTTGTAGGAAGAAAGATTGGGAAATATGAAAGAAAGAAAGTCATAGGAAGGCAGTAAATGACATTGAAGATGAGTTGGAGGGGAGAATAAATAAATCAGAGATGAATTAGAGAAAAGACAAAAGATGATAGCATTAGTTCTGTGTAGCCATGAAGGTACATATCATTGTTGAGAATGGAAGGGCTTGAAGAGCTAGGATTTATCTTAAAAAACAAAACAAAACACTTGAACCATGTTCTTTTGGCGTTGGAGACTAACTAGGTCCTGAAAGCTTACATCAATAATGTTGTAAGACAACAATGATAATTTGGGAAAAGTAATTGCCAGATCCACTGACCAGTAAGTAAGAGAGAACTTGTAGTGATATGTTAAGAGAAAGCAGACATGAAGGGAATTTTGTAAAGCTTTGGATAAATTATGGAGTTGACAAATACTTGTTGATGAATGTATAGGATTGAACTGGGTTTGACAGCTCTGTAGTAATCACCTTAGTTTGCATTAGTATGATGAATATGCAGTCATACACACTGAACAGCTTACACATATACAGATATAGTGCTGTATCAAGAATGGCTAGTATTGCTTCGAACCATGAATCATAGCATGTGGATAATAGCAAAACTACATTAAAATTCCCACTGAACTATTCCCAGGGCCTGAAATTAGAATCAACTTTAACTAGATTATTTGGATTTATTTATTTAATACTATCACTGATATCAGAGGACCAAGGGCAGAGCAGTTATTGACTATAGGTCACATGTAATTGTGTTATTGTACATGACTAGATTACTAAATAACTCTGAGATAATTTCTCAGCCAAATAAATAACACCAAACAACTCTGAGATAATTTCTGTCTGGTGGAAAATAAAGCCTCAGGATTTTATGAGCGTACACAGTATTTCAGTGTCAAGCAATTGCAATGGATGGGTAGTCAAATTATATGGGTCTTTCATGTTTTTTGCACTGTATTTCCTTCATGGACTAGAAGCTTTAAGAGCATCAGTAAATAAAATTACAGTATATTAGAAAAGGTGAGCTTCGATTGATATTTGACAAAATTCAATACTGTGCAGTTGATATTTATTGCATATAACTTTAACCAACTTTTATTATGTTTATATTAGAGATTAGATCTAGAAATATAGTCATGTGATATATTCTGGAAGTATATAAAATAGTTTAAATCAGAGACAGGCAACTATGGCCTCCTGGCAATTTCAGCCCACTATCTGTTTTTGTATGAATGTGAGCTAAGAATGGCTCTTACATTTTTGTGTGGTTTAAAGAGACCTAAATCAGAGTAATATTTTTTGACAAAAGAAAATTATAAGAAATTTAAATTTTTATTCATAAGTTTTCTTGGAACACAGCCATGCTCATTCATGTAGGTATTGTCTGCAGCTACTTTCACACTACAAGCAGAGTTGAATAGTTGCAATGAAGACTGTCTGGTTCACAAAGCCTAAACTATTTACTCTATGGCCCTTTACAGAAAACGTTTGCTGACCCCTGATCTAAATACGTTATTTTGTAATTATGTAGTATGTTTCCTCCCAAAGATTGGCATGAACAACTCTTGGGGCCACTCTACAATCTTGGGGTTTGGCTGGTCATCAACTATCACTTTAGTAGTCTTCCCAAGGCCACAAGACAGAGAATAGACAATTATACAACAGTCATCTATGTAGGAAAATAATGGCAATAATCATTTAGAATTTCCTGAGCACAGAAAGAGGAGCTACTGAAAGCACACATTGATTAGAGGTCTTTCAGCTCTGGCTTGAGAAGAGATCTCATTTGACCAACTTGTTGAGAATGCTTTACAAATAATATTACTGGTCATAGACAAAGAAAATAGAATCAGTATTTCTTTCGAACCCAGAACAGAAGTTACAAGATGAATAACTGCTTTCTTCTTATTTGTTATTTCGATACCAACTTGTATAGTTAGTTGATCTTTGTCCTGTGTATTTATCTCTTGTTTCTTAGTGTTTAAGAGCTCAATTTTTTTAAAAAGCTCTTACATGAAACTAGCTGCAGAAGTCTGTGCACAGAGGTTGTTCATATTTGTGTGCCTGCTATTTAATTGCCTGGTCACTTTGGCTCTGCCATGCATGCTTTTTACCGTAAATTCTACACTAAGTTGGTCTTCGTGTTTTTGTTTCAATAAACTGATGTCGGTCTGTGTCACTGGACACTAAACATAGGGTGAAATGTCCCCACATCCTATAAAGGATCCATAAACCCATTAAGGACACAAGGGGGAAAAAAATCTTCTTAGGATTTGACCCTGTCAGAGTAATTTCTCTGCCTTATTGAGTGAAAGTCCAGAAATGGTGTTTTCCTAATAAAACTTATTTTCAATTACTGAATTTTATTGGAAATGTCTAACATTGCTATTGGCTTACTCAGCTCTTTCAAACAGATGTGATTTTGTGTCTTCATAATTATTGGATTCAGAAATACCTACATGAGGTAAAGACTTTTTTTTTTTTTTTTTTTTTTTTAATGTCATGGCTGTGGAGCTTCCTTTGATGGCATTAAAGGCTGTTTAGGCAGCCAGGGAACTAGTTAAGCTCAAAAAGGCTGAAAAAGCAGAACAGAAATGGCAATTTCTCTATTGCTTCTGGAGAACATCAAGAGAAGTTTGATACCACTGTGCTCGTCTCTGACACACAACCTTAGTCCAGTCTTCAATATGGAATTTACATTCATCTAAAAAAGTTTTTTTCCTTTGTAGTTTCCTTCTCTTCTCCTCTCCTTTTCCTTACTCCCCCTGTCTTTCTTCTTCCTTTCTTTTCCTTCATTTTTTTCTCTACTCTTTTCCTCACATGTGCAAAATGTACACATTGTTTCATTCTTTTTTATTAGATCATCATTGGTAACATAAATATAGATTTTATTTTAATTGTAAAATGTATCGTGAGGTTGATTGTCAAATCTAGTATCACCACTTCACCCAAACACAGGGATACTAAACAAACAAACAAACAAACAAACAACAACAACAACAACAAAAAAAAACAAGCACAATTTGGCTGTGGCCAAGTAGAAATCTTTAAAAGAAAACTTTTATCTCATTCTGTCTTTCTTTCCTCACCTGTTGTTTCCTTTGATCTTTCTCTATTCTACTCAGTTTTCACCTAGTCTGTTTCTCTGTTTTGTTCTCATTTTTATTTCTTCCTGGTTTCACCATTCTTTTTGTCATTACAGGGTAATAGTGTGTTAATTTTCTATTGCTGCATAACGTATTACCATAAGCTTACTGGCTTAAAAAAACACCCTTTCTTTTCTCACAGTTCTGTAGGACAGAAATGTAGTTGGATGTGACTGGATTCTCTGCTTAGGTTTCAGAAGTCTGGGTGCTTACCTGGAGGCTCTGTAGAAGAATCCACCTCCAAACTCATTCAGGTTATTGGTAGAATTGAGTGCTTTGCAGTTGTAGGACTGAGGTCCCTGTTTTCTTGCTGGCTGTTGGCTGGGTACATTTCTCAGTTCTTAGAGGCCATTCTCAAGTGCTTGCTTGAGTGGCCCAATCCATTCTAGCAACATCTCCCTGAAAATAATCCCTCTCACACTTTGAATGTCTTTGATTTTCTTTTTAGCTACCAAATGAAGAAAATTCTCAGCTTTAGAGGGCTTATGTGGTTACGTTAGGCCCACTGGGAAAAGGTGTCTACAATATAGTCAGGAGATTGATAACCTTAATTGCAGCTGCCAAATTCCTCTTTGCCATGCAACATAATATAATCATTGGACAAACACCAAGAGTGGAGATCATGGGGCTAATTTTAGTATTCTGCCTACCACAAATAATAACACTTTTTTCTTTTCTTCTAGGACAGATCAGGACATTAGTGATTATGAAAGTTGATCCTGTCTCTTTTATATAAAGAAACTCACTGATATCCTTAGTAATAGCTGAATTAGACATTTAGATACATGAGACCAGGACAGAGCTCTACGAGTCTTACTATAAAGTGTTTTCTTAGCTACACCATAGTGAAAGTTGTGAAATTTAGAATTCCACTTTTTTTTTCCAACTTTCAACCCCAAATCTTATCAAAGATAAGTAGTAATTAAGAGCTGAAGAGCTGAAAGGTGGGAGGTGTTTGAAAAGAACTTCTTATGTATTCCCTTATTACAAGTTGTTATGAGTTTAATTTTGCCTTCCTCAAAAGTTCGTATGTTGAAGTCCTAACCCCAGTACCTCAGAATGTGACCTTCTTTGGAAATAGGGTTGTTGCGAATGTAGTTAGTTAAGATACGGTCATACCAGCATAGGATAAAACCCTAATTCAACATGACTGGTGTCTTTATAAAAAGAGGAAAGGAAGACATAGACACACGCACAGGGAGAAATCCATTTGAAGATGAAGGCAGGAATCAGTGTGGTGCTTCTATAAGCTGAGGAAGGCCAAAGATTGCAGACAAACTACCAGAAGCTGGGAAGAGGCAAGGAACAGATTCTTTCTCATTGGGCTTAGAAGAAATCAACTTTGCTGACACCTTGATCTTGAACTTCTAGCTCCCAAACTGAGACAATAAATTTGTGCCCAGTTTGTGGCACTTTGTTACCGCATCCCTAGAAAACTAAAGTAGTTTTCTATCTAAAGTACTTATCAAAGTGATGCAAATTTTAAAGCTGTAGCCTATTACCAACAAAAGTGACACACTGAATAGGTGGCATCTGAGTTCTAATAGATAGTTACTAAGTAGCCCAGTAAAACATATTCCAGAAATTATGACATTTGTGTTTGATAAAATATATTCCATTTTTGCATATTGGGCTCTCATTAAATGGTATGACGTTAAATAATACAAATATAAAAGTCTGTTAACACCTTGATGTAAGCAAGTAGGATTCATTCTTGCATCCCAGCCCTAGCACAATGCCAGGTTTATAGCAGATACTCAATAATTGGCTGTAGAAGGAAAGAATGAAGGAGGAAAGTTGATTAATATAGAGTATCATAATATCAATCCATAGAAAGCTCTATATAAGCAAACAAATTAAATAAAAACCAAAATGTTTTTCATTTAAAAGTAAATGCCCTAAATGATGGGCCCATCTTAGAAAATCCAAAATTCATCAAGTTACTCATTCAGGAAATATTTTTTATACATCCATGACCTGCTGGATACAGTACTAGGAACTGGAGGCAGAGAGCTGAATGAGAGGGACCCAGAACCTAGTCTTGTGGAGCTTACAGTTGAGTAGATAAGATCTGAAACAAATCCACCATGACAGATATGTATAATACAAATTTGCTTGAATGCTAGGAAGATAACATGGTCTTCCATTCTTATTCCCTGTCTTAGTCAGTTCAAGCTGCCATAACAAAATACCATAGACTGGGTGGTTTAAACAATAAAAGTGAATTTTCTTACAGTTCTGGTGGTTGGAAGCCCTAGATCAGGGTGTTAGCAATGGTTGTTCTGGTGAGGGCTCTTTTCCTGGTTTGCAGAGGGCTGCCTTCTGGCTGTGTCTGACCTCACATGACTTTTCCTCTGTGCATGTAGCTCAGGGAGAGAGAGAGCTCCAATGTTGCTTCATTCTCTTATAGGACCACCAGTCCTTAAGATCAGGGTTTCACCATTTTGACCTCATTTAACCTTTATCACCTTCTTACAGGCCCTGTGAGATCACAGTGAGGGTTAAAGGTTCAATATATGAATTTACACAAACATTCAGTCTATGACTCTTTCCTTCAAATTGTTTTCCCAGAGAGCAACTGGAGTGATCCTTCTATAATGCAAGGCAGGTCACATGACCCTTAACACAAAAGCTTCCAAGGGTTTCCCCTTTCACTTAGAGTAAATCTGTAAGGACCTACTATGGTGTCCAAAGCCCTACTCCATCTAACCCTAATCTCACTTTTCCCTCCTCATCTCTTACAATTGTCCTCCAACTCAGTCCACTTTAGTCACTGTAATTCCTTGCCTTCCTCAAACACTCCAGGCATTCTCTTGCCTCAGGACTTTGCACTGGATTCTCCCTCCACCTGGAATACTCTCTCCCTAGATAGTTATATGGCTGGCCCCTTTCTTCCTTGCCGTCTTTTCTCATATGCCACCCTCTCAGTGAGACTTTCCATTGCCACTCTAAACTAGAATTGTTTGAATGTTTTTGATACTCAATTTACTTATTTTGCTTATTGTCTACTTCTCTGACTAAAATGTTCACTCTTGTTCACTGTTGTATCTACGGTGCTTAAAATAGCTCTTAAAACATACTTAGTACACAAAATAAATTTGTCGAATGAATAAATAAATTTAACAGAGTGCTGTGATAGGGAAAAGTGGATGAGATTTAGATTTAAAAAGACCTGTTTCATGGGTGCACTAAAATAAAACCTCAGAATTCACCACTGTAGAACTCATCCATGTAATAAAAAACCACCTGTACCCCCAAAACTATTCAAATAATAATAATAAAATAATAATAATAAAAAGGCCTGTTCTAAGGAGAGGCAATAAAGAGAATCCTGAAAATCAAGGCACCTTCCATGAGAAAAGCTGGGGTAAGTTGCGGGAGGGATGTGCTTTAGGAAGAGGGAGAAGTATATATTCTGATCTGGGAAAGAGTTGGGCATAATTCAGAAGGTTAAAGGAAGTGAGTATGATGGGAACATGTGAAGGAAGGGGGAAAAGACTGTAAACAAGGTGGAGAGGTAGATGAGGCTACTTCTTTAAAAAAATTTTTTTTTATTATACTTCAAGTTCTGGGATACATGTGCAGAACATGCAGGTTTTTTTTTTTTTTTTTTTTTTTTTTGAGACAGAGTCTCGCTCTGTCGCCCAGGCTGGAGTGCAGTGGCCAGATCTCAGCTCACTGCAAGCTCTGCCTCCCGGGTTTATGCCATTCTCCTGCCTCAGCCTCCCTAGTAGCTGGGACTACAGGCGCCCGCCACCTCGCCCGGCTAGTTTCTTGTATTTTTTAGTAGACAGGGTTTCACTGTGTTAGCCAGGATGGTCTTGATCTCCTGACCTCATGATCCACCTGTCTTGAAGTGCTGGGATTATAGGCTTGAGCCACCGCGCCCGGCCTGCAGATTTGTTACATAGGTATACACGTGCCATGGTGGTTTGCTGCACACATCAACCCGTCGTCTACATTAGGTATTTCTCCTAATGCTATTCCTTCCCCAGCCCCCAGCCCCCAACAGGCCCCGGTGTGTGATGTTCCCCTCCCCATGTCCATGTGTTCTCATTGTTCGACTCCCACTTATGAGTGAGAACATGTGGTGTTTGGTTTTCTGTTCTTGTGTTAGCTTGCTGAGAATGATGGTTTCCAGCTTCATCCATGTCCCTGCAAAGGACGTGAACTCATCCATTTTTATGGCTGCATAGTATTCCGTGGTGTATATGTGCCACCTTTTCTTTATCCAGTCTATCATTGATGGACATTTCAGTTGGTTCCAAGTCTTTGCTATTGTGAACAGTGCTGCAAATAAACATGCATGTGCCTTTATAGTAGAATGATCTAGAATCCTTTGGATATATACCCAGTAATGGGATTACTGGGTCAAATGGTATTTCTGATTCTAGATCCTTGAGGAATCGCCACAGTGTCTTCCACAATGGTTGAACTAATTTACACTCCCACCAACAGTGTAAAAGTGTTTCTATTTCTCCACATCCTCTCCAGCATCTGTTGTTTCCTGACTTTTTAATGATTGCCATTCTAACTGGCATGAGATGGTTTCTCGTTGTAGTTTTGATTTGCATTTCTTTAATGATCGGTGATGATGAGCTTTTTTCATATGTTTGTTGGCTGCATAAATATCTTCTTTTGAAAAATGTCTGTTCACATCCTTCCGATAAAGCTACATCTAAAGCGTCTTGTGTGCCATGTGAAAGAATTTGCGTTTTCTTCCCTTATGTAATGGGGAGTCCATTGAAAATCTTTAAGCAGGGGAGGGACATGATCTGATAGAGTATTCATAAAAACACCAATGGTCTATGAGAAGAGAAAGAATTGGGCGTGGGCAAGAATGGCAGCTGAGAAACTACTACTAACATCCAGATAAGAGATGACAGTACTGGGATGAATGCTATCCTCTCTTGGGGTGACTTTGTCTTTATTTATCTGGTCCAGTTTTCTAACTGGTTTTTGTCAAGGGTATACAGCTGTGAGAGGGGCAACAGTCTATGGATATCCCTTTTGATCATCCACCATTCCTTGGGTACAGCATGAGAGTAAGAATAGTTGAAACTTAATGACAATTCCAGAGTTTTGTGGTATGTATTTTACTGGAAGTTCTGTTCCCAGTATATTTGATAACCCAAATGAGATCTACTTTAATGGGTAGCACAATGAGGGTGAGGAATATTTTTGAACTGGCAATTTTCAACGATCAGATGAGTCCTACCAGTGCTGCATGTTTCTCTGGAATATGATGATGTAACTAAAGAAGAACCAGTAAGATGCTGATTTTCTTCATCTGTATGAGTCCTGCTGGTGCTGCATGTTTCTCTGGAATATGATGATGTAACTAAAGAAGAACTGGTAAGATTCCGATTTTCTTCATCTGCAAGTGGAGATGATCCTCACTTTTAAGGACCATGGTCTCATCAGATTTAGAAATGGAGGAGAAGATGAATGAGTCAGCAGGGACAGCCTAGAGATGAAAGGCGCAATGCAAAATTACAAATATTCTAAGGACTACTAAATATCTTTTCACCTGTGAATCTCGAAGCATGTGCAACTTCATAACTGGGCATGACTGTTCCAGCTCAGGAGAGAGGTGGCTTACAACAGTAAAGATTCTGGAGATAATAAAGTTGAGTCCTTGGCCTGTTTGCCAAATGTTAATACATATGTAATTGAATCTGTCTATTCCAAGAGAGAACTAACATTTCATTTCGATGCAATACAGTGTAAGATTGCAACTGTTTTTATAATTTCAGTTAGATAGGAGTTACCGAATCTTGCTATTGTACAGGGTCAGAAAATGGATAATAGATATTGCTGCTGAGTCTTAACATCTAGAAATAATCAATCCAATAGCAATGAACCAAATTTGGGAGTGCTATAAACCAGCTCATGCACAGACATGAAAATGTGTTTGAGTAAAATTCCTGAGGACAATAGGTGTTTGACAGCACTGAATAGACCTGCAGGTACACAGGTGCACACGCCTGGGTCTAGAACAAAAACTGAAAGGGAGATCTTATATTCCTCGTGCTGCTTGCTATCTTCAATAATTACTGCCTTTTCTTTCACTGACTGTTAAGCTCAATTTCATTTTTAAGGAAAGTCTGTCATGAGGAAGGAATTGCCAAAGATTTGCAAGTTTAGCTGGTGGCTTTAGGGAGCTCTGGCAGTGCCTCACAATTGCCCAGCAGCTATTTGTAGGCCTTCCCCACTGGCAGAAAATTCAGAAAATGGGTTGAAGAGGCTGCCCATAGCATCTTACTAGAAACAGAGATCGTCGCTGAGATCTGAAGAGATCACATTTCATTTGGGACTTTAAGCTTGACAACATGATCAATTTTTGCCCCACATCCTCAACTTGGTTTGTTGGCATATTTGTGAATTAAGCAGAATTTGCTTGTAGGACACTGTCTCTGCCAGCAGACCTCACACTGTGTGTGTAGATCCTCCCAAGGTATACAGTCATATTTTCACCAATGTGTAAAGTGTATTTAGCTACAATGTGATATACAGATACTGCTATGATAATGTCTATAATAGGTGGGTGGAGCTGGTATATCTTGTGGTGCACATGACATAGTGGTTAAGAACTCTGGAGTCTCCCTGTTTGGGTTCAAATATCTGATTCAGCTCTTACTATCTCTGTGACTTTAACCAAGTTGTTTGAATCCACGTGCCTCTGTTTCCTCATCTTCAGTTTCCTCATTATGATGGTAATGATAGGTAGTACATACATCATAGGGTTGTAAGGATGAAATAAATTGATTCATGTAAAAGTGCTTAGAAATATGCTGAATACATAGGAAGCTGTCAAAAAATACTAGCTTTTATGATGTAGCATAGGGTATGACATGATCAGAATGAGGTCAGAGGCGCAGTGTAACTTTTTATCAGCATGTAGGAAATGTTTGCTGGAATGCAGGGCAACTCTGTTCTGTAGGAATTTAAGAGCGCATGTACACAGTTTTGCTTCATCAGCAACAAGGGGCTGAAAGGTGACCAGTGCATGATGTTGGCATTGTGGAACACAGCTCTTCTTGAGCAGTGATTGCTTTAGAAATTACTGCTACTTTAGCACTGTTTTGAGACTTCTACTGTATTCAAATATCCCACCAAATGTGATGAGTTTTGAAACTGTGCTAAAAACAAAAGTTGTGGTCAATTGTTTAATGCCTTCTTTAAGCACTCCCTGCCTGATTCTTCATATGACCAACACTCAGACCCTCCTGAGGAACCCTTGCTAATTTCTAGTTGATTGACTGATTCATTCGTTCCACAAAATTTTTGAGTGTGTAATAATAATAATGAGTTTTTATAAAGTGCGTACTGTGTGCCAAATACTGTGAAAGACACTTTAAAGCATATCTTAATCCTCAGAAGGAAATTTGCAGGAAGGAATTATTATACCCATTTTACAGATTAGGCTTAATGAGATACAATATCTCACCCAAAGGCACATAGCTTGTGAAGGGCAGAATCTGAACTCAAGCCAAGGACTTAAGCCAAAGCACTGTATTATATTGCCTTCCATGTTAGCAGGCTCTGTGCTAGGTGTGGTGAGAGAAAAACAAATGAGGCAAAGAGTCCAATTTTAAGGAGATCAGTTTAGGTCAGGGACTAGCTATGTATACACAGAATGAGAACACAATGGGGTAAGTGTCCATATATGTACAGATTGGTAAAGGTATGGCAAACCCATAGTGACTAACTGCTTTTATTCCTCTAGAGCTTTGATTCACATCTTTCCTTTCTCCTTTTTCCTCTGTCTTTATCAAAATTTGCCTGTTTCATGTTCCATTTGGTCAGGGCTCTGATTTTAGATAGGGAATTGATAAATAATTGGGTGTAGGTTACAGTGTCCCGGAGTCCTATATCCCGATAATCTTCAGAGTGCCTCAAGCGGTAGCATCTTATCTGAAAACTGACTTAAGTAGTTATCTCAGGTACAATAGAAGAGCTGTGAGGTTTATGATGGGATAGTCTTGGAGCATTCATTACATCAAACCACGTGGTCTGTTCCTTATGTGGCAACAATGCAAATGCCCCTTTATTTGTTCAAAAGATGAACTGTACTCAACTCCATCCCACATCCCCAAGCAAAACTTTCCTACCTCTACTTCTCTGCTACCTGAGTTCACCTTAGAAGGAAAGGAGGACAAAAAGCCTCAATATTTCACAAAAATGGACAATTTGCTTTTGGAGTCAAATCTGGCAATGTGACCATGAAATCTTTTGGAAAAAAAAAAAAAAAAAAAAAAAGAAGTTCTTGGTATTTCCTGCTTCTTTGCAGATAATGAATTCAGAAAAGGATGACCTCCCCCTACCAAGCTTTAAAAAAATGTTTACCTACCCTTCTGTTTTCCAATCCAAACTGGTATGAAAACATTCAGGAGGTCAACATTTGAAAATGGTTTTTGAAAAAGAAAACCACCCACACTCAAAAAACTGTTTTCCTTCCTAGTAAATGTAATTTTAAATTTCAAAGGCAGGATTTAGGTCAGTGGTTTGGGTCATTTTTTATTTTACCCAAACTGGGCCACCCTTCCCTTATTGTGCAATCCAGAAGAATCAGAAAGATGTCAGGTAATAAAAATCCAGCAAGGAAAAAAAGTTGGAACACACTCTGTCCAAAGTTGCATGCCCTTAAGTTCTGCTGACTTCAGCAGGATTTGTACATTAGTAGTGAAGGGCAGAATCTGGTCCACCGATTTTATTATCATTGAAGAAGAGGAGATTTTTTCTGACTGTAAAATGGAAAAATACAATTTATGATTCAGACATAGTCTGATGGGTTGAACAAGAGATGGAAACTTACCAGTTTGTGGCTTTAAATATAATGATATACAAGTGAGGAGAGGCCAGGAGCACCCACACATGACTGAAAGGGATTCTGGTCCAGAATGACCTTTCAGCTCCTGGAGCACCCAAGGCATATGGATGTATTATCCGACAGGATCTGCAAGTGAAGTTTATTACAACATGGAAGAAAGATGAGGTTTAGTGGGCTGATGAGTGACCTTTTCAGTCTGTCCATCAGTTATCTTCATAAATCATTTCAATGCAAGGCAAGAAGACTCCTTTTCACCTCATACCTGAAGATTTAGCTTTTCAGTGCTGACACTTGACCTGTACTAATCACTTTTTTTTTTTTTTTTTTCCTTTTTGAGATGGAGTTGACCTGGACTAATCACTTTTTTTTTTTTTTTTTTTTTTTTCCTGGGATGGAGTTTTGCTCTGTCACTGGGGCTGGAGTACAATGATGTGGTCTCGGCTCACTGCAACCTCTGCCTCCTGGGTTCAGGTGATTCTCCTGCCTCAGCCTCCTGAGTAGCTGGAATTATAGGTTCCCACCACCACACTCGGCTAATACTTGTATATTAGTGGAGACGGGGTTTCACTATGTTGGCCAGGCTGCTCTCAAACTCCTGACCTCAGGCGATCTGCCTGCCACGGCCTCCCAAAGTGCTCGGATTGCAGGCGTGAGTCACCACACCCGGTCGACTAATCACCTTTAATGGATGATGAAAATATAGTTGTGGTGTGAAAATGATGTTCCTCTGAAAACCCTTTGTCATTTTCTTTCTTTACCCCCAACCTGCTGTACTCATAAGTGAATTTAAACTCATAAACAGCCCAAGAATAGACTTAAGTTTGAGGAGGAAAATAATTAATTTAAGGGACTTATGAGACATGAATTTGAGGCACTTCCCACTGCCTACATTTACTTGACCTTTTGATTTCATATGAATCTATGCTCTGGTCTTTGGCTGACACATGAGTACACTTTAGAGATGACCAAAGTAATTTCAATCAATTGATCAATGTATTTTTAGTGTTTGTGTTGCTAGTAACATACAGACTCCCTAACAAGTTGAACTTTCAGGAATCTGTTTCTCTGAATCATGCCAACTTTATGTAACTCCTTTTCAGTGGAGGAACTCTGATATGGTTTGGCTGTGTCCCCACCCAAATCTCAACTTGAATTGTTTATTCCAGAATTCCCACATGTTGTGGGAGGGATCCAGGGGGAGGTAATTGAATCATGGGGCTGGTCTTTCCCGTGCTATTCTCCTGATAATGAATTAAGTCTCAGAAGATCTGATGGGTTTGTCAGAAATCTCAGGGGTTTCTGCTTTTGCTTCTTTCTCGTTTTCTTTTGCCACCCCCACGTGAGAAGTCCCTTTCTCCTCGCGCCATGATTCTGAGTCCTCCACAGCGATGTGGAATTGTAAGTTCAATTAAACATCTTTTTGTTCCCAGTTTTGGGTATATCTTTATCGGCAGCATGAAAACAGACTAATACAGTAAATTGGTACCAGTAGAATGGGGAGTTGCTGAAGAGATACCCGCAAGTGTGGAAGTGACTTTGGAACTGGGTAACAGGCAGAGGTTGAAACAGTTTGGAGGGCTCAGAAGAAGACAGGAAAATGTGGAAACGTTTGGAACTTCCTAGAGACTTGTTGAATGGCTTTGACAAAAATGCTGATAGTGTTATGAACAATAAGGTCCAGGCTGAGGTGGTCTCAGATGGAGATGAGGAACTTGTCGGGAACTGGAGCAAAGGTGACTCTTGTTATGTTTTAGCAAAGAGACGGTTGACATTTTGCCCTTGCCCTGGAGATTTGTGGAACTTTGAACTTGAGAGAGATTATTTGGAGTATCTGGCAGAAGAAATTTGTAAGCAGGAAAGAATTCAAAAGGTGACTTGGGTGCTGTTAAAAGCATTCTGTTTTAAAACAGAAACAGCATAAAAGTTCAGAAAATTTGCAACCTAACGGTGCAGTAGAAAATAAAAACCAATTCTTTTGAGGAGAAATTCAAGCAGATGCAGAAATTTGCATAAGTAGCAAGGAGCCTAATGTGAATCCCCAAGACCATGGGGAAAATGTCACCAGGCCATATTAGAGACCTTCATGGCAGCTCATATCATCACATGCCCAGAAGCCCAGGGGGAAAAAGTGGTTTCGTGGGCCAGGTCCAGGTCTCCATGCTGTGTGCAGCCTAGGAACTTGGTGCCCTGTGTCCCAGCCACTCCAGCCATGGCTGAAAGGCGCCAACATGCAGCTCAGGCTGTGGCTTCAGAGGGTGGAAGCCCCAAGCCTTGGCAGCTTCCATGTGGTGTTGAGCCTTTGGGTGCGCAGAAGTCAAGAACTGAGGTTTGGGGACCTCTGCCTAGAGTTCAGAAGATGTATTGAAATGCCTGGATGCCCAGGCAAAAGTTTGCTGCAGAGGCAGAGCCCTCATGGAGAACCTCTGCTAGGGCAGTGTAGAAGGGAAATGTGGGGTCAGAGCACCCACACAGAGTCCCTGCTGGGGCACTGCCTGGTGGATCTGTAAGAAGACGGCCACTGTCCTCCAGATCCCAGAATGGTACATCCATCGACAGCTTGCACTGTTCACCTGGAGAAGCTGCAGACACTCAATGCCAGCCCATAAAAGCAGCCAGGAAGGAGGCTGTACCCTGCAAAGCCACAGGGGTGAAGCTGCACAAGACCATGGGAACCCACCTCTTACATCAGCATGAGCCAGATGCGAGACATGGCATCAAGGGAGATCATTTTGGAGATTTAAGGTTTGACTGCCCTGATGGATTTCAGACTTGCCTGGGGCTGGTAGCCCCTTTGTTTTGCCCAATTTTCCCCCATGTGTAATGGCCATATTTACCCAATGCCTGTACCCCCATTATATCTAGGAAGTAACTAACTTGATTTTGATTTTATAGGCTCATAGGTGGAAAGGATTTGCCTTGTCTCAGATAAGACTTTGGACTGTGGACTTTTGGGTTAATGCTGAGATGAGTTAAGACTTTGGGAGACATTTGAGAAGGCATGATTGGTTTTGAAATGTGAGTATCTAAGATTTGGAGGGGCAAGGGGTAGAATGATATGGTTTGGCTGTGTTCTCACCCAAATCTCAACTCGAATTGTATCTCCCAGGATTCCCACGTGTTGTGGGAGGGACCCAGGGGGAGGTAATTAAATCATAGGGGCTGGTCTTTCCTGTGCTATTCTCATGATAGTGAGTAAGTCTCACAAGATCTGATGAGTTTATCAGGGATTTCTGCTTTTGCTTCGTTCTCATTTTCTTTTGCTGTGCCATGTAAGAAGTGTCTTTTGCATCCCACCATGATTCTGAGGCCTCACCAGCCAGGTGGAACTGTAAGTTCAATTAAACCTCTTTTTCTTTCCAGTCTCAGGTATGTCTTTATCAGCAGCATGAAAATGGACTAATACAAGCTCATGTGTTTATTCAACAAACATAAACCATAATAGACATTCAATTAATGCTTTCTGAATAGATGAATGGCTTCTTATTTATAGAATATGTTATTATATTTGAGCTGGATTTTAAAGAATGAGTGAGATAAAATAAATGTTTGAGGGGAGGGGAGAAAGAGCAAAGACAGAGAGATAGGAAAGTACAAGGTATGTGTGTAGCGTGGGTCCCGTGCCTGGTACTGGGAAGAGAATCAACAAATACATGCTTAATGAATGAATAATAGTGTTAAGTACTGAACAAAAAGAAAAATGGATAAGTTTTAGCCCCTTCATGGAACTTAAAGTCTAAAAAGAGAATTGGAGCTGTATACAACTCATGATAAATCAAATTTACTCATATTCAATTATTTCCTGAGTGTCTACTGTACTAGTCATGGTTGTCCAGAGAAAGACGACAAATGAGATTGTGGTCTCTCTCTCTCTATTTGTATAGATCCTCCCTCTCTCTCTTTTTTTTTTTTTTGAGATGGAGTCTTGCTCTGTTGCCCAGGCTGGAGTGCAGTGGTGCGATCTTGGCTCACTGCAAACTCTGCCTCGCGGGTTCACGCCATTCTCCTGTCTCAGCCTCCTGAATAGCTGGGACTACAGGCGCCCGCCACCACGCCCAGCTAATTTTTGTATATGTATTAGAGTCGGGATTTCACTGTATTAGCCAGGATGGTCTGGATCTCCTGACCTCGTGATCTGCTCGCCCCAGCCTCCCAAAGTGCTGGGATTACAGGCTTGAGCCACCGTTCTCAGCCTTTCCCTTTATGTATATATGGAGGGTGAGATTGTGGGGCTGGCAAATTTGAAACCCACAGGGCAGGCTGAAGACCCAAGGAAGATTTGCTGATGCAGCTAGGATCTAAAAGCAGTCTGAAGGCAGAATTCCCTCTTCTTTAGGGGACCTCAGTCTTTTTCTCTTACAGCCGTCACCAGATTGAATGAGGCCCACTCACGTTATGGAGGGTCATCTGCTTTACTAAAAATACATTGATGTAATAAATGTTAATCTCATCTAATACCTTCATAACAACATCTACACTGATGTTTGACCAAGTATCTGGTTACTATGGCCTAGCCTAGGTGACACATAAAATCAACCATCACATCTGCTAAGTAGTGGGCCTTGCTCTGGATACTAGAGACAGAGCAATGAACAAGATAGATTAAAATCTCTGTGATGAAGAAGTTTATGACAACTATATAAAACTTACAGCATGTCATATGGTCAATATTGTGGAGAAAAATAAGATTAAAAAGGGAGTAAGGAAACTATAATTTTTAAAAATGATCAGGGACGTCCTCATTGAGAAGTTCCCACTTGAGTCAGGACCTGAAAGCAATAAGGAAGTGAACATATAGATATCTGTGGAAGGAGTAATCCATGAGAAGGTAAAGCAAATGTAAGCTTTAGGCAAGAGGGTGACTGCTGTATTTGAGAATCAGCTTTTGATAAGTGCTTTAAAATACATAAAACATAATATAAACAAAAATATAGGTAACATAGGTAAAGCTCACTATTGGATTATTGTGAAGGAAGAGATTACTTCCAACTGGGACCTTTTTGGAATAGACCTCAATGCCAATTACATAGTAGATATTTAATTGATATTTACTGAATAAATTAATGGCACACTGTATTTGGACTAGATTTTGATGAGTAGGTGGAATTAAGTGAATATAGAGGAAAAAGCAAGAAAAGAAGTAGAGAGTACTTGGTATTTTTGTGTCATGGACACTGATCCAGAATGGCTGAGTCGTGCAGGCTTTGGTGGAATAGAGATGAGGAGTATATGGAAGATAAGGCTTAAGAAGGAAGTTGAAGCCAGACCGTAAAAGTCTTTGCATCTAGACCATAGAGACTGAATGTCATTTCATAACCATTTTTAAACCATCAAAGTTTTAAAGGAGGGGAAAAGTGAAGTCATGTTAACAATTTAGGAAAATATTCACCAAAGGAAATTCCTTTAAACACTTATTCGGAGGGTATTGGTAAATATTTTACGGAAAAAATCAACTTAATTTCAAATAAATTTGGGACATGCTAGGTTAAACCGAGTTAAACAGGATTTTTACTGCACTAATCTAAATAGACTTTAATATGTCAATACATATTGTCAGGTTAAAAAAGATGGCTCTAATCTGCTATGTTTCCCAAATATTTTTGGCCACAGAAAAGAATTTTGGATAGTATATCTTCATTATACACAATTCATTGGAAACCCTGATTTGGGAGGATAATAATTGTTGAGAGAGTATATTGGATTGAAGGAGTGAATGAAAGATGAAGGCTATTTGGAAAGCTGATAGAATAACCACTGTGGGAGATACGAAGGGCCTAAACTGGAAATGTAGCAGGATTGTGGAATAAAGACTTTCAGAGGTAGAATCACATGAATTAGTCAGTGTTTAGTGAATAGGATTGGGAGGGTATGAAACTAAAAGAGTAGAAAAGCTTAATGCATTGGAAATGGGAAGATGGTGATGTCTTCTGAGATAACAACTCAAAACAGACTTAACTTTGAGGAGGAAAAGAAAGAATTTGAGAGACTTATAAGAACCCAATTTTGTTTAATTTTTAAATATTTGGAGATTTTACAAATATCTTTCTGTTATTGATACAGTTCAATTTCAGGTGGTTAAAAACTATATTTTGTATGATTTTAATTCTTTTAAATTTTTTGAGATTTGTTTAAAGACCCAAAGTATATTTTGTCAAGGCGATTGTTCCATGTAACTAGAAAATAATGTCTATTCTGTTGTTGAGTGGAGGATCCTACAAATGTCAATTTGATCAAGTTGGTTTATAGTATCATTCAAGTCTTCTTATTTTTACTAATTTCTGTTTACTTGTTCTATCAGCAACTATAAGAAGAGCATGAACATATCCAAGTAAAGTTGTGTGTTTTCCTTGTTCTTTTAGTACTTTCAGTTCTGTTTTATGTATTTTGAAGCTCTGCAGTTGGGTACAATCACATTGATAGTTGTTATGTCATTATAAAATGTCCCTATATTGGCCTTGATATGCCTTGTGCTACAGTATATTTTATCTGATATTATTTATAGCCATTCCAACTTTCTTTTGATTAAAGTCTTTATGGTATAACTTTCCCAACCTTTTATTATTTATCTGTCTTTCCATGTGAAGTGGGGTCTTATAGATAAAATATAATTAAATATTGCTTTTTAAAAAATCTAACAATTTTTGCCTTTTAATTTGGGTTTAGATCATTTATATTTAATGTAATTACTGACATGTTTGCATTTAAGTCTACTATACTTCTAGTTACCTTCCAGTTGCCCCTCTAGTCTTAGTTTCCCCTTTCTTCTTTTTCTACCTCATTTTTATTCAATATTATCTCCCCTTTGGCCTTATTACTTACACTTCTTTCAAATTCTTTCAAGATTGCTCTAGAGTTTAAAACATAAACCTGATAAGAATAAACTTTAATTTATAATAGTCCACATAGAAACAGTATTACAGTATTTCACACATAGTATGAAAATCTTTAAAGAATATACCTCATTTTCTCTCCCATAATTTATGATATTGTTTTCATACATTTTATTTCTTCATGTTATGAACACTGTAAGGCATTATTCTTGCTTTAAACAGTTGATATCTTTTTTATTTTTATTTTTTATTATACTTTAAGTTCTGGGATACATGTTTGCTGCACCCATCAACCCATCATCTACATTAGGTATTTCTCCTAATGCTATCCCTCCCCCAGCCCCCCACCCTCCAACAGGCCCCAGTGTGTGACGTTCCCCTCCCTGTGTCCATGTGTTCTCATTGTTCGACTCCCACCTATGAGTGAGAACATACAGTGTTTGCTTTTCTGTTCTTGTGTTAGTTTGCTGAGAATGATGGTTTCCAGCTTCATCCATGTCCCTGCAGAGGACATGAACTCATTCTTTATTATGCCTGCATAGTATTCCATGGTGTATATGTGCCACATTTTCTTTATCCAGTCTATCACTGATACTCATTTCGGTTGGTTCCAGGTCTTTGCTATTGTGAACGGTGCTGGAAATAAACATATGTGTGCATGTGTTTTTTTTTTTTTTTTTTTTTTTTATTATACTTTAAGTTCTAGGGTACATGTGCATAACGTGCAGGTTACATATGTATACATGTGCCATGTTGGTGTGCTGCACCCATCAACTCGTCAGCACCCATCAATTCATCATTTATATCAGGTATAACTCCCCAATGCAATCCCTCCCCCCTCCCCCCTCCCCATGATAGGCCCCAGTGTGTGATGTTCCCCTTCCCGAGTCCAAGTGAGCTCATTGTTCAGTTCCCACCTATGAGTGAGAACATGCGGTGTTTGGTTTTCTCTTCTTGTGATAGTTTGCTAAGAATGATGGTTTCCAGCTGCATGTGTTTTTATAGTAGAATGATTTATAATCTTTGGGTATATACCCAGTAATGGGATTGCTGGGTCAAATGGTGTTTCTGGTTCTCGATCCCTGAGGAATCGCCACACTGTCTTCCACAATGGTTGAACTAATTTACACTCCCACCAACAGTGTAAAAGTGTTGCTGTTTTTCCATATCCTCTCCAGCATCTGTTGTTTCCTGACTTTTTAAAGATTGCCATTCTAACTGGCGTGAGATGGTATCTCATTGCGGTTTTGATTTGCATTTCTCTAATGGCCAGTGATGATGAGCTTTTTTTCATGTTTGTTGGCTGCATAAATGTCTTCTTTTGAGAAGTGTCTGTTCATATCCTTCACCCAAAACAGTTGATTATTTTTAAGGACATTTAAAAAATATTAGCACTTTAAAAATTTCTACTGCTTTTAATTGTTTGGCATAGATTTACATTTCAAACTGGTATTGTACTCCTTTTGATAGAAATATTTTCCTTAAATATTTTTTAGCACACATCTGTTTACAATTATTTCAGCTTTGGTTTGTCTGAAAAAGACCTTATTATTAAAAGCTATTTTCTCTGAGCATAAAACTCTGGGTCAAGAATTTTTGCTATTGTTGTTATTACTTTTGTATTTTGTAGTCCCTTAAAGCTATAACTGTAATAATTTTGAGCTTGCATAATTTCTAACAAAATATTTGCTGTGATATTACCTTTGTTCCTTCATATGTCTATATATTTTTGTCAGTGGCTGTATCAGGATTTTTTTTTCTTTGGTTTTCATAACTTTGACTATGATGTGTCTAAGTGTGTCTTTTCATATTGTTGTAGATTATGTTTAGATTATGTTTCATATATATCCTATGTAGAATTCTCTGAGCTGTTGTTTTTTCAGCAGATCTGATAAGCTGAGAGAATTCTACACAGGATGAATATAAAACATAATCTAAAGATAGATTTATTAGATCTATCTGTCATTGATTTTGGAATATTGTTAGCTATATGCATGGTTTTGAAGATTTTTAATACTTTATTATCCATCTGTTTCCTTCTTTGACTTTAATAACACTTACGTTAGACTATCTGATATGGTTCTACAGATTTCCAATGCTCTGTTTTTACCTCCTACTCTTTTTTTGTCTTTGTGTTGTGGTTTTAATGAAAATGATGGTGTTCTTTTCATATGATGACATGGTCTGAATCCATTTACTTAACTTATTCCCTGTTCACATTCCCATTTGACAAAGGGCCGTAATGAGAAGGAAAAACCCTTGTTACAACTGAAAATTGGGTCCTTATATGCCATGAACCTCAAATAATTGTTTTTCTTTTATTTTGGTTTAAAAAAGAAGTTGATTAAGCTAGTTAGTATTAGGAGATTTTTCAAGCAGACTTTTCATTGCTTATGGTGACTTACAGGATGGTTGACCCTTCACTCAGAGTGCTGTGGTCTCAGGACAGTTGAGCTATGGGGTAATCAGGAAGTATGAGGAGTGCTACGTAGATCTCAGTTCCAGTAAAATCTCTGAGATGTGTACCTTGAGCTACTGCTATGGCGCTTATTCCTTGTGCTTGCTTCTGAAAGCCTACTGGATAAAGTGGGGGCCCATCTGAAATTGGAACATTGTAGCAACAGTCACTTCAGTTAAAGAAACAAGATCACATTTCTAGTTCACTTCCAGTTGTCATAACAAACATGGAAAATAAATGTGAAAACACACAAACGAAACTCACTATTATGACTATCTTCAGCTATGTTTAATAAATCAGACAAAACTCATTGAAAAATTTAAATAGTTATTATAAGAGAAAATATTTAAAAAACTGGAGAATAGTCCCAAGCAATTCAACCTAGGAGTATCATAGAAACAGTACAGATAAATAATTATAAAATATAAAGAGAAGAAAATTTTCATCAGATGAGCGCTAGTATTTTTAGCATACAAATATTTATCAAATAAAATTAGGCAAAGTAAACAATAAGACACTATCCCAGACTTAACCTACAACATACTTTAATCTTTAGAAAAAAAGAAAAGTACCTGCAATCATTCAGGGAGACGAAACAAGTTATTTAAGAGTTATGTCTGTTTCACAATATTAAATGCTAGGAGGCAGTCTTCAGATTTTGAAGAATAAGACATGATTTAAGAATTCTACACTCAGTTAACCTATTGTTCACATAGATGGCAACAAAAACAAATTCTCAGAAATACCAAGCCCAAAGTATTTTAAGTGCAATTAAAAAAAAAAAAAAAATCTCCAAATAAATAAATAAATAAATGCTCTGGAACAAAACTTAGAATAAGATGAGTATCTTTCCAATTTGCTTTATTAACCTGATAAGAAACCTTGCAGACATAGAGGATATTTGCACATACACATGCAAAACTATGAATTAATTTCATTTATAAATATAAATGCAATTCTAATTAAGATGTTAACAAATAAAAGCTATAACTATACTAAAAAATTAATCAATGAGTAAATGCTTCTCTTTTGGAAAAATAGCAGTAGCTTAATATTATGAACTGGATTAATATTTAAAATCAAGAAGAAAAAAATCCTTTTCTTAGTAGATGCAAAAAATTATTTGATAAGATGTAACACTTCATCTTGATTTTAAAAGTCTTCATAACCTTCATAGTAGAAAACTTCCTTAACATAGTGAAACGATCAGTCTGATATTAGTAGAAAAGATGATACTTAATGGTAAAAGACTGGAATGATGTCCTTAAAGTCAGAAATAATGTAAGGCCATTAATTATTATTAATTATTTAGTGTTTGCTTCAAAGTTGTAGCAGATGCAATAAGATAGGAAAAAATCAATAAGTCATAAATATTAGAATGAAGGAGAAAAAATTGTCATTATTTGCAGATCATATAGCAAACTAAAGAGAATGGACTTAAAAGCTGTTAGAACTACCAAGAGAATGAAACAAGGTAGCCTGTTAAAACTTGTGTATACAAATTAGTGGGTTTAATACATAGTTGTATTTTTAAAATGTGAAAACATAATAGGAAACAATCATTATTAATAATAACAAATTTTGAAAATATGTAGGAATAAAATTATCAAGAAATGTATATCATCTACATAAAGAAAATTTATAAATTTTACTAAGGAACCTAAAAGAAGACTAATTAAAAGCTATATCATTTTTAAAGAAGAATGTAGTTCTACGGGAAATTGTTTATATTTTCTTGAAATTGTCAAGACCCAGGCCTTTACAGTATGACTTCAAATCCGGAAAAATAAACTGGAAAAAAATGAACAAATGTTAACAGAGGTTATCTCTAAGTATCTCTCGAATGCTAGGTGATTTATTAGTTGCATAATTTTTTCTCCTCATAAATAAAAATTTCAAAAATTCAGAATAAAACAAAAAATTTTTAAAGTAATAATATTCTTAGTTGTATGCATATGAACACTTCAGCACATAAATCAGTTTTTGTCAAGGTGCAATCTGCAGCCATTTCAGTAGATTTCACCTAAAGTGTTTCTATAACAATTCTGACTCCTGGATCTCACATAACACTCAAGGAATCAGACTATCTTGATGACAGTCCAGGGACTTGTATTTTAAACAAACACTCCAGATTATTCTAGTACACACTAAAATTCGAGAATAACTAGGCAAAAGGCCTTTCTGAGCTTGCATACAAAGAAGGCATGTTGCAGGGCAGAGAATAGAAAAAAGTTGTAGGACCTCTGTTATTTTAGCCCATTAGGAATAGGGTCAGAGACAAAGCTCTAAGTCGCCAAGAGGGTGAAGTGAGTTGTTTTTTGTTTGTATGTTTTTTGTTTTTTGTTTTTTTAAATTGAGACAGGGTCTCCCTCTGTCTCCCAGACTGGAGTGCAGTGGCACCATGTCAACTCACTGCAGCCTCTGTCTCCTGGGCTCAAGCAATCCTGCTACTTCAGCCTTCTGAGTAGCTGCGACTATGGGCGCATGTCACCATGCTCCAGCTAATTTTTAAATTTTTTGTAGAGATGACATCTTGCCATGTTGCCCAGGCTGGTCTCAAACTCTTGGGCTCAAGAGATCCACCTGCCTCAGCCTCCCAAAGTGTTGGCATTATAGGCATAAGCCACTGCACTCAGCCCTGAAGTGAGTTTTAACAGTTGCTAAGTCACTGCTCTTCATTCTCAGCAGAGCAAGAGTCCCTACCAGGTACTCATTAGCTGGAAAGTTCTCATGGTTCTGTAAACTCTCATTGCTCTGTTGGAACTCTGTAAATTCCAGCTCTTGCAATGGAAGCACTGTCTGTTCTATTCACCACTGTATTCCCAGCACAGTGTTCAGAACATTATAGACACAAAATCAATATTTGTATAAGAAAATAATAAATGATAAAGTGATCTGCCAGACAAATTCAATGGCCTAAAACACCAGCAATTTATAATCTTACACCATTGTAGGTTGAAGTCTGACACAGGTGTCACTGGGCTAAAATCAAGGTATTCACAAGGTTGCAGTTCTTTCCAGAGTCTCTAAGGAATTTGTGTCCTTTGTCTAGTTTCTAGAAAATGATTTCAGTTTTCTAGTTTCTAGAAAGAAACTAGACAAAGGACACAAATTCCTTAGAGACTCCGGAAACTACCCCTTCCTCCCATTTTAAAGCCAGCAACATTGCATATTTCAGATCAATCTTCTGTGTTAGCATATCCCTCTGACGAATCTCACTGGGTGAAATTTTCCTATCTCAAATACCTATGTGACTAATTGGGCCCACCTGAGTAAGCTACGATAATCTCACCATCTGAAGGCCCTTAACCCTAATCACATCTGCAAAATTCCCTTTGCCATGTAATGTAACATGGCCACAGGTTCCAGGAGTGAGGATGTGCACATTTTTGGGGAGTCATTATTCCACTTACCACAAATCCCACAGGACACCTACGTTTTAGGAATGTTTTGGGATATGGATGACTGCAGCATTGCTTCTTGTTGCATAACAGAGTATCTCTGTCTTGCAACTAAATCAGACAAATGTTCATACTGCAAATGCCAGAGGTTGCAAAGAATTTACAACTTAGAGAGAAAAGGGAATGAAAGCTTTATTTATAAATACGATGCTTCATTTGACCTAAAAAAGTTGAGCTGAGATTCTGTTCTTACTATGAGGATTTGACAGAGAAATAACTGTTTTCCTGTAAACGAGTGCACTCCTTACTTCAGTTAAAAAATCTGCCACTTTGTTCACTACTAGGATTGTGGTATTTGAGTTGATGTTGTTTGGAGTTTATGGTCATTTGGACGGTGGGGGATTGAAATGCTGAGATTTTGGAGTTCGGTATTGTCTCTCATGAGAAACAAATTACTTCTGACTGCATTGGTTTTAGAAAAAAAGAAGGCAAAAAAAGATCTCTGACTGCAGTATTATTGATATATATAAATGATGATCATAAGATAAACCAAATACACAGGACTCGGAGCAAGATTGCTAGAATTTAATTAAGACCCAGGAAGGTGTTCAGTGGGTATATTTACACACTCTGGATGTCAGTTATTTGCAGAGGAACATTAATAATCTGAAGAGTGTGTGACCTGTATTTGTCTGAGTATGTAAATAATAAGGTCCTTTTGCCAAAAGTTAAAACTGTTTATAGCCTGTGGAGAATTTCATAGTAACTATTTTTACCCTGTTATTTCTCTGTATCTTATGTAAACATCACTCAAAGAGGATTATCTGCAACAAGAATTAGTTAGCATTATAAATAAGATGTACTCATCAAGCTTTCAACAAGATACCACTTTCCAAATTGACATGCTGTCAGAGGCCTTCGGGACTGCAAAGAGATCACAATGTGTTAAAGGGGCCCATGCCTAAACAATCCAAGTGTCCTTTCTTTCTACATAAATCTCTCTTGACAAGTGGAATGAGTTTCCATGCACGTTCGAAGGCTGTATGTGTGTATGTGTTGGGTGTCTCTTTCTGCCAATGAACAGCCAATTTCACTATAAATCCCTGAATGAAGTCCCTTGATGTTCCCAAATATTTTGGCAGTGGAACCAGCTGTTAACGTGGTTACCTGCTCATGATACTGGTCAAGAGAGAAACAGCAATTCAGTGCCAGGAATGTAAACAATAGGAGTTGAGGGGTCCCAGAAGTTTTTGCTTCTGACTAAAGTCATGTGGTCCTAAGTCTCTGTTTCCTTAGTTTGTGGTGGGTGAAAGACCTTGCAGTGTAGTGGTCAGCAGTAAGGCATCAAATCAAAAAGCCTAGTGTTACATCCTGACTCTGTCACTTTTTAGTTGTGTGATTTGTGGAAACTCACATAACCTCTAAGGACGTTTGTTTCTTCATCTGTAAAGTGAGGATAAAAATGCTACTTATTTCATAGGACGGTTGAGAGAATTAAATCATTTAACATATGTAGAGTGCTTAGAACAATACCTGATGCAAACGGGGTACAACATGAGTTCCTATAGTGTTATTGTTTGCGGTCATTTTGTAGGTGAGACTCATTTTTAAAGAGTTGCGCAAATAATTTCTTAGTAAACTATTTCTAGAAATGCTCTTAGGAAAGCGAAGTATTTGAAAGAAGGCATAAGAAATGACTTGAATAGGCTGGGCATGGTGGCTCACGCCTGTACTCGTAGCACTTTGGGAGGCTGAGGTGGGCAGATCACGAGGTCAGGAGATCGAGACCATCCTGGCTAACACGGTGAAACCCCGTCTCCACTAAAAAAATACAAAACAATTAGCCGAGCGTGGTGGCGGGCACCTGTAGTCCCAGCTACTTGGGAGGCTGAGGCAGGAGAATGGTGTAAACCCAGGAGGTGGAGCTTGCGGTGAGCCGAGATCATGCCACTGCACTCTAACCTGAGTGACAGAGCAAGACTCTGTCTCAAATAAAAAAATAAAATAAAAATAAAAAAAAAACAGAAGAAAAACAAACAAACAAAAAAAAAAAGAAATGACTTGAATAGTGAAAAAGTATCCTCACTGTCAGGATATCAATATCTCCCATTCTTTCAGCGGGTGGGACCACACCTGTTTCTCTCAATTTGATTAGTGAATTATGTAATCATAGAGATATGCCTGCTCCCCACCTATTTTTTAATTACACAAGTGATACAGGACCAGAATAGGGTGAGGCAAGTGAGGCACTAGAGTAAAGCCTCTAAAAAGTTCCCCCAAATAAATAATATCTAAAAAATCAAATTAATAAAAAAGTCCATGATGAAAAAAATAAAGACAAGATCAACATTACTGTTGTTTTCCTTTTGTCTCAACCTCCAACATGGCTTGGCAATAACACTGAATAATACGAAAATACCATCCATATAAAAATCCAAATTATTCAGAAATATGAGAATAACAATAATGGTTAACATGAATATGACTGTGTGCTACACATTACACTAAGAGTTTTAAGTAAAGTAACTTAATGAATACAAATCCTACTATTTACTTATCATTAAACTGAAATTGAGTGACTTGTGACAAGCAAGTGATGGTGGAACTGAGTCAAACCAAGGTAGCCTGATCATAGACCTGTGGTCCTATTCTCCAAACTGCCCCACCAGTGTCCCCCATGTGATTCAACCTAATTACCTGTAGGTGTGTGCTAAAGATGCTAAAGATTGCAGGTACAATCCCAGATCTACTGACTCAATCGTTCATGCCGAGGTTTGGAAACCTGCATTTAACAAGCACTCACTTTTTTTCCCTTTTCTTCTCTCCCCACAATCTCATTCTGCCTGAATTTCACCATGGTTAAGAGTTTGCTTATCCTCTAACCTTCACCTCTGTATGGCTATGTTTCTACTTGCATATCATCCTAACTTCGGGAGAGAAGGTCTGTAAATATAATGCCTCATGGTTATCTTTGCTTCAAAGGGAAATCGGTGTTAACAGCATGCCTTAATGCACTTTCATTTTATAATCATGTGATCATGTAGCCTTTATTATGGAAGCACTGATTGTTGGTCAATGATATGCTTCTTTCTTTCCCAAGGGCAGAACTATGATCACCTATGATGAATATAATTATTGATACAATTGGATTTAAATCTACCACCTTTCAATTTGATTTCTGTTGGAAACTGTAGAAAACAGTTTATATCTTTTCTATCTATTCTTTCTTCTTTTTCTCTTTTCCTGCATTTTGGGGATTAAGTAAATATGTTTTATAATTCCATAATAACTCTACTATTGACTTATTAGCTATGCTTTAAAAAATTGTTTCTTAGGGCTTATAATGTACATCTTTAGTTTATCATAGTTGTCTTCAAATAATGTAATACCACTAAGACCCTACTGTACTATACTCCCTTTCCTCTGCCTTTTACATTATTCTTGTCATGCATTTTACTTCTATATACATTATAAAACTTATACTATATTGTTATTACTTTTATTCTAAACAGTCAATTATCATTCAAAAATATTTTTAAATGCAAAAAATGTTGTTTATGTTTACTAACACCTTTGCCATTTCTGGTGCTCTTTCTGGTTTTGGGGATTCAAATTTATATACATCATTTTCCTTCTGCATAAAGAACTTCTGAGGATACATCATTTCAACTTTTGGTTGTCTGAAAAAGTCTTTAATTCACCTTCATTTTTGATATATATTTTTGCTGGATATAGAATTATTGGTGGGACAATGCTTTTTTTTGTTTTGTTTTGTTTTGGTTTTTGAGACAGAGTCTCACTCTATTGCCCAGGCTGGAGTGCAGTGGCACAATCTCAACTTACTGCAAGCTCTGCCCCCTGGGTTCATGCCATTCTTCTGCCTCAGCCTCCCGAGTAGCTGGGACTACAGGCACCTGCCACCATGCCCGGTGAATTTTTTGTGTTTTTGGTAGAGATGGAGTTTCACCATGTTAGCCAGGACGGTCTCGATCTCCTGACCTCGTGATCCACCCGCCTTGGCCTCCCAAAATGCTGGGATTACAGGCATGAGCCACCGCGCCTGGCCAATGCTTTTGTTTTCATACATTAAGGGTACCATTTCATTGTCTTCTCACCTTCCATAGTTTCCTGCAGGGAGTGTGCTGCCATTCTTCCCTTCAGTCTTCTATATGTAATTTTTTTTCTCACTGAAATTTTATATGATTATTTTTATTACCAGTTATCAGTAATTTGAATATGATGTGACTTGGACTGACTTTATAATTATTTTGCTTGGAGTGTGTTGTGCTTCATGAATCTGGGGGTTTGTAGTTTTCATTAAATGTGTGATATAGTTTGGCTGTTTCCCCACTGAAATCTCATATTGAATTGTAGCTCCCATAATTCTGACATGTCATGGGAGGAACCCAGTAGGAAGTAATTGAATCATGAGGGTTGGTCTTTCCAATGCTGTTCTTGTGATAGTGAATAAGTCTCAGAGACTGATGGTTTTATAAAGGGGAATTCCCTTACACACGCTCTTTTGCCTGCTGCCATCTAAGAAGTGACTTGTGCTCCTCATTCTCCTTCCACCATGTTTGTGAGGCTTCCCCAGCCATGTGGAATTGTGAGTCAATTAAACCTCTTTCTTTTATAAGTTAACCAGTCTTGGGTGTGTCTTTATTAGAAGTGTGAGAACAGATTAGTGCAATGTGGAATTTTTTTATCATTATTAAAAAATAATTTTCCTCCTCTTTCTTGCATGTTAGACCACTTAATTTTGTCCTACAAGTCACTTATGCTCTATTATTGTTTTAGTCTTTTATCTCTGTGTGTTTTATTTTAAATATCTTCTGTTACTATGTCTTCAAATTCACTGATCTTTTCTTCTGCAATGTCAAATCTGTTGTTAATCTCACCCAGTTCATGTTTTATGTCAGGAATTGTTTGATTCAAGTCATTTTTGTATATTACCTTTTTCTCCTCACTGTGCTCATTTTTTCCCTCTACCTTCTTAAACATATTGAGGATATTTATAGTAGCTGTTACAATATTCTTATCTACTAATTCTATAATCTTTCCATTTCCAGGTCTATTTTTATTGATAGATTTGTTTTTGGCTTAAAAATGGGTCATCGTTTCTCACTTACTGGCATGTCTGGTAATTTTTGACTGGATGCCAACATTATGAATCTTATATACTTGGGTGCTAAATTTTGTTTTATCCTTTAAATCATGTTTAGCTTTGTTCTAGGTTGCAATAAATTGCTTGTCATTTGTTTGATGCCTCTGAGAGTGGCTTTTAAGTTTTTTAGAGCAGATCTAAAGGGAACCTGTAGTCTGAACTAATTTAGCCCCACTTCTAAGTCCAATACAATACTGACTACTCTACCCAATTCTCCATGTATTAGAAAGTCTTTCCACTCAGTTCAATTGGAACCGAACTTTCTTCAGCCCCATGTGAGCTTCTGAAATTGTTTGCCTTCTTTATTCCATGGCCGTGGACAGTTTTCTTTTACATATATGCACATCAGTACTCAGCCAAAACTCACAGAAACTCCCTCTTCAGATCTCTGGAGGGTTTTCTTTGTGCAACTTTCTCCTCTCCTATATTCTTCTCCCACTAATTCTAGCTACTTTAGCCTCCCTGAATTCCCAACTCTGTTTCCTCCATTCAGAAAATCTTCCAGCTCTATTTTGGTTCTCTGCTTCTGCACTACATCCTGGAAACTCTCCAGGCAGTAAGCTGGGGGGCAATAAGAGGCCCTACTTTATTTGTTTCACTTCTTTCAGAGATCACCTGGCCTGTACTAACAGTTCCAAACATCTGAATAACATAGCTTCACAAGTTTCCTGTTCGTTTTCTACTTGCTTAAGGTAGGAAGATAAATCTAGTCTACATTGTTTCATTATGACTAGAATTAGAAGTCCTCTTAAGAATAGCATTATATAAACAATTAAGATGTGTGTGTGTGTGTGTGTGTGTGTATATATAAACTTAATCTTTATCACAATCATTCCATTCCCATATATGAGAAAAATTGAGGCTTAACAATTTGCAGTTGAAAAATATGGAACCAGCACATATGCCCATCAATCAATGAGTGGATAAAGAAATTGTGTTATACCATGGACTACTACTCAGCCATAAAAAGGAACTAAATAATGGCATTTGCAGCAAACTGGATGAAACTGGAGACCATTATTCTTAGTGAAGTGACTCAAGAATAATTTTTTTTTTTTTTTTTTTTTTTTTTGAGACAGTCTCACCCTTTTGCCCAGGCTGGAGTGCAATGGTGTGATCTCGGCTCACTGCAGCATCTGCCTCCTGTGTAGAAATGATTCCCCTGCCTCAGCCTCCTGAGTAGCTGGGATTACAGGCACCTGCCATGCCCAGCTAATTTTTGTATTTTTAGTAGAGAGTAGGTTTCACCATATTAGCCAGGCTGATCTCGAACTCCTGACCTTGTGATCCACCCACCTCAGCTTCCTAAAGTGCTGGGATTACAGGCATGAGACGCCGTGCCTGGCCTAAAATATGTTTCTCACTCATAAGTGGGAGCTAAGCTCTGAGGATGCAAAGGCATGAGTGTTACAATAGACTTTGGGGACTGTCAGGGAAGGGTGGGGTGAGGGATAAAAGACTACACATTGGGTACAGTGTACACTGCTCGGGTGGTGGGTGCACCAAAACCTCAGAAATCACCACTAAAAAGCTTATTCATGTAATCAAACACCACCTGTTCCCCAAAAAACTATTGAAATAAAAAAGAAAGAAAGATAAGACAAGAAAAGGAAAAAGAAGTCTTAGGTAGAGAAATTAAATAATGGTGAGGAATGGTGTAGCATAGTGGTTGAGTGCATGAGTCGAAAAACAAGCTATTATTCTGGATTCAAAGATTGGCTTTTTCACTAATTAGCCATACGAGCTCTGTGTATTTTCGTTTTAACATCTATGATAATAATAATATTTAATTCCTAGAGCTATTATGTAGGTTACATGTTTTAATACACATCAGGTGCTTCGAACAGTGTCTGACAAATAGTAAATTTTCAGTAAATGTCAGTTTATAAATTTCCAAAGTCACATGGCTTGTGGTAGAGCAGGGTCTCTCTAACTTGAACGTTCACGCGCTTCCCCGTATTTTGTGCCGTCTCGGAATAGTAAGGCTCATGAACATGCTGTTATTAAGACCTAGTTGGAATCTTTTCTTATATGGGCACTGAAAAAGAAAGAAAGAAAGAAAAAGTCACTTGCAGAATCACGTTTCAAAAAGTCTTCATAATCTTTATTTAGCTTATGTATGTTGAATATATTGTTTTAGATTCTGAAGTATACAAACAGAACTAGCTATTTATGATAGAAAGTCCCTCCCCTCCCCCCCGCAGTAACACATGTTAATTTAGAAACTGACTTGGGTCTGGGAATACAAAAGCTGAAGCTGAAGGGCCCCAGATGTCTCTGCTTCTGCCTACAGAAGGCCAATGCTTTGGTAACTTTGGCAAGAAAATAAGTGCAAATATCTTGGATACCTCATTTTTTTTTTTTCTCCGTTTCCACTTCAGGCCACTCTTTTGCCTTACGCCCACGTTATACCAATTCAACTCAAATTCAACTCACAGCCCACACAAATGTTTTAGATGGCATCCTTGCCTGAATCATGATGCCTGTGGGGGCTGGACTGTTTTCTGTAATTTCCTTTCGGGGTCAAATATCTATGAAGGACTACTTCAATGAACGATTAATCTCTTTCAGGAGCTCATATTTCTATTTAAATGTCTTAAGAACATAGTAAAAAAGACATTGGACCTCTCCTCTCTATTAAAAAAAAAAAAAAGAACAAGACAGAGACACAGAGAGAAAAAAAGAGAACAAAAGAGAGATTTCACCTTGTCCTTTTATTTGTTAACACTATCTGTCAAAGAAAACCTGTATAAAAGCCCTCAGTATATTAAAGAAGGTAAAACATTAGAGAATTGCAAAGCCATCCTTCTTACTACTTCTTCTTTTTCTTTTTCTTTTTTAAATGCTTCTCTACATTGTTAAGCTCTTAAAATGACTATCTGTTGTTTTCTTAGCAATGTGACCTTCTTTTCTCAGAATTCTTCCTAGTTGATGTGACTTTTCTATCAGAAGGATTTTTTTTTTTTTGAAGACCAATCTGTTTTCTTACAATCTGGGGTTACTTCAGGCCTTCAAGGTTTTAGTGGGTTTAATTTTTTAAAATTTCTTCATTTCTTTTGTGTCTCTGTCATTTCCCTTTATGATTACATCTGAATGGAATTTCTTCACGTTAATTATAATTAACCAGTGTTCTTCACAACTTGCTCCCCAAGCAATGAGGAGCAGCTGGTTGTTCCAGGAAGACAGGGAGGCGCTGAGATGAGCTCTCTCCCTTATGCGGAGACGTCCTGTTAGAAATCTGCCATGTTTAAATGTAAGTTCCTTTGTTTGTTTATCTGCAATTGCATGCCTGACCTTAGCTAAGTAAAACCTGATGAAAGAGAAGGGAGACTCATATCACCATCCACTCTTTTGTTTTCTTGGCCCACTAAGTACATTTCTCCAACTTTCTGGCATTTCATTTTAAAATTTATTTGGAGCAATTTTCTGTTGCATATCTAAAAGCAAATGCATTATAAGCTCTTTTGCTTTTTTCAAGTGCAGCTTTTCAAAATGTTTAACTTTGTGATATAAGAACAAAAGATTTGTGTTTTGTAACTGTTTTCTGGAATGATGGAAATGATGGGTATTTTAAATAATCAGAGCTGTAATCTTTAATGAAAATTGCATTCTAGAAGCATTCATGGACAACAAAGTGTCTTCTTTTGGGGTTTGGTACATTATTAATCATTTAGCCTTGATTCGCAAAGAAATTCTCATTCAATAGTTTTAATTCCCTAATGAACCATCTGAAGTGAAGTAACTCATTCTTCTTATACCAATCAATGCTTGCACAGATGGAGACAGTCAAATAAATTGAAGCAAAATGTTAAATTACACGTTACCCTCGTCACTCCTGAGGATATCACATGCTGTGGTCACTGCTCCATTCTTAGGGGTGTGCTTCTCCATACATTTGAAATGGAAGTCATTCAATTATAAATATTATATAGACCCATGAAGATTTGGTTAGAAACTGGAACACATTCTAGAGTAAGGGTTTATTGTGTCTCCGTGGTCTTTCTTATGAGACACATCTTGGTCTTATAGGTTGATATGACCACAGAAGAAGTTTGAGGAAATAGATGCAGAAAATGGAAGATCTTATAACTACAGGTTTCAATATGATTTAGAAAGTTGCTATATTCATCCAAGTGGAGAAATGCATGTTTCTTTCCTTAGCAATGTTTTATATTCCACCTTATGTAGTGTCTATAGCAGCAGTTCTCTCTCGTTGGGGCGTCAGAATATATGTTGAACTCTTAATATAACACAAATGTCTGATTCCTATCTCAGACTTACTGAAAACAAATTTGTACAGGTGAGGCCTGGAAATTAAACTTTTTTAAAGGTTCACAAGGGATTTTGATAAGCATCCAGGATTGAGAGTCATACTGCACTCAAAAAAATTTAATTTTTATTTTTTGCGGCTTCACCTGTCTACTTACACTTTATAGAATTATCAGGATTAATAGTTAATTTAATAATCAATCCATAGTCAATTTAAAAGATTCTGGAATATCAATGTAGATTTCCTTTAAATGGAGATTTAAAAATCTGTTTTGAATATGAGGTGTTATCAGTGAGAATGTCTCTTCTTTCCATCTCACTCTTTCTTCAGTCTTTTTACTCTTAAATAAATCATCACCACTACCGTCTCTTTATTGAAGGTCCATTCTGTCACATACCATGCTGGCACCTTTCTTTCGGGCAGCTTGGTTACTCTTCACACTTACCCTCAAGGTAAATATAACCATATTCACTATACAGGTGAGACCATTTGGCCTTGGGCAATTAGATCAATGATCCAAAAGCCAGGATTTACATGTATGCCCATCTGACTTTGAAATTTGCTGTTTTTTATACCACTCACCCTCTCTGCTCATTCCTTTTCACCCTTCCTAAACTTTCCCTCTCAGCCCGTGTTCCACTTCATTCTGTTTTTGTTTTCTTCACCTTTCCTTGCCACAATATGCCTGTCTGAAAATTGAGAGAATAGGGGGCACATGGCTCACAAAAGCTCTTGGTAACAATGATTGCCTCAGAGTCTTCTGGTAAATATTTCCACTTGGAAAAGTTCTCACAGTCACTAAGTTGACAAACCTTGGTTTGGTATCCTTTGACTAATGGAAATATTTATATTTTTGACTGCTTCATTTTAAAGAATGTCCTGGGGTTTGCTCAAAAGAATATAAAAACCTGCTGTCTCTGTTTTCATTTCCAGACCCAGACATGACCCCAGTACATTGAAGCATCTGCTTTTCATTTCACATCTTTTTTATCTTAAGGACCATCCTTCTGAACTAGGGTTTAAAGTGGCTCAGTAAGAGCAACTGTGAGATGGAGGTCATGAGGAGAGTGTCTTTGGCTAAGAAGTGGCAGAAATTACAAAATTATTTCCCTGGGATATTGAGGAGCTGTGTAACCTGGGCTTTAGTAAAGCCATCTATATTCATGGCCTGTCATCTACACTTGCCACTGAACCCAAGGGCATCCAGCTGATTATCCACCTGTGCTTCTCAAATACTGCCAAAGAATTACTCCTTTACTTACCCCTTTCTCCTCTGATTCGTTTCTCTAGGTGGGGCATGAGAGAAAGGGAATATAGCTTATTTCTAAGCAAAGTAAGAAATGCATTTAAAAGTTGATACAGTATGGAGGAAAGATGTGACCCTTTCTGCAGAAGTGAGGTGAGCATATACTTGAGAAGTAAGACTCCACATGGTATTTGATAGTATTTGGCTAGAAATTATAGAGAAGACTGTTTCTAGATTCAGGGAACACAAAAACGAACAACTTCACTTGAACGTTGGCAAGGATTGAATATTCTTGTCTAGCAAAACATTTTGCACATAATTGAGGCTCGATAAATATTTGTTAAATGAGTGATGGATCACAGGACTACAAGGAGATCCTGGAGTTGATTACTAGAAGTTTAGTGCTGTGACATGGAGGCAGAAATGTCCATTTCTGGCCTTACGACCTTGGGTAACTTTGGGCAAGTAATATAGCATCCTTGAGGTTCTGCTGCTATAAAATGAGGTTTATGACATCTTCCCCACAGGTGGTTGTGAGGATTAAATGAAATGCTCTAAGTGAAAGTACTTTGTAAATTACAGACTATGAATAAACAATCAAGGGAACAGCAGGAACCCCACATGGCCAATATGTAACATTATTTACAGGTTTGGTTGAGAGTCACAAAAGAGAAATTAATAGGAGTAAGTTACATAGACTACACATTTTTGGACCTGAAAGCTATTGCTGATGTTGAAGACAAATAGTTCTAGTTTACAGTAGATAATTTGCTTCAGGGCAAGGATCATGTTTTATTAATACAGGTTGGGCCTACTTAATCTTGAAATCTGAAACCCAAAATGCTCCAGGCTGGGTACAGTGGCTCATGTCTGTAATCCCAGTATATTGGGAGGCTGAGGCGGGCGCATCACCTGAGGTCAGGAGTTTGAGACCAGCCTGGCCAACATAGTGAAACCCCGTCTCTACTAAAAAATACAAAGAAATTAGCCGGGTGTGGTGGCACACACCTGTGGTCCTGGCTACTTGGGAGGCTGAGGCAGGAGAATCGCTTGAACCCAGGAGGCAGAGGTTTCAGTGAGCCAAGATCGCACTGCTGCACTGCAGCCTGGGCGACAGAGGGAGTCTTCGTCTCAAAAAAACAAAAAACAAAAAAAACTTTTGAGCACTGAAATGATGCCACAAATGGAAAATTCCACACCTAACCTCATGTAATAGGTTGCAGTCAAAACACAGGCACACAGCAAGCACACAGTGTATTTAACATCCATAAGGGTTAAAAAGACCCTCCCAGTTCCTTCAGCTGCACTACATCTTTTCTGCGCCTGTCCAGATTCCCCAGGCAAGCATGCCTACAAAGGTTAATAAAATGGCACTTGTGCAGGCTGGATCGCCGATCAACAGCAGGTTTTCCACGACATCCTATATGCATTACTCATGTGGGTTTTGTTTTCTGTTTATTTTTTTTTTGCTTTTACTTATTCTCTGCTCTGTAATATATTGTTGAAAATGCAAATATTTTAATCAGAAAAAATCCGAAATCCGAAATACTTCTGGTCCCAAGCATTTTGGACAAAGGATACTCAACCGGTACTTATATTTCCAGTTCCAGCAGGATCTGCCCTGGAGTAGATGTTCAGAGCATGTTTTAGAGGAGAGATAACAGACAGATGGGTGTGTGGCTACATGGCTCTGGAGACATTTTTAGGTTCAGAAATGGAAAAGCAGTTTTTGATATCCTACTTAACATAGCCAGTTTTAAAAGAAAACTCAAATCACAATTTTTGCTAAACATTTTGGAAAGACATGCAGCAGTTTATCTCATTTTCCAGAAAGACAGATGATGGCATGAAACATTGCAGAGAGAACAGGGCTTGTCTTGTGTGATTGGAAGCTACACTTTCTGAATTAGTATTATGGTCATCCGATGAGATGGGACCAGCTGTTAAATAATTGTTAAAGTAGAAAAGAGGTATAAAGACTATGCCATCAGCCTGTCTTCTCACATGCTATAGAGTAGGCACTGTGGTGCTTTCTGGCAATGGCAGCCAATGTCCTTATCAGGCAATGAGGTGAGAAGGAGGGAAGGATCTTTGTTGGAGGGACAGCGTCATGCAGAATTAGGGGCAATTATGATGAGACTTTAAGTTCCAGGACTTATTTGAACCCATTAGAATTTCAAAAGCACCAATTTAGCACATCTCACAATTTTCTATGTTCATTTTGGTAGGCTTGAGCTTTTATCCTTGTACATTTTACATGCAGAATTATGTGTGTTTGTAGATAGGCATACAAACTATTTGCGTATTGAACCGAGTATGCACTAACTTGTTTTGATAGTTTGAAATCCCCTGTAAGGAAGCAGGATACAAAAATTTGACCCCTGGAGGCTAACAAGATAGACACGAAACCCTATGAAAACAATCCAGTTCCTGTTATTGCTCCCATGGGGAAATTTCCTTGGGCTATGTGAAGACATGACTCAAAAGAAATAGAAGGAGCAGATGTCGAGACAAAGAGATACAGTTCCTGGGCCTATATTCATGGGACAACACACATCAACAAAGGGTGCGTCCTGGTGACTGGACAGCCAGTCTCCAGGGATAACATCATAATTATAATGCCTAATGTGTAAAAGACCTGGGATTATGGGCAGAAGATGACCGTGGACACATAAAAGTAACCGCGTGTAATAGGTTGCAGTCAAAATACAGTTTCCTAGGATGATCTTTGGAACCATAGCTCTCATCAGTGTGCCTGAGTTTGGTAGGTATGCCCCATCCCCTTAGCTTTTCTGATCTTTAAGACCTGAAAAAATCCCTGGTATTGGGAGCAAATAGGAGTTCCTATGGTATTATTGGATAAACTGTGAGTATAGAAAGCCTCTCCACTATTTGTCAACAAATATTTATTGACCAGACACTGGGCGCCAAGTATTTTTCTCTGTGCTTGTGTTACAGTGATGAACACAACAAAATACCAGCCTGCACAAAGCTTACATTCTAGTGAAGACCAGTGACCATCAATTAACCAGATTAACATGTATGATAATATCAGATAGGGAAAATATGATGAAGAAATATAAAGTAGGCTAAGAAGATAAAGATGAAAGTTATCAGAGATTGGGAGACTGTTTCAGAGGAAGTGCCAAGGAAGGCATCTCTGTGCAGATGATAGTAGAAGAGAGAGCTGGGTGAAACGAGGAAGGTGTCATGTGAAGGTATGGGGGAGTGTTGCAAGAAGATGGAACAGGAGGTGAGGAAGACTTGAGTTGCGTCTTAATGAAGCAGAAAGGAAATCAGTATGCAGTAAGTGGAAGGATCACAGGGAAGAGAGATAGATGAGATTGGAGAGGCAGGCAGCAAGAGAACCAGAGACCCCTGTGCAGGCCGTGGTCAGAATTTAGATATCCTTCTAAGTGTGATGAGCAGCTCTCAAAGAATTTTGAGCAGGAGACCAATGTCATCTGATCTGTATTTAAAAATCCATCTTTTTGCTACCACGTAGAGAAGAAACTTCTTGTGGGCAGTCTCAGTATAGCAGCGAGGAGACCCATTATCCCCTGTCATGATCTCTAGCCTACAAAGAAGTGAGCTCCTCAACACCTCTGCATACAAATGTTCCCAGTGCTTTGCCTTGATAGATTTTGAATTTATTCTGGAAGGGTGGGTGAAAGAAATGTCTAATTTAGATTAGGGCCGAAATATCTCAGCCTCTCAGGACTTAGGACTCTTCTTATAGATGAGTCTGTTCCCATGAAGGGTCAATTTGGTTCCTTCTGTTTTTTCCGAGTTCCCTAAATGATTATCTGGGATCATGGGAAAATACTCATAATAATGACCATATATTTTTTGGTGGGATATAATGGAGGAGCTGTGGCAGCACCACATAAGATGGAGATGAGGAGAAATTTGAGTCATACAGCAAGTTTGGCTTAAGACTGGAGACCAAGACTGAATAGGAGAGCCATCAATTTGCTGCCACAACTTGAAAGGCGTTTTGCAGATTTAAACCATGGGAGCGTTACAATTTTCCTTCCCCCTTGTCAGTGTAAAATATATTTGATAAGGTCAGTGAGTGTTGGATAAGAAATAGGTCTTCTTCTTTGATAGTCTCCTCCAGAGACTTGTCTTGACCTGCATCGATAAAATCACTCCTTCCTAGCTAAATAAAAGAAACAATCGGTGCATGCTTCCTCATAATTTTGATTTGCGGGTGTCAGGTGAGTCTGTGAGCTCCCGCCCTTCTAATAAACACTATCTGTAGAGGAGACAAATGTTCTCAACTTTTACAGTCATGATGCAGTCATGCTTTGAGATCATCTGAGAAGTGCTGCAGAAGCACAAAGCATTATTACTATCATTATGGCAGTAATGACTATGATTATAATGCAGTTAGGGGGAGCTGAGGAGGAATGGCAGCTAAAGGTGAGTAAACTTTACCCACCATATGTCTAAGTAAGGTTTGTAGTATCAAAAACATGCATGTGTGTGTGTGTGGTGGGTATAGAGAGGCAAGTGTGGGTGTTGAGATAGCATTACTGGAAGATATGTACTCAAATCCATTTTAGTAAAACTGTGTTCAGAAAGCAATATTCCATTTTACTTAAAACCTGGAACATGATTTCTCTTTGTTTCAGTAATAATGTGTTGGTCTGAAACATGATTTCTCTGCATATCACTTTGGATGTGATGGTGACCTCCAAGGCTTTGGAGGCAGCAGGATGCTGTGATGTAAACTATTTCAGATATTATTCCAGCTGCTCTGGGGAACAAGAAAAGGGTATAACAGAAAGTCTATAGCTTGGCACCTTTGTCATTTACTATGTTTACCCTGATTTCTTCCTTGATTACCATTTTTGGGAATCTGTGATTCTGAAAAACTAATAGTCACTCATTCAACAAGCATCGAAGCATCATGCCTCCTGTTAGATTGCAGGATTAATGGAATGAGTGTGATTTATTCTCTGCCTTAAACGTTCTACAGGTTGTGAGGGAGTCAGACAAGAACATCAATGGGTTTGAGGTGTTAAATTCTTGAAGCTCTCCCATTGCCTGAGTATCATAATCACATTTATACCTTGGAAGTCTCCCTTTGGGATCAGCATGTAAGCGAATTGGACTGGAGAGACTGCAGCCATTGTAGAAGTACAGGTGAGAGATGTATACCTAACTGTTAATTCCTTTGAAGAATCTTTTATCCCTGAAACCCAAGTACTTGGCGTTATTTATCATGTGATGATGTGGAGGGAAAGAATGATTTGTGAGATCTGGATAATTTCTGTGGCAGAATATTCAGTTATTTGATGATATGGCTTGGCTGTGGGTAAAAGAGAACAGTAGTATCTTGCCATGGTGGAAAGTGCCTGGACTTTCCCTCTGAGTTTGAGGAATTCTGTGCCATTAAAGAGTAGACTTACTCAGAAATATTTTGTGAAAAGTTCTTATAGAGGAATGTTACAGTTACAAGTAATATTTTAGACATGGTCCTAGATGTCGCCCGAGACAGTGGGCACAGTACTTCTCTTCTACCAGAGTGAATTGCCAAGGAAAATTTGGGAGACCTTCTTTTGGAATTTGAGAATTATTCTAGAAGAGAGAGAGAAAGAGATAACGTGTGCCTTGACTGGAGTAGATACAGTGTATTTTGGTAGAAGATTCCTGGTGGTTCATTTCAGGCACAGGGTTGAACAAGTAAACCATCTCATTGAGCTGTACAAGATGTACTCTGTAAATCCTTCCCTACCCTGGGAAGGCAATAAAGTCCATGGCTTTTAAGATGACACAGTAACACAGCTTATTGCTTTGAAAGTATAATTTTGAAAGGCTGAAGTTTGTTTTTGCATCACTGGGAAGACAGCAATCACTATGAATCAATGATGTAGAGCATGTTTATGGAGAGTCATGTTTTATCCACATGGAGATCAAACAGCTTTTGGGTACTTCTGGAACTTTGCTTGAATGCCATCACTTTTAAATGGCAAAAACCATAATTACTTTAGCACCAACCTAATATTTGATGGTAATTTCAAAAGAGGCTAAATTGAGGTGGCCTAAGTTCATGCCAGACCTGAGTTACACAGTCTGAGGACTAGCTGCTTTCTTATGCTCTCTGTGAGTATGGCAAAGAGGAATGACTTTAAACTCGGAAAGAAAAAGCCAGTAAACCTCTTTCTTAGTACAAGTGACATAACAAACAAATAAATAGCAGAAGGCTAACACCAAATCATCAAGAAAAACATCTTGATTGTCTCTACAGTGAAAACCTGAAAAAGCCTACCTTGACAATCCAGACTTTTCTTTTCCTAAGAAAGTCTGGTACCTTTTAGGGATCCTTTCAGGTGTGGCAAAAGAACTGAGTAAGTCGTTTAAGTCCTATATTAATACATTTTATCCATGTTATATTTAATTGGGAATTACCTTTGTAGAATTGGGAAAAGTATGGACCATTGTAGAATGTAAAGGTGATATTTATGGATTGCTTCCAGGGTTTTCAACTTCCATGTCAGGAAATATCTCTAACAGAAGCAAAAGTAATCTGAAGCTACATGGGGACACAGTTCAGGATGTGAACTGAAAGGAAATTATTATGTCTTGCAATTCGGGATGCAAAATCATTCCCTTCTATACCTAACAGATAATATTCTTATACAACTTCAGAAGAAGCAGAAAATGATCCCCTATTGACATATAAGCTTGATTAGATTGATATTTATCAATACCTTCTTATAATAGGTCCCATGCTAAATGTACTTACATGCATGATCTCGTTACATCATATATCATTTAAATGAGGAAACAGGCATAAGAGATTAGTTATGTTCCCCCCCCCCCCCAACAGACATACAACTGAAACGTGACAGAACTTGGCTTAAAGGCTTAAAGCTTTGGACATTGAAGCTGAAGGTTCTTTCCTGTGCCATCTGTGGACTTCTGCTCTCACTCACATACTGCTGGTAACTCCCCGGCTGTCAGACAAACAGCCTGAGTCCTGGGCACCATCTCTACTTCCCTCACCAGCATCTTGATCCTCTCCCCACCTAGAGACCATGTGAGTTCTGGCCCACTCATGGAATTAAAGACAAAGGTCTTTAATTCTTTCACTGTTATCTCCATCTATACCCAATGTTGAGATAAGAACTTCCAGGATAACCTTTCGTTTTCAGAAATTTTGGTTTTAGAGGTCTTTTGGAGTCTCGTCCTGTCACCCAGGCTGGAGTGCAGTGGCGCGATTTTGGCTCACTGCCACCTCTGTCTCGCAGGTTCAAGCGATTCTCCTGCCTCAGCCTCCTGAGTAGCTGGGATTACAGACACATGCCACCTTGCCCGGGTAATTTTTGTATTTTTGGTAGAGACAGGGTTTCACCATGCTGGTCAGGCTGGGCTTGAACTCCTGACCTTGTGATCTGCCTGCCTTGGCCTTCCAAAGTGCTGGGATTACAGGCATGAACCACCATGCCTGGCCAGTTTTAGAGGTCTTCTTAATATACTATTATAATTAATAACTATACTATTATAGTAGTATATTATACTATTATAATGTGAAGAGGTGAGCTAGATTGAATCTGCCACTTCTAATCTGAAATATATTTCAAATATATGTGTCAAATTGCTTTCCTACCATGCTAGCCCAAGCTACTACCTTGCAGGAGAACAGTCTGGGCTCTTTTAGATGGATCCCCATGCTGTGCTATTCAGTGGGGTCAATGGAACAGAAGCATCTGCATCACCTGAGAACCTGTTAGAAATGTGGAATCTCATGCTCCACCTTGGACCTAGAGAATCACATGCATCTTAGTAAGATTTCCCCAGATGCTCAAGTGCATTTTAGAGAATTGCTCTTTTTTTTTTTTTTTTTTTTTTTTAAAGGGTATATTTATTTATTTATTTATTTTTATTATACTTTAAGTTCTAGGGTACATGTGCACAATGTACAGGTTTGTTACATATGAATGCTTGTGCCATGTTGGTGTGCTGCACCCATTAACTCGTCATTTACATTAGGTATATCTCCTAATGCTATCCTTCCTCCCTCCCCCCTCCCCACAATAGGACCTAGTGTGTGGTGTTCCCCTTCCTGTGTCCAAGTGATGTCATTGTTCAATTCCCACCTGTGAGTGAGAACATGCAGTATTTGGTTTTCTGTTCTTGTGATAGTTTGCTGAGAATGATGGTTTCCAGCTGCATCCATGTCCCTACAAAGGACATGAACTCATCCTTTTTTATGACTGCATAGTATTCCATGGTGTATATGTGCCACATTTTCTTAATCCAGTCTATCACTGATGGACATTTGGGTTGATTCCAAGTCTTTGCTATTGTGAATAGTGCTGCAGTAAACATACGTGTGCATGTGTCTTTATAGCAGCATGACTTATAATCCTTTGGCTATATCCCCAGTAATGGGATGGCTGGGTCAAGTGGTATTTCTAGTTCTAGATCCTTGAGGAATCGCCGCACTGTTTCCACAATGGTTGAACTAGTTTACAGTCCCACCAACAGTGTAAAAGTGTTCCTATTTCTCCACATCCTCTCCAGCACCTGTTTGCTGACTTTTTAATGATTGCCATTCTATCTGGTGTGAGATGATATCTCACTGTGGTTTTGATTTGCATTTCTCTGATGGCAAGTGATGATGAGCATTTTTTCATGTGTTTGTTGGCTGTATGCATGTCTTCTTTTGAGAAGTGTCTGTTCATATCCTTTGCCCACTTTTTGATGGGGTTGTTTGTTTTTTTTCTTGTAAATTTGATTGACTTTTTAATAGGTTCTGGATATTAGCCCTTTGTCAGATGAGTAGATTTCAAAAAGTTTCTCCCATTCTGTAGGTTGCCTTTTCACTCTGATGGTAGTTTCTTTCACTGTGCAGAAACCCTTTAGTTTAATTAGATCCCATTTGTCAAATTTGGCTTTTGTTGCCGTTGCTTTTGGTGTTTTAGACATGAAGTCCTTGCCCATGCCTATATCATGAATGGTATTACCTAGATTTTCTTCTAGTGTTTTTATGGTTTTAGGTCTAACATTTAAGTCTCTAACCCATCTTGAATTAATTTTCGTATAAGGAGTAAGGAAAGGATCCAGTTTCAGCTTTCTACTTATGGCTAGCCAATTTTCCCAGCACCATTTATTAAATAGGAAATCCTTTCCCCATTTCTTGTTTCTCTCAGGTTTGTCAAAGATCAGATGGCTGTAGATGTGTGGTATTATTTCTGAGGGCTCTGTTCTGTTCCATTGATCTATATCTCTGTTTTGGTACCAGTACCATGCTGTTTTGGTTACTGTAGCCTTGTAGTATAGTTTGAAGTCAGGTAGCGTGATGCCTCCACCCTTTGTCTTAGGATTGTCTTGGCAATGTGGGGTCTTTTTTGGTTCCATATGAGCTTTAAAGCAGTTTTTTCCAATTCTGTGAAGAAAGTCATTGGTAGCTTAATGGGGATGGCATTGAATCTATAAATAACCTTGGGCAGTATGGCCATTTTCACAATATTGATTCTTCCTATCCATGAGCATGGTATGTTCTTCCATTTGTTTGTGACCTCTTTTATTTCACTGAGCAGTGGTTTGTAGTTCTCCTTGAAGAGGTCCTTTACATCCCTTGTAAGTTGGATTCCTAGGTATTTTATTCTCTTTGAAGCAATTGTGAATGGGAGTTCATTCATGATTTGACTCTCTGTTTGTTACTGGTGTGTAAGAATGCTTGTGATTGTTGCACATTGATTTTGTATCCTGAGACTTTGCTGAAGTTTCTTACCAGCTTAAGGAGATTTTGGGCTGAGACAATGGGGTTTTCTAAGTATACAATCATGTCATCTGCAAATAGGGACAATTTGACTTCTTCTTTTCCTAACTGAATACCTTTATTTCTTTCTCTTGCCTGATTGCCCTAGCCAGAACTTCTAACACTATGTTGAATAGGAGTGGTGAGAGAGGGCATCCCTGTCTTTTGCCAGTTTTCAAAGGGAATGCTTCTAGTTTTTGCCCATTCAGTATGATACTGGCTGTGGGTTTGTCATAAATAGCTCTTATTATTTTGAGATACGTTCCATCAATACCGAGTTTATTGAGAGTTTTTAGCATAAAGGGCTGTTGAATTTTGTCAAAGGCCTTTTCTGCGTCTATTGAGATAATCATGTGGTTTGTGTCTTTGGTTCTGTTTATATGCTGGATTACGTTTATTGATTTGCAAATGTTGAACCAGCCTTGCATCCCAGGGACAAAATTGATAGACCACTAGCAAGACTAATAAAGAAGAAATGAGAGAAGAATCAAATAGACGCAATAAAAAATGATAAAGGGGATATCACCACTGACCCCGCAGAAATACAAACTACCATCACAGAATACTATAAACACCTCTACGCAAATAAACTAGAAAACCTAGAAGAAATGGATAATTTCCTGGACACTTAAACTCTCCCAAGACTAAACCAGGAAGAAGTTGAATCCCCGAATAGACCAATAGCAGGCTCTGAAATTGTGTCAATAATTAATAGCCTACCAACCAAAAAAAGTCCAGGACCAGATGGATTCACAGCTGAATTCTACCAGAGGTACAAGGAGGAGCTGGTACCATTCCTTCTGAAACTATTCCAATCAATAGAAAAAGAGGGAATCCTCCCTAACTCATTTTATGAGGCCAACATCATCCTGATACCAAAGCCTGACAGAGATACAACAACACAAAAAGACAATTTTAGACCAATATCCCTCATGAACATCGATGCAAAAATCCTCAATAAAATACTGGCAAACTGAATGCAGCAGCATATCAAAAAGCTTATCCACCATGATCAAGTTGGCTTCATCCCTGAGAATTGCTCTTCTAACAGATCTCCCACACACTCTTTTCCTCCTTCATTACATTCCCCCTCTTTGCAACCAGTATGATATTTCAAAAATGTATAAACAGTTGTATCATTTCTACACTTTACGCCCTTTAAGGGCTTCCCTTCTCACTTGTGTAAAGACCCAAGTTTTTATGATAACCTACAAAGTCCTCTAAGATCTGATTTTTGCCTACTTCCAGGCATACTGACTTCCTTTCAGTTCTTAAACATGCCAAACTTGGTGCTACCCATAAAACTTACCCTCATTATTTTCTCTACCCAGAATAGTCATTGACTCTTGGCATGATTTTAGTTTTCTTATCCTTTAGTCTGTATTTAAGAATCACTTCTTGGCCAGGTGGGGCTCATACCTGTAATCCCAGCACTTTGGGAGGCCATGGTGGGCGGATCATAGGGTCAGGAGATTGAGACCATCCTGGCTAACGCGGTGAAACACCGTCTCATCTAAAAATACAAAAATTTAGCTGGGCGTGTTGGTGGATGCCTGTAGTCCCAGCTACTTGGGAGGCTGAGGTAGGAGACTGGCATGAACCTGGAAGGCAGAACTTGCAGTGAGCCGAGATTGCTCCACTGCACTCCAGCCTTGGTGACAGAGTGAGACTCCATCTCAATTAAAAAAAAAAAAAAAAAGAATCACTTCTTGGAGAAAATTCACCTGACCACTCTACAGTAGGTACATGCAGTTTTTCTCTATCATAACCATGCTGGTTTCCTTCATATCATTTATCTCAATTTGCCATTATATTATCTATTTCCCTACCAATTAGCCAACACTGTATGACAGGAAGACTCATGACTCTTTCCCCAGCACTTAACACAAGGAATGGCACAGAAAAGGAATTTGATGAATATCTGTTGAACAAAAGAGCAAACGTACCATAGATATGCTTCTTGCTTATTGAACTTTTTCAGGAGTATATAATTCAAGAGAACGTGTTCGTGTTTGTAATTCTTGCAAGTGTTACCAGTTCCTTGTAGTTTTACCTGGAATATTTTCAGTTAACTATCCAGAATTCAGGGGTCTTTCTAATACCTACTTTCATAATCAGTAGTATAGTAAGTTTTATTTCCAAGTATTAACAAATATGAGCTAGTTCTCATTTTCCTACTGCCACCAACAAACATTGCCCGTATAGCAAATGTCCAGCCATCTCCTTAATGGAAACTAGAAAAGGTTGTTGACATGTATAATTGGTCCAGAGTTCTTGATAAGGGAGCATATTGGACAAATACGTGTGTGTGTGTGTGTGTGTGTGTGTGTGTGTGTGTGTGTGTGTGCTCTATGAAAGAGTTTAGTAAAGGATGCTGGGGTAATGAGTTCAAGGGCTGGTATCTTGAAATATTAGGCTGCAATTGATGGCTAACCCAGGGTCAGAGAGAGAAAACTCCCCTGTGATATATCATTGCACAATTGCATAAAGCAGATGTGTAATAGAGGCTTGTGTCTTTCCTTAAAACATCTGGCATTAGTCATTATGAGAAGCAAGTGCCTAGGCTGGCCAGACAAGATGTCCATTCCAGGATGACACATTTCTGTTGTTTCTGGGTTGCACTGGAATTTTCTTTGGCTCCTGTCAGCCTAAGCACATTAATGATAAAGATGATAATGCAGAGAAAGATTATCTAAGAAAGAGGGTAAACAATGTAGCTACATCTTCTGGCATGATGTTTGAGTTTCAGAAAAATTAGTAAACCACCTCATGACCGACAGCCTGTGGATGGTCCAGATGTAATTTTGTGCACTTGTTGTGACAGGTTGAATCACAACCTCCATGGATGAGGCTTTTCTAAGAATTGAGGATTTGCCTGCTAGTTAGTCAGTCTTTGTTGGGTCTCAGCCAACGATGGTTCAGGGTGTTATAAAAGTTTGCTGAATTGTACCTTCTGTCTTCGTAGAAGCCACTGTATCTCACAAACCAAGCTTTGTGAAAGCTCTGCAATAAATTTCACAAACATTTACAACTTCAGCCAGGGTATGTCATGTAAAAACTCACTAAAGAACATGGTGAAATCACCTGTCCCTGTTATGCCTTTTTCCCTTGCTTTACTCTAGCTTGGAGTTAAATCATTGATTGTTACAGTTCCAGGATGAAAACCATATGGTTGTGCAGGTCCAAGCACACTGTGTGGATTGTGATTTTTTTGAATCCATGCAAGGTTTGTCTGGAGCTTGTTATGTTTGAGGTTCTAATAGTGGTGGTGTTTCTCAAGATGTAATCTGTTGATCATCTGTTTCAGAATTACCTGGCATGTTTCTAAAAAGCATAGATTCCTGGGGCCATCCCTCTAGGTCTATTGGATCAGATTCTCCAATGTAAAGTTCAAAAGTCTATGTTTTCAACAAACATTCAAGATGATCTTTATGAATTCTACAGTTTGAGAACTACTAGCTTCTTTTAGAGTGAAGTGTACCATTTTTTGTTATTTTCTGATAGGCATTAAATAGAATTAGGTGTTAAAATAGTCAACTTTAAAAATAATAATTTCATGGGTCAGCAATAAGCTTACAAACCATTTTTGGCTTGTTGGCTATGATGCTAATGAAAATTGTCTTACAGTTAACCTTTAGAAATGTCAGTGCATGAGTCTTGTTCAAAAGTGATTCTTTATGGGACGAATAATTGTGCTCAGGAATGGTCGATATGGCTCGAAATGCAAGTGTCTGGATGTGCGTGTGTAGGAGAAAGGAGAGTTAACTAGGGGGCTGTTGTGTATGACAACTTTAGATCACTCCTTTTCCCAGGTCAAATCCTTGTGGAATACCAGAACTAAGAGAAATTTCTCTTCTTTTCTTCTTTGTAAAATGATTTAAAGAGCTTTCATTCTGCAAAACAATATATATCCATTATACCTGTGCTCTTATTGTCTCTCTCTCTCTCTCTTTTTTTAATCATCTGTGCAGCAAATATGCAAAAAGCCTCCATTTAAAAACCATTCAGGATGTGTTTAGTCTTCACTGTTATAAGTCATTTCTTAGAAATGTTTAGAAGTTTAGAAAACATTTCTTAGAAATATTAGGAAACACACACATTCAACATACCACTTAACTAGTACCAACACGAAGAAACAGAATCTCTTTGGCATCCCAGAACTGTCTCTTGTTCCTAATTCTAATCACTAAACCTTTCTAAGGAAAACCATTTTCCTGATGGATAAAAGTCATTTTTATTTCTAATATCTGATCACTTGACCTATATTTTCTGTAAATAGATTTTGTTTTTTTGCAGATATGGTACTCTTCAACATCTTGAAGTTCAATATTCTTCATCATGAACTTTTCCTGACTAAATGCTGACTTACAAAAACCCCTTTCCTCTTGCTAATTTGTAATTCTACAATTCTTTTTCCATTGAGTGCAACTCTCTATGTTCAACCTGATTCATTTCCATTTTTTTCCATGGTTTTCTTTTAACCTGGGATATAAAAACTATAATTTCTGTGTTGTGTTAGATGTTAGTCAATACAAATTAGGGAATACAGGGCAATTATTTGAACTACATTAGTTTAAAACAAGTGGTTGAGAATTTTTTTTCCACCTCATCCAGTGGAAAAAAATTAAAAATCTTGGTCAACAAACAAACCAATTGATTGGATATGATGAAGTTAGTGCAGTAGTTTACTGGGACTAGAGATAATGTAATAGGAATTGATACTTGCTATATTAGAGAACCACAAATAAAAGTGTGGAGCTGTTAGGGACTTCACATGATTTTCTATTTTAGTGATCAATCAGACTGGTATTCTCAGCAAGGAGAAAGTGTATTGTCTGCAGGATTAAAAAGGAAATTATCGTGGTAATGTGAAAAGAATACTGTACGTGGGGTCTGAAACTTTGCTGCATGACCAAAGGCAAAATCATACAACTTCAATAAGAGTTTGTTTCTCAATCTATAAAATGAGGATAATAATATTTTCTTCCCAAAATTATGCTGAGAAGTAAATAAGGTTATGTTTTAAAACATCTACAAAATGCCTGGCACATGATAACTAATCAGTATGAGCTCCCCCTCTCTTTCAACATGGCAGCATAGCATTTAACATGGGAGGCCTGTTCTAAAGAAAATAATACAACATTATACTATAGCCTTTTTTCATACATTTTGCTTTATTTATTTCTTATTCCAAAATGGGTACGTGTTAATTACATAAAAATTTGGAAATAAGTATGTTCCTCCCAAATTCCCTTAGTTCCACACTCTCAGGGACATTGATAGTGAATATTCTTTGTTTTAAGCATCCCACTTACCACTGTATTTTCTTAGTACCCCTCAGAATGCCCTACACCTAGGAGGTGTACTCAACCTTTGTGGAGTTACACAGTTTCCAAGAAGATGTGAAAGTAGTCATGAGTCTTTTAGGAATTTTAATTTTTGGCTTAGAATGGAATCCAGAAGACTTTCTGCTCTATCTAGTGTTTTTCCAGGCCCCAGAGACAGATCTTTGTCCTCTTAACTTCTCAAATAGCTCTAGGATCAGAGATTATAATTTCTCTTTTTATAATAGGGTAGGTCTGCAATCAGATGTTAATGAACTGAATCATTTTAAAACCTTATTTTATTAGACTTTCATTGGATTTTAAAATTAAACTTGGATTTTTTTTGTCTTCTCTCTCTCTCTTTCTTTCTTCCTTCCTTCCTTCCTTCCTTCCTTCCTTCCTTCCTTCCTTCCTTCCTTCCTTCCTTCCTTCCTTTTTTTAGGAGTTCTACATGGTGAGAAAAACCAAATTAGGAATGCATGAAACTGAGTTGTCTCTGCTCATTCACTCATTCATTTCTCTGGTTTAGGATCTAAGTCAGGAGTGTAATTTCTGTCATTCCTGTAAAAACAGGGGAAATAATGCTCGCTGTGCTTTCCTCTTATGTGATGATTGTGGAACTCACTGGGACAATGTGTGTGGTTAAGTTTTTTATGCTATAAAGTGTTATAACCTTTTTGTACTGATATGGCAATAGTAGGAAAATTAGTGCATGTAACAATAAGATAAATATTTCTGTTGGACTGTATTTGAAAGCAACAGAATTGGCTTTATCCTTTGATTATTTTATTTTACAAAACATTTTGTATCTTGGTCCTAATTATTCTGTTGAGTATATGTAAACCAGGAGCTATAACTAGAAATAAAAAATTCCCCAACTGCCTAGAACTATTGTGGATGTTCATGATCACCTCTTTATCAAATTCTAGTTTAGAAATTCAGGAAACAAAATTAGAAAAAACAGAGGATAATACATTTTCTAGCCCTCACCTTGCCCAGGAGTTGAAGGCCATTCATATTGCCATCTTCCCCAAATGTCTATACTTAGATACAACTTGATGATGATAATTATAACTGTTATCCAAGGCATTCAATGGGCTACTTAGCATTTGGAAAAAATAACATTAACCACTAAATATAATCATGTTTCCCTTAGACATGTAGCAAGACTTCTGTGTCTCTCTGCAGAAAGAACATGATTTTTGAAGTCAGAACAAACTTGTTTTGAATCCTTGTTCTACTTTATTAGCTACGTGACTTTTGGGGGTAAGTTATCATCCTCACTGAATGTTGGTTTCCTAAGGATTAAGTGAAATGGCGTGTACAATGTATGCAGAACAGTGCTTGGCACATTGTAGGCATTCTGTAAGTATTAGTTTGCTTTTCCTTCTCATCATAATACCAAAATGATTACTTGTCTTAGCAGATATAAACAACTGATAATTTATAATAACATGAAAATGTATTATTAATATTTATTTTACCCAGGTATAGTATGAAAATCCATGCTTTTATCTACATGGATTACAAAATATAAAAATTATATTAAAATATTTTATTGGAAATTGATTTACTTTGCATAATGTCCAAATATATATGACAATTGGAATAATGACTTAAATATGAGAATAAAGCTCACAGAGGGGTTAGACAAAAGTATAGACAGATATTTTAACGATCTTGGGCTGGAAACAGGTTTTCTTCATATGATAGCAACCCAAGGGTCATATAATAAAAGTTTGTTACATTTGATTATACTAAAATTGAAGACCTCTATGTAGTTAAAAACAAGTACACAATAAAGGGTAAACTCTGGAAATTTATTTACAATTTATAAGCAAAGGCTAATATCCTTATTATTTAAGAGCTCTTCCAAATTAGTAAGAAGGTATAAAACAAGTTCATAGAGTAAATAGTTGTCTAGACGTTTAGGTAGCTCCCTCTACCTAAAAAACTGACCTTAGTAGTCTTGAGTCCGGATACTGAAGAGAGGGTATTCAGCCATCTTTATATGTGAATGGGTAGGGAGTGGTCCTATATGGACCCAGTGACATTATAATTAGTTCTGTTACGGATGACTGAATTTTTGTTTTGTTTTGTTTTTTGTTTTGTTTTACTGGCTGAGTGTTTATACCTATAAGTTTCCTTTACAAATATTGTTTAAAATTTTTAGTTTTTTGGATGAGATTCTTTCTAAACATTCCCGTTTACTTTGAGCATTAGGGAATGTATATGTAAACTTTCTTGATGACTCAGTTCATCTTTGAGAACGCTGATTTTTGAACTACGCTATAATGCAGTGCAATAAGGTTAGGAAGGGCTGTTCATATCTTTGCTGATTAGGTTCATATTGCTATGTATTTTAGTTCTTTGGGAGATATTAATGCTAGCAATAAAAGACAATCTCATAAATTGGACTTACCCTTGAAAATTCCCTAGAAAGATTCCACAGTGGAGATCAATGTACAATCTCTTAATAATTCCAGCACAACCAGTTTTTCTTTGGCATTGAAAAACATTGCTGTTTCTCTGGTTGAAGATAAGGTAGTGGGCTTGCAATATGATACCAGTTTTCTATCAAAAATATCCATATTTAAATTCTAGGGTACTTGTTTTATGTTTATACTTTACATAGATGTGCTGATTACATCCTCATACCTACCCTATGAAAATAAACCTATTTTATACCCATTTTACAGTTGATAAAATAGATACTTTGAAATATTAAATGTTTTGCCAATTAATATGTGGGAGCTAACATATGGAAAAGCCTGTGGTTTTGATTTAAATTAATCTTAGGCTATACCAAATTTTGTAGAATTCTATGTAAAATAACAGCAAAAAAGTTCTGAGTAAGGGTCCAATAAACTTTTCACAGAATAAAATACGAAAGGTTTAGACATGAGCTTTGGGAATGAATGTGCACTAGTTTTCAGAGGCATGATTATCTTCTGCCTGTCAGCAGCCTTCTGCCTAGGTGAGGTATTATCCTTTGCATATCTGTAGAGGTGGTAACTAAAGTAGGAAGTGCCGCAGCCCGTAAAGATGTGTTTGGGATCATGTGTAGCTTGCCACACTATATTCTATAAGACACACTGTGATTCAGCAAGGAATTAAAATCATTTTATCTTATCTCTGGTATTTCGCATGTCACACCTCTGTGCTGTCATGATCCTTATGAATTTTTCATTGAGCCTTAGAGTTGGTAATAAAGTTGAGCCTATGGGGAATGGAAGCTTTCCTGAGAGGGATGCCTGTAATCAACTGATGAAATGAATACAATTGGCTAGGCATGTGTAACTCCTACCACGTACACCCCACAGAAAACCCTGAGTCAAGGAAAACAAACACACCACAGCATGTTTACCATTTATTCATGATTGCACAGTTCTTGGCTTCAATACTCTGGAATCAAAAATAGTGATGTCCATAACAAGAGTTTTAGGTGAGGCTGAGAAACAGCAAACATGATAGAAGCGTCTCTGTAAGTCTCTTGTAATGATTGTGATCAAGTTGCTTAATGTTCTTCTGTTCTTTCTGTTTTTAAATGACTGTCATTACTTCTTCTTTTTCTTTTCTTTTTTTTTTTAATTATACTTTAAGTTCTAGGGTACATGTGCAAAACGTGCAGGTTTGTTACATAGGTATATATGTGCCATGTTAGTTTACTGCACCCATTAACTAGTCGCTTACAGTAGGTATTTCTCCTAATGTTATCACTCCCCTGGTCCCCCACCCCCTGACAGGCCCTGGTGTGTGATGTTGCCTGCCCTGTGTCCACATGCTCTCGTTGTTCAACTCCTACCTATGAGTGAGAACATGCGCTGTTTGGTTTTCTGTCCTTGTGATAATTTGCTTAGAATGATGGTTTTCAGCTTCATTCATGTCCCTGCAAAGGACATGAACTCATTTTTTTTTTATGGCTGCATAGTATTCCATGGTGTATATGTGCCACATTTTCTTAATCCAGTCTGTCACTGATGGACATTTGGGTTGATTCCAAGTCTTTGCTATTGTGAATAGTGCCACAATAAACATACATGTGCATGTGTCTTTATAGTAGAATAATTTATAATCCTTTGGGTATATACCCAGTAATGGGATTGCTGAGCAAATGGTATTTCTAGTTCTAGATCCTTGAAGAATCTCCACACTGTCTTCCACAATGGTTGAACTAATTTACACTCCCACCAACAGTGTAAAAGTGTTCCTATTTCTCCACATCCTCTCCAGCATCTGTTGTTTCCTGACTTTTTAATGATCGCCATTCTAACTGGCATGAGATGGTATCTCACTGTGGTTTTGATTTGCATTTCTCTGATGACCAGTGATGATGAGCATTTTTTTATATGTCTGTTGGCTGCATAAATGTCTTCTTTAGAGAAGTGTCTGTTCATATCCTTTGCCCACTTTTTGACAAAAAAGAGCCTGCATAGCCAAGACAATCTAAGCAAAAAGAACAAAGCTGGGGGCATCATGCTACCTGACTTCAAACTATACTACAAGGCAATGGTAACCAAAACAGCCTGGTACTGGTACCAAAACAGATATATAGACCACTGAAACAGAACAGAGGCCTCAGAAATAACACCACACAACTACAACCTTCCAATCTTTAACAAACCTGACAAAAACAAACAATGGGGGAAAGGATTCCCTATTTAATAAATGGTGCTGGGAAAACTGGCTAGCCATACATAGAAAGCTGAAACTGGATGCCTTCCTTATACCGTATACAAAAATTAACTCAAGATGGATTAAAGACTTAAATGTAAGACCTAATCGCATAAAAACCCTAGAAGAAAACCTAGGCAATAACACTCAGGACACAGGCATAGACGAAGATTTCATGACTGAAACACCAAAAGCAATGGCAACAAAAGCCAAAATAGACAAATGGGATCTAATTAAACTAGTAATAAAGAGCTTCTGCACAGCAAATGAAACTATCATCAGAGTGAACAGGCAACCTACAGAATGGGAGAAAATCTTTGCAATCTACCCATCTGACAAAGGGCTAATATCCAGAATCTACAAAAAACTTAAAAACTTAAACAAATTTACAGGAAAAAAAAAAAAAAACCCATCAAAAAGTTCCTCTGTTCGTTCTAAGAAGAGATTAGCTAGCGAATTATTTTCCAAAACTTAACTCAATAAATTGACTCAAATACTGTCCCAAATGTTCAAGATTTTTACGACGTCTAAACTTCTTCCTGTTTTTTTCCTCATTGCTCGCCGTGACAATTCAATACCCCTTCCTTAAGATGAGCCTCTTTTTCTTTCAGTTTTTTTCTCCCCTGCCCGCACCTCCCCTCCTCTCTCCTTCTCTTTCCATCCTCATCACATAGTTTGCTCCACAAGAACTACTTGTTAAATTTGTTAAATTATACATTTTATCTGCTTCGTAGAGTCAATAATCTTATTATTTGTACTGAGCTGCTTCTGTTGCTACAGAACTGTCTTAATTTTTAATGTATGAAGTGCCATAAGTTACTCTATTTTTAAAACTTTTATTTATTTATTTTTTATTATATTTTAAATTCTAGGGTACATGTGCACAACGTGCAGGTTTGTTACATATGTATACATGTGCCATGTTGGTGTGCTGCACCCATTAACCCATCATTTACATTAGGTATATCTCCTAATTCTATCCCTCCACCATCCCCCTCCTCACAATAGGACCCAGTGTGTGGTGTTCCCCTTCCTGTGTCTAAGTGATCTCATTGTTCAGTTCCCACCTATGAGTGAGAACATGCGGTATTTGGTTTTCTGTTCTTGCAATAGTTTGCTGAGAATGATGGTTTCCAGCTGCATCCATGTCCCTACAAAGGATATGAACTCAACATTTTTTATGACTGCATAGTATTCCATGGTGTATATGTGCCACATTTTCTAATCCAGTCTGTCACTGATGGACATTTGGGTTGATTCCAAGTCTTTGCTATTGTGAATAGTGCCGCAATAAATATACGTGTACATGTGTCTTTATAGCAGCATGACTTATAATCCTTTGGCTATATCCCCAGTAATGGGATGGCTGGGTCAAATGGTATTTCTAGTTCTAGATCCTTGAGGAATCGCCACACTGTTTTCCATAATGGTTGAACTAGTTTACAGTCCCACCAACAGTGTAAAAGTGTTCCTATTTCTTCACATCCTCTCCAGCACCTGTTGTTTCCTGATTTTTTAATGATTGCCATTCTAACTGGTGTGAGATGGTATCTCATTGTGGTTTTGATTTGTATTTCTCTGATGGCGAGTGATGATGAGCATTTTTTCATGTGTCTGTTGACTGTATGAATGTCTTCTTTTGAGAATTGTCTGTTCATATTCTTTGCCCACTTTTTGATTTTTTTTTTTTTTTTTTTTTTTTTTTTTTTTT
>NC_045439.1:26222474-26359132 GCF_002776525.5 Piliocolobus tephrosceles
GGGGTTTCTCAATGTTGGTCAGGCTGGTCTCGAACACCTGACCTTGGGTGATCCCCCGCCTCGGCCTCTGAAATTGGTGGGATTACAGGTGTGAGCCACTGCGCGTGGCCTTTAAAGCTCTTTAGCTTGAAATTACACTAATGTATTTGCTTTGTAAAGGCATCTCAATTGGCAGCTTCATGTTTTATCTTTCTTCCACCCTCAACTTTCCCTTCTGTCTGAGAGAATGCTGTTACTGGTGGCCACACTTTGGAAAATCTGGCCAAAACCACTTAGACGCTAGGTGACTTTGGGCTATTCTTATAACCTCTCTAAGTCTTAGTTTCTCATCTCCGAAACGCAGGTGATAATATTATTAACTTATGGAGAAATGTAAGGATTAAATGAGATGATGCGTATATAGTTCTTTGCATATTGTACGTGTTTGTAAAAAGTTAGCTGTTGTTATACTTGTCATCACTCACGTATTAAAAGTTCTTTTGTATCTTAAACATGATCTGTGCTTTGTAGTTCATATTTACTTGGTTCTATATCTATATCTGTAACTATATAATATATGCTATGTCATCTTGGCATAAATTTTCCAAACCATTCTGATTGTTATTTACTTACAGTTTTTTCCCTAACTACCTACCACCCTATTTTTCTTTTCTCATTGCCATATACCTTGAAGGTGTAGTCAATATTAATAGGTCTCTGTTAAAAATGTTAGAGTTCCTCACCTCTGAAAAGACTGTGGTACTCACACTCTCAATACTCACCCAAATACAAATCAAAATCAAATTGTACTTTTTGAAATAACACAAAATCCAATAATAAATACTGCTGGTTTATATCTAAAAATATGAGTTTTAATGATGAAGTTAAGTAGATTTTTCATTGTGTGATTATAAATTTCTGACTCAATTCACTGTACCAGATTTTTTAACTTTTTGAAGGGGCAACTGTTAGGCTACGATTAGTCTCTGTATCAAGCACATCAGCCTCAGACGCCAGTTGCCTTCATTTCTTGGGGACACATGCAATTACACATGTATACACATGTGGTACTGTTTGCATATGCAGCAAATATATTGTCACGGTATTGTTCAAAGTGTGTAAAGTATGCATGGAGGAATATAATAAAGAGTCTGCTCTTGCATGTGGCATCTGCTAGCGGGTTTTTTGGTTAGTTTTTTCACATCTCCTTTCCTTGTCTGTAAAAACAGGGTCATAACAATATTTGCTTCTCAGACAGAGTTGCTATGAAGATTAGGAATAATTATGCAAGTAACACCATTGCAGAAGTTACTAGGCACTGTATAAACCTCAGTGAATTAAATTTAAATATGGCACACTCATACTTTATTTGTCTCATTAAACTATTTAGATATGAGATCAAGGTCAGCCTGGACTAATTGTTGTCTACATCTCCTCTGTTGTTCAGCAACATGTTCCTGGCTGCTTAGTGAGCACACTGTCTCTTTCCCACCAAAAGGTATGAGTGCCAATATGAGTCTTAATTCAAAACAAGGAAAAAGCCAATTGACAGATGTAAAAAATAATATTCATTTCACAGACTTGTTTGGAGGTTTAAATGTGATTATTTCTAAACTATTCACTGTACTGCTCAGTACACAAGAAATGCTAAATAAATAGCGCTCTACTGATTGTTATTGAAAAACATTTTTGGAAGCAAAGTCTATTCTAAGTTTTGGTCAAGTTAGACTTGAGGTTTAGAATTTAAAAAGTGAGGGGGCGAGACAGACTGAGGTGAAAGCAGCCAAAGTTAACATGGAGACAGGCATAGCATGTATGGAGAATAATATCAGTTCATATCATGTTCGTGCACAGTAATTAGGAATAGCTAAGGTTATTCGCGGTGGCTCATGCCTGTAATCCCAGCACTTTGGGAGGCTGAGGTGGGAGGATCACAAGGTCAGGAGACCAAGACCATCCTGGCTAACACAGTGAAACCCCGTCTCTACTAGAAATACAAAACATTAGCTGGGGATGGTGGCACGTGCCCGTAGTCCCAGCTACTTGGGAGGCTGAGTAGGAGAATGACTTGAACCTGGGAAGTGGAGGTTGCAGTGAGCCGAGATTGCACCACTGCACTACAGCCTGGGTGACAGAGTGAGACTACGTCTCAAAAAAAAAAAAAAAAAATAGTATAACCTCTCATTGCCTCTTATGGAGGTTGGATAACATAAATTAAAAGATTTTTTATTCTTGTGAGTATGATGATGTTTGAGGTACAATTTAGGGGTGGCCCTTGAAGCAGAGCTGCAAGTTTCAGCAATTTAAAGGGGAGAGGTATATAAAGAATCTGGGAAAATTAGGGAGAGAAAATGAAAGAATTGACAAGGTTGAGTAGCATGTGGTAAAAGAGGATAAGAAGAAAAATCCTGATAGTGATTTCGAAAGGAAGATAAATAGTTAATGGGAGCATTTAAAGGTTTTGGTGCAATATACAATTTAAGTCTCTTCCTCCATCTTGCCTACCAAACCTTCAGTGAAATCTGAAGTGCTCATAAATGTGTCTTGAGTGTTTGGTGCTATAGACTGTATTTTTGTGTCTCCCCCAAATTCATATGTTGAAGGCTAACTCCCAATATGATGATGTTAGGAGGTGGGGGTTTTGGGAGGTGATTAGGTTATGTGGGCAGAACCTTCATGAATGGAATTAGTGGCCCCATAAAAGAGACCCCAGAGAGTTCCTATGTTCCTTTTGCCATGTGAGAACTCAGTGAGAAGGCACCATCTATGAACCAAGAAGCAGGCCCTCACCAGACACCAAATCTGCCAGTGCCTTGATCTTGCACTTTTCAGCCTCCAGAACTGTGAGAAGTAAATTTCTGTTTTTATATACCACCAAGACTAGGACATTTTCTTAGAGCAGCCTGAATGAACTGAGACATAAGAAAAAAATTAAGAGAAAAAAGTTACGAGACGCAGAGGTATCTTTGACACAAAGGGACCACAAAGCTGGTACATTTGAGAATATTTGGGTCACACCGTCTTTACCTGTTTATTTTACTTGGACTTATTCCTGTTTCTCAGAGGCTTTTATTACACAGAGCAGAAATTCTCATCCATTGCTTTTTTATATACAGATCTGAAGTCACTATCAAGTTAGGCTCTGACCCCCAGGACCCCCAATTCTACCTTAAATTACCCTAGAAAATGCGCCCTACATTGATGGGGGGCTTTAGATGTATAGCTCAAGAAATGAGAAGGCAAGATTGTGGTGATGGTGGCAGTGATAGTAGCAATAATTGCTACTGGCTGTACAGAAAATTGTAGTACAATGGTATAATAAAAAAAAAAATTCATGTAATTTTTAAGTTAGATCTATTTGAATTTAAATCAAGGATTTGTCATTGCTTGCAGTGTGACCTCAATTAACTTACATAACTTCTCTAAAACATAGGTGTTCTTCTCTCATCCCTTTACTCATAAGGTTGTGAAAGACTCATAAAAACGGGTGACAGTAGTGGGAGGGCAACAGGTTGAAAGATGACTGTAGAAATCATCACTGACTATTTAAGCTAAAGATATATTTTGTTGAATTTAATAAAGTAATACTCCTCTAAGCTAAATATTTTGTAAAACACCATTCGTTCTACGATATACCAAAAGAATGGCACATACTGATAAATGTTTATTTACTCTCTTTCATAAGAAAGTCATTTTTAATAGTCAATGAAGTCTTCTGGTATTTTTATTTTAGTTGTGAATAATCTGATAAGTTTACATATGATTTGGATATTCATACTAACATTATCGACTGCCTTGTATATAAAGCTCAATTTTAATTATCATTACTGAGCTACTGAGAGGATAAACAACTTGCCAGTTTCTTTAGGCACAATATTTTAGATACTGATAAGTTAACCATTTCTGAAACCAGTTGTACATTTTACAAAAACAGCAGTAGGGGTATGCTATATTTGCAAATGTATTCTTATCTTAGAATTTTTGTTGTTCAATTAGCCCATCAACTTAAGATATAGTTCAAGTAGTAAGATGTTCAGCAACCACTGAACAATTTTCTGGACGAAGAACATGAAATTACAAATTCCCTCCACTCAGCTTCAAATTTCCAGTGCTTCTGGAGCTAGGATAATGCAACCAATTTGAAAATAAAGTAATCATCATATCTCCGCCAATATTTTCTGTCTTAATGGAACTAAGGATCGTGGCTAACACTTTGCATTTAGCTGTTACAAGGCAAAAATTTAAAAATCTATCTTTTATATCTGGCTAACATAATAAATATGATGGTGCTTAAAAAATGTAAAGGATAATAATTGTTGATTTTTTTTGAAAAGCCTTCATTGAAGAAAATGGTCATTCCAATCTTTAAACTTTATGAAATAACCAGAGGGGGCTACAAAAAATTATTTTCAAGCATCTCAATGCATGATATTTGTTTAGCTATGGGAATATCTGTAAAGTTACTGTTCACATTAAAAAGGATAATCAAAGGCTAAAGGTAACGAAAGATCCCCTGAGCAATCAATATGTAATCATTTAGTAAGTAAATGAGAAATTAAAAGTCTTATACAATAAAGCATCTTCTTTCCAACTAAAATTTAAAAATTGCTTTAACATGGACTAAAGGATAATTAATAGAACCCATTACTAAGAGTGGATGGCCTGACCTAGTACTTTAGCAAGCATATTTATTCATCTTCAAAGCCAAGAGAAAGTGCTTCTGAAACTCTGAAACTAGGTCAAAGAAAGAAGTGGTTTTTCTTAGACTATTGTATAATCTAATATTACTTGACTTCTATATTGTTGAGTAACAGACCACAACAAAGGTATCATGTGACTTGTTTACATTTCAGTGAAACACATACAAGGCTTTATTTCATTCTATAGAGTTGAGAATTTATGTGATTCCTTTACAGTTGATTCCAGACCTATTTTAAGACCTTTAATGCCAATAGGTTTTTTGATTTTCAAAGGTCTTATCTCAAGCAATTTTTAATATATTAAAGTTAAAATGATCACAAACACTAAATGTAACCTTGTTGTAATGTTTTTGAAATTAGCTGTGTTATTGTTGCCAACTAACTACTTATAAAGTACAACCATATATGTTTAACTTTTTATCAAATTCAAAATAATTAGTCATTTATCATAACCATTATAGTGTATATCTAATAAAAGATATCAAAGAGTTAACCTCTTACAGATTCAATGTAATCCCTATCAAAATCCCATCTAGGTTTTTTTTTTTTTTTTTGAGAAATTGACAACCTGATCCTAAAATTCATATGGAAATTCAAGGGGGATCAGACTAACCAAGACAATCATGAAAAAGGTGTATGAACTTGGAGGACTTATACTTCCAGTTTCAAAACCTGCTATAGTAAGACACAATAATCAAACCAGTGTGGTACTGACACAGGATAAATATATAGATCAGTGGAATAAAATTAATAATCTAGAAATTAATCTAATATTTTTGGTTAACTGATTTTTGGCAAAGAGATGAGTCAATTCAATGGGGAAAGAATACTCTTTTCAAGAAATGGTGCTGGTATAACTGGTTATCCATTTGCAAAAAGATGAATGTTAGGTCCTACATAATATTATACACAAAAATGAACTCATAGTAGTAATTGCAGACCTAAATGTAAGTTCTACAAGTAAAATAAAAGTAAATCTCTGTGTTAGGAAAGGATTTCTAAGGAATGAAATCAAAGCATGGGTGATAAAATAGAAAATTGGTAAACTGAACATCAAAATTAAGACTTTTATGCTTCAAAGGGCACCATCAAGAAAGTGAAAAGACAACCCACACTTTAAGAGAAAATATTTACCCATCATGTATCTAATAAGGGACTTGAATCTAGAATATACGAACTCTTACAATAATAGAACAAACAAACCAATTTAAAAATGGGCAAAGCATTTGAATAGGCAGTTCTCCAAAGAAATATAAAAATGGTAAACACACAAAGTAGTGCTCAAAATCATTAATCATTACTGAAATGCAAGTCAGAATCCCAATGAGATACCACTTCACACCAACTGAATGGCTATAACAAAAACAGACACAATTATTAGTGAAAATGTGAGAAAGTGGAACTCTTATACGTTGTGATGGGATTATAAAAGTAGAAGCCATTTTAGAAAATGGTTTAGCAGTTTCTCAAAAGGTTAAGCATAGAGTTACCATATGACCCAGCAATTCCACTCCTAGATATCTACCCAAGAAAAATGGGAGCTTATGTTCACACAAAAGACTGTATACAAACATAAATAGCAGCATTATTTGTAATAGCCAGAAAAGTGGTAACAACCAAAATGCTTATTACTTTGTGAGTAGAAAAATAAAATGTGGTGTAGCCATATAAGAGAATATTATTCTACAATAAAAAAGAATGATAGCCAGGCGCAGTGGCTCATGCCTGTAATCCCAGCACTTTGGGAGGCCGAGGTGGGCGGATCACGAGGTCAGAAGATCAAGACCATTTTAGCCAACACGGTGAAACCCCGTCTCTACTAAAAATACAAAAAATTAGCTGGGTGTGGTGGTGGGCGCCTGTAGTCCCAGCTACTCTGGAGGCTGAGGCAGGACAATGGCGTGAACCCGGGAGGCCGAGTGTGCACTGCACTCCAGCCTGGGCGACAGAGCAAGACTCTGTCTCAAAAAAAAAAAGAATAATACATTGTTATTTGCCACAATATAAATGAACCTCAAAAACAGTGCACTAGGTAAAAAGTCAGTCACAAAAGACCAGCTATTGCATGATTTTGTTTATAAGAAGTGTTCAGGATAAGCTAATCTACAGAGACAGAAAGCAGATCAGTGTTGCTTAGGGATGAATGCAGGAGTAAGGGAGGAAACAGAGTGATTGCTGAAGGGCATACAATTTCTTTATGGAGTGATGAAAATGTTCTAAAATTAGCTAATGGTGGTGATTGCACAACTCTATAAATATACTAAAATGCATTTAAATTATATACTTTAAACAGATGAACTATATGGTATGCAAATTATATATCAGTAAAGCTGTTAAAAATGAGGTAACCTCCAAAACACAATAAAATAAGTGACATGTGAATATTTTATGTGATAGCTAGTTATAATAATTTTAGCAGCTGTTTCATATTTTCTTCAGAAATAGCCTGAATTTATGATCTACACTTTTCTATTTTTCCTGTAGCTCTCCATCTTTATCTGTATCTCTCTTTCTTTAAGTGAGTCCAGAAAATTAAAATACTATGATAAGATATGTTTTAAAATCTGAGTAACATAGCTACATCTTCTCCTATTTTAATAAATATCAGTTTGGGTTATTTTAGCTTAATTTGCACTAAGCTCATAAAACCAATTTTATGTTTATGTTTGATGTTGGCAAATCTATTTGACAATTATGAATCTGAGCTGATACTAAATAGTTTCAGATGAATTGTTGCTTTCTTACATTTCTTACTAAATGCTGAGAAAATTCTGATTATTTTAGGAGATAGGATGAAAGAATTATTTCACCTGGGGAAAGAAAGCTCAATGAGAATCTTCTAGTATTTGAAGGATAGTGGCCACTTAGTCTCCACCTACTCTAAAAATCATACCTAGTGACCAGCAAGATGAATTTTTTTAATACCTGTGCAAGAAATTACTAACAGCAAGAATTTGAAACACTGAAATGACTTAGGAAACGTAAGCAAACGTTATCTATTTGCAAAAAGATGAATGTTAGGTCCTACATAATATCATACACAAAAATGAACTCATAGTAGTGATTGCAGACCTAAATGTAAGTCCTACAACTAAAATGAAAGTAAATCTCTGTGTTAGGAAAGAATTTCCTAAATGCTTCTTGTTCATAGGAAAGAGGCCATCCATAGGAGGTGCTGCGGGCTAATGGCTAGAGGCAGAGGATTTCTTCAGATGGATCAATTAGGCACTTTTCCCGTAATAGTTATACAGTTACAAAGGGATTCAGTTGCTTTTTTTTTTTTTCTGTAAGTATATATGTTTTTTGGTAGGGACAGTTCAATATAGATTAAATATCTACATTAGTTTTGATATGTTTTACATCAGCCATTTCACACCCCATAACAATTTCAGTGAAAGAGATCAGTTACACTGATAGCCTAGGCTAGTTTTGGAAAAAATTGGGAAGTTAATAGAGTTAGTTGTTCTTTTGTATTCCCTTTCTTTTCCTTCTTTCATGAATTATGTCTCTTCCTGGTAGGCAGCATGGTATAGTAGGAATGCATTATTCCTGAAAACAAAGCCCAGTTTCCCACATACAAGTTGTTCATCTGGTCTCAGTTGCTTAACCTGTCTCTGTTTCCTCATATTCAAGAGGAAAATAACCAGTCCTACTTTATTAACCTGGTTTGAGCATTAAATGACACAAAGTAGTAGAAACAGAAGAAACCTTTTATTTCCCTTCCTCTTAAGGTCTCTCTTGTCATAAAGGAAAGCAGTAAATGTAAACCACCTCAAGATGCTTTTTTTAAATAAGTTACTCTTTTTCAGGAATATTTGAGTTTAAAAATCGTCTGTGTAGAATAAATTACATGTTGGAAGTAAGGAAGGGAGACCCTTGAGGGCAAGGGACGTTCTAAGTTAAATAATAGTATGAAGGTATACATTATTTACACAGGATTTTGGCCAATTTGGTTGTGTTTTCTAATTTTTTTGTTTTGTTTTGTTTTGTTTGAGATGGAGTCTTGCTCTGTTGCCAAGACTGGAGTGCAGTGGCGCCATCTCAGCTCACTGCAACCTCCGACTCCCTGGTTCAAGGGATTTTCCTGCCTCAGCCTCTTGAGTAGCTGGGATTACAGGCGCGCCACCACGCCCAGCTAAGTTTTGTATTTTTAGTAAAGACAGGGTTTCACCATGTTGGCCAGGGTGTTCTTGAACACCTGACCTCATGATCTGCCCGCCTCAGCCTTCCAAAGTGCTGGGATTACAGGCGTGAGCCACCGCACCTGGCCTTTTAAAATCGATTGTGGGTACATAATTAATGATTATGTAAATAATATAGGTGTATATATTTATGGCATACATGAGATGTTTTGATTATGGACATGCAATGAGATATAAGCACATCATGGAGAATGGGGTATCCACCCTTTCAAGTACTTATCCTCTGAGTTACAAACAATCCAATTACACTCTTTCAGTTATTTAAAATGTACAATTAAGTTATTGACTGTAGTCACTCTGCTGTTCTATCAAATAGTGGGTCTTATGAGTCTTTCTATTTTTTTTTTTTTTTTGTTCCCATTAACCATCCTGATCTCTCCTCTGACGCCCCACTATCCTTCCCAGCCTCAGGTAACCATCCTTCTCTCTGTCCATGAATTCAATTATGTTGATTTTTAGATTCCACAAGTAAACGAGAACATGTGATGTTTGTCTTTCTGTGCCTGGCTTATTTCACTTAACATAATGATCTCCAGTTTCATCCACATTGTTGCAAATAATGGATTTCATTCTTTTTATGACTGAATAGTACTCCATTGTGTGTATGTATATGTACCACATTTTCTTCATTTGTACATTTGTTGGTGAATGTTGGGTCGCTTATGGTATTTTACAAGTTATCTGTTAGTCAAGTATGTCTGACCTGATGGATTTGATGTAATGGCACTTTATATGACATTTAAAACTGATGGCATACAATGAAACATTATTCAGCCTAAAAGAGGAATGAAATTCTGACACATACTACAACATGGATAAACCTTGAAGACATTATGCTAAATAAAAAAAGTCAGACACAAAGAACAAATATGGTATGACTCCACTTATATGAGGTGGGTAGAATAGTCAAATGCATAGACACACAAGGTAGAACAGTGGTTCCAAGGGCCCGGGGGAGAAGGGTTAATGGGGAGTTATTGTTTAATGGGTATAGTGTTTCAGTTTTGGATGATGAAAACATTCTGGAGCTGGTTAGTGGTGATGATTGCATAACAACTGGAAAGTACTTAATGTCACCAAACAATGCATTTAAAAATCATTAAAATCACACCAGTTAGAATGGCAATCATTAAAAAGTGAGGAAACAACAGATGATGGAGATGATGTGGAGAAATAGGAATGCTTTTACATGTTAGTGGGAGTGTAAAATAGTTCACCCATTGTGGAAGACAGTGTGGCGATTCCTCAAGGATCTAGAACTAGAAATACCATTTGATCCAGTGATCCCATTACTGGGTATATACCCAAGGGATTATAAATCATGCTACTATAAAGACATACGCAGACATATGTTTATTGCAGCGCTGTTCACAATAGCAAAGACTTGGAACCAACCCAAATGCCCATCAATGACAGACTGGATTAAGAAAATGTGGCACATATACACTATGGAATACTATGCAACCATAAAAATGGATGAGTTCATGTCCTTTGCAGGGACATGGAAGAAGCTAGAAACCATCATTCTCAGCAAACTAACACAAGAGCAGAAAACCAAACACTGCATGTTCTCACTCATAAGTGGGAGTTGAACAATGACAGCACATGGACACAGGGCAGGGAACATCACATACTGGGGCCTGTCAGTGAATGGGGGGTTAGGAGAGGGATAGCATTAGTAGAAAAACCTAATGAATATGTCTGGTTGATGGGTGCAGCAAACCACCATGGCACATGTATACCTATGTAACAAACTTGCACATTCTGCACATGTATCACAGAACTTAAAGTATAACTTAAAATTTTTTAAAAATCTTTAAAATGGCAAATTTTATATTATGGATACTTACCACAATAAAAAAAAGATAAATAGCTAAATATGAAGTAAATGATGTAATGCAAACACTGAAAAGTACATAGATTCAAGGGAATGAGGAAACAAGCTACAGACTGAGAGAAAATATTTGTGAAAGACATAACCATAAGAGACAGTTATCCACAATGTACAAAGAACTCTTAAAACTCAACAATGAAATAACAAACAACCCAATTTAAAAAATGGGCCACAGACCTTAATGAATACTTCACCAATGAAGATCTGAAGATGGAAAACAAGCATGTGAAAAGATACTCCTAATTTCCTATAAAAATAGACATATTCTTACCATATGACCCACTGACTACGCTCATTGGTATTTACCAAAAGGAGATGAAAACTTATGACCACACAAAAACCTGCAAATGGATATTTATTCACATTCTCACTAGTCTACCCTTTTGGTATTTTTCTGTCTTTTCATGTTAGCTGTTTTGGTTGGTGGGTAGCTATCTTAGTCTCTTCAGGCTGCTACAACAGAATACCAGAGACTAGGTACTTTATAATTAATGGAATTTATTGCTCATGGTTCTGGAGTCTGGATAGTCCAAGATCAAGGTGCCAGCCGACTTGTTGTCTGGTGAGGGCCGGTTCCTCATAGATGGCACCTCCATGTTGGAGCCTTGCTAAGCAAAAGGGGAAGGGCCCACTCCGATGCCTCTTCTATAAGGGCATTAATCCCATTCACATGGGTGGAGCCCTCACGACCTAATCACATCCTAAAGGCCCCACCTTGTAATACCATTACCTTGGTAACTGGCTTTTTAACATGTGAATTGTGGGGGTACAAAAACATTCAGACCATAGCCTTAGCCAGATTAATTGGTATCACTTTTGAAATGATTTCTCACTTGTCTCTATCACAAATATCTCGCTGTCTCTGCTTTTGATTAGGTTAATGTTCAGATATATTTTTTTAAACCCTGTCTTCTTCTTTTAACTTACACAGAAACTCTTCTTTCATATTATTTATTCATAAATAAAATAGTGGATTTTCATTCTGGGTTTGACTTTTGTTTTTCTGGCAAATACTTCAAAAGGTAAATGGTAACATTGAGATTTCAATATCCTAGTATGAATAAATTAACAGCTGTCTCTGCAGAGTCAAAAATCTAGCTTAATGCTTTTGAAATATTTTGACAACTACTTTTCTGATGTAAGTAATTTGGATAGTCTGTTTTTATAGAGAAGAAAAATCAAAATAATTTGGTATCTCAAATGGGTAAAATTATTGAAGCTGACTAGTAAAAGTTAATTATTCATCCAATAGTATCCAGTATGTGTGGAAAAATTAAACCCTGCCAACTAGCAGCTAAATAGAAATGACATCAAATCTTACTAATTCAGATTAATTAAGAATAGTCATGTAAGTGTTAAGTGTGAATACTATTAAAATTAGTTTTATATCTTCCAAGTATTTACTACAAAATTGGTAGGTAAAGTGAAGTAAAGGTTATTTGGAATTTGCTATAGTAAATGTATAAGAATAATTCATAATGCATTAATTATTTAAAGATTTATAAAAATAAGGCAATCAAGAAAATTTATTTTTTCTAGTCAATTAAACATAAACTTTGCAGTACCACGTATATTAGCATTTGCCTAATATATCATTTCTCCTTTTGTTTAGCCTTTCTCTGATCTATTGAAAGTTCGTGATGAACAGATTATGAATTAACTAACAAAGTGTTTTATGATGCTTTGATCTTCTTAGATTCCCAGGATTAAAATTAAATGCATTCAAACAAAATTGTGTATCAAATAATATATATACACACATACATATGTGTGTGCATATATACACACACAATAACATGTGTCCATAAATTTCTACAAATCGGTTACCATCATTATGCATTGCAATAACTGCCAAATAGCATTATATTATTAATAATGTATTTCTAGGTACTCAACCATGTTACAAAATTCATTAACAGTTCTGTCAGTCTTGTATCTATCCTCAGCTGTCACTCAGTTTAAAGGTTGAAGATGCATTTTCATGTTTCACACTATAATTCAACCCCAGGGCCATACCACTCTAGCATGACTGAATCTCTCTGATTCTGAAATAAGAAGTTTTATGAATCTTCTTATTTAGCCATCCTTGAGGGGCATATAGGGACACCCTTGAGGTAATTAATTAGATGGATTCCTCTCTATTCTAGGATTATTAGGGTTTGCTAAAGGGATATAATACATAGTTGATACTTTAAAAGGCTTATATGCCAGTTGAAAATTTGTATAATTTTCAAATGTGCAAGTAGAATCCCACCTTCCCTACCATCCATCCACCACAAACTTCCAGAAGTATTCCTTACATGTTACTTTCATTTGTTTTAGTAAGTTCATTCTCACCATTCTTTACTGTGATTTTTGGAGACTCTGTTCTTATCTCTACCATGGGTTTGGGAGACCCCCTCATTATTTTATATTTCATTCTGGTAATTGTCTAACTTTCATGGATCATATACTCACTTACTTTTATTTGGATAATGCCATTTCCCTCTCTTGGGAGACATGGCATGCTAGAATGTAATCTCTATGGGGATAGCAATTACGGTCTGTATGTTTCATTGCTGTATCTCCAGTGTCTAGAATAATGTCTTACACATGATATGTGCCCAGCAAAATTTGTTGAATGAAAGAATAACAAACAACAATTTAAGCTTTATTTGTAGCAATTGAATTTCTTTTTTTAGAATTTCAATAGTACTTTAAATCCAGTGTTCTAGATGGCATTGATAAAGAAATGCATTCATTTTACCTAAAACTTTCAGATAACCACAGAAGATGAATCTCACAAACTCCTCTCCTCAGCTTGGAATGTACACATTTGGCAACTCAAAATTTTCACTACTCTGTGCATGTCTGCAAATGACTGCAGAAGTCACCATGAGTGTTCATTTTGGGGGTTACAAATAAATTTCACTGAGTAAGCAAACTTACAAATATGGACCTTGCAAGTAACGAGAATCAGCTGTACTTCTGGGTCCTGCCCCTTCATTTGCATTGTTTACTTCAGTTGCTCATTATGGTATCCTAGATTATTATAATTGTTGCCTGTTATCATTGCCTCAAGTCTCTTTCATTCCTCCTTCTACTGATTTTTAGGACTCTTAATTGGTTTTATCACACCGCAGTGTAAAAACTTTCAGTGTTAACCCCATTGCTGAATAAATGTATTTAAATGTATCAACACAGCATATAAATTAGTCCCAGCCTACTTTTCCAGCCCACACACACTATTTTCTTTTTGAACATTACTATTTAAAAGTATAGTTTTAAAACAAAAAGTATATTGTTATTTTATAACTCTATACCTTAATTTTTTCTCATACTCTCAGTAATAGTCTCATCTTTCTTCACTACTGGATAAAGATAAGCTTCAAATGTCATCATCTTTGAGTAGGCATCTGAATCTTCATCAGGCTGATAGTTGTCTTATCACCTTACTTCCATAGATTATTATATGTGAACTGTATTATTTGCTTAGCCCTCCCCACACACTGTACTCTATTTTAAGGTAGGAGCCATAGTTTATTCATATAATTTCTCTTTCTCTACTCACATCCAATTAGTCGGTATGTTTCATGAGTTCAGCTTTTAAAATATCTGCTTTAATAGTACCAAATTCAGCATCTGACCCTTGTTAGCCTACCAATAGATGTGTGTTAAATAATTAGATGAGTGCATAAATAAACAGTTGACCTATGGTCAATTTATAAGAGATAATTTTGCCTGGTAACATATTTTTATTAACAGCTCCTAAGATAATAAAATGATAGTTTGGAACTCTCTGTGTATTAAAATTAAAGCATATAAAATTATATAAGCATTTACTGACATTTATCTCTAGTATGATTTATCTCATGATTGCGTTGCATTTCCGGTGGAATGGAAACAAGATGGCAGCCATTTTGAAATTCACTCTGAGCTGGTGCCACTTGTGTTCAATTGGTGTAGATCAATTACTAAAGATATTTCGTTTCTAACAGGTTTAGGGAAACAATGGGAGAAGAAATGTGATTCTGAGGAATATTGAGTTATGTATATTATTTTATATTTAGTTTCTCTGGGGGAATATTATAAAACAGAATATGATAATATCAAGAACAGTTCAGTGAAGTAGTCCATAATGATAGTAGGAAAAACTTAACTTTATTTATTTTCCTTGGTAAGTAATAACATTTGAAACTGTGAACGTCTTTTGCTGTAATCCATCTTCACATCCTAGAAAAGTCATTTATATGCTGATGAATTTAATACATTTTGCCCTCAGTTTTAGATGAACATCATTGGGTTACTTGGATTTTAGCAAGAAAAATTAAACTTCTGAAATGGTTCATTCAAGAAAAGAAATTGGATGTTTTATTATGTTTCTCTCTAATGGATGAAAAACTGGAAAGGATGCATTTTTATCTATAGGAATCTTGTATTTTATGTCTAAAATGTGTTTTACTATTGCTTGGAAGCTATAATAAAGCTTTTATCTCTCCCTATGTTCAGAAACGCTTATGTGTATGTAATTGTAACAAGATAAACACCCCACAAGGCTTATGTATGTATGTGTATCTATTAATTTATTTTTCCTTCTGGGACTGGGATTTAAAATCAAATACTTAGAAGGAGATGCGGAACTGTGCAGTATAATAGAAGGAACATTTGTTCTTGACCTTGGCTCTAGTCTTACCTCTACTTTTACCAATAAAAGTATGTTGCTTAGAGCCTTATTCTTCTCATTTGTATAAATGATGCAGTAGGAAAGTATAATTTCTAACATTAAAGTTTTTTTGATGAAGGATGAAAATTTAATTTCTTTAGGGATGTTGAAAGAAAGATTTATTTAAAGCATAGAGTAGTGTGATTCAACACACTGAGTGCATATTTGTTAAATGAAAGAACCCTCTGTGAATGTCAATTTCATGGGTCAGCCTGACTGGGCCATGGGGGCCCAGGCATTTGTCAAACATTATTCTGGGTGTGTCTATGATGGTGCATCTGCAGAATATTAACATTTGAATTGACACTAAATAAAACAGATTGCCCTCTATAATGTAGATGACCCTCATCTAATCATTTGAAGACCTGAATATAATAAAAAGACCAAGTAAGAGGAAATGTCTTCTGTCTGACTGCTTCAGCTGGGACATTGCTCTTCTCCGGCCTTTGGACTTACACTGAAACATTGGCTCTTCTTGGGTCTTGAGTCTGGTGGTTTTCAAACTGAAACTTACACCGTCTGCTCCCCTGGTTCTCAGGCCTTTGGACTTGGACCAGAACTACACATCAGCTCTCCTGGGTCTCTAGCTTGCCAACCACAGACATTGTGACTTTTCAGCCATCACAATTATATAAGCCAATGTCTTATAATCTCTCTCTCTCTCTTAGTTCTTTTGTTTCTCTGGAAAACCATAACTAATACATCCTGTATACATTTTTAATTCCCCCTTCCCCATCTATATCTAATTAATCATTAAACTTTGTGAATTCAACTTCCAAAATATCAGGAATCTTTTCAAACCAGATTTTACTGAATTAAAGATATCATTAATTTGTAAAAGCAATCCACAAAGTGTCTTATTTTGTTCAATTGCTCACAAACCTGTGTAACAAGTAGGCCAACAATTGACTAAAAATCTATTTTATTAAAAACATCTAGCTTTTTGTCAAGATGAATTTTTAAGATTCTTTTTCTGGCATGCACTCCATGAAGTTAAGACATAGGACTACACTATATATTATTTAATTTATGCTTACAAAGTATTGTACAAGGGATTCATTTTGTATTTAAAATGAAAGGACATTGGGGAGGAAAAAGTGAATTATCCAAACGATTGTTATCAGGGTATGTAAAATATAGGTCATGAAGGTGTGCTAATAATATAAATGTGCTCTAGGGAACTGTTCTTTCCAACAACATAATTCATCAAGCATACAATGTTCTATGTGTTGGGAAAAGAAAGCTAAAAACCACATAGTTCTTATCCTTAAGGAGTTATGGGTAGTGGGAGAGAAACGGATTTCCATCTTATTATTGGGAAGAAAGTCTAAGTCCTGTAACTATGATTGGTTTCCTCCACTGTTAAATGGGATAATAATAATAAATGCTTCATATAGTTATGAGATTTATATTATGTGACATTGTATTAGTTTATGCCCATTATCTCAGTGGCTTACTAAAGCCAGTTTGTGTTTCTTGCTCTTATCACACAAAGGTTGAAGATTATCTGCAGTTTTGTTCAACTTGATTAGGCTTTGCTGGGTTCCATGTGTCTGCTCATTCTGGAAGCCATGTTAAAGGAGCATGTTGGGGCATCCTATTCCCATGATGAAGAGAGGATTAAGAGAGACAGAGCCAGACTATATAAGGGTGTTTAAAGTTTCTGTCAGACAGAAGGTGCATCTGGTCTACTCGGATTTCATTGGGCAAATCAAGGCACACCACCAAGCCCAAAAATCAATGGATAGGGAAGAATATACATCTTCCTAGGAGCTTGGCCCAGGTGAGAAAAGAATCAATATTTATGAACAAATAATACAATCTACCGGAAGACATCATTCATGTAAAGCACATAAAGCATTTAGCACAATGTCTGGCACAGAATGCATGTGCAATGTTTACTTAATTGTGATAAGAGCAATAATAATGATAGTGGCTGAATTATACAGGAACACATATAATGCAGCAACTCATTCTACCAGGGAAGTATGGAACAGCAGTACAGAAGAAAAAGTACTCGGCCAATAATTTCAGTGGAGAAAGAAAGGGTGTTCCAGATGGAAAGATCATAATGAACAAAGGCACAGTGACAAAGGGATTAAGTTAAAGCATAAGTAGGTGTGAAGTCTCTGTCCCTTCCTGGAAATGAATATGATATCTAACCAGTTGTAATATTTATGATTACCTCAGCTAAAAGTAACAATATTTAATTAAAAGTAGCTTAAACAACAGAATCAAACAAACAAACAAAGCATTATATCACTAAAGAAATCTGAAGGTGGAAAATTCCAAGATTCATTCAATATCATGATGATGTCTTCATCACCCTACGGTTTTGCTTTTTCATCCTACCATACTTGGCTTGATGACTTTTGTCCTCACGTCTCTCTTGTGATTACAAGTTGCCTTTTGCAATTTGTTCTCCCTTGGCAGCATGCAAATGCAGAATGGGAGTTTCTCTTTTTATACCTTTTTCTTATTTTATTAAATGAGGCCAGGAAGCATTTTTCAGAAGCATGCTCTCAGAGCTTAATTCTTATGTCTCATTGGCTAGAACTAGCTCAGATGACCACTCCCAAATAATCAGTGGCTAAAAGAAGTGGAATGATCATGATTAATTTAGAACAATGATCAGTCTAGAGAAGTTCTCGCCCTCTCTGAAAACATTTCTTCTCCTAGATAAGAATAAAACCAAGGTTCTCTTAGCACAAAAGATGATGATGGCTATTAGGCCACCAATAGTGTCTGCTGTACACATATAGAAGATTGTGTTTTCTATTCAAGTTTAAATGTTTGGGATGATGACCTTCTTAGTGAATATTATCTTGACTTTCATAATTTGTGTAAATTGTTGTCTTTGAATAACTTCTAGCATTAAATTATGGTTGATATTTGAAAAACAAACAATAGACATTCAAATATGAGACCAACAGATTTTATTGCAGGTTATCTCTGTGTGTTGGTATCACAAAGTCACAATATTGGGCCCAGGGATATGGTGTGTCTTTTACCTTTACCTTTAAAACTCCCTTGAGGTTTGGCAAGTATATGATCTGACTTATATTATAGACTGAAAATGGACTTTATTGGGAAAAATGATATGTTAGCGGCACCTATTTTCTAATAATTATGCAGAACAAATCTCTTACCCTATTTTTTTCTCTGTTGTTTTACTATGGTAAGCTTCATCAATATTGACAGCCTAATACATTTCTTTTACAACAATCACTTAACTTTATGTAAACCTGAAGGACGAAGAACTCAGTATTAGCCCTTGAAATGCACTCATGTTTGTGCCATTTCAGTGGCCAAGTTGAACATTTGATCAGTTTGTAGCTTTCTTGAATGGGATGTGATTCCCAAGGGTAACTTTGCATGAACGTTACATGCTGATAAGATGGCATGAGTCAACATATACACTCATGCTTTGTATTAAGATTTAAAAAATGTTAAAGCTTAATTTATCCACAATGAAAAAAATGAAGTTTCTGGAGCAAAAAGTAGAAATACAGCTATTTTCTTCTCTCCATCATATTCTAATATTCAGACAGTGTGGTGCTATGACTCATTAGGTTGATCCCCTCTGTTTATGATATATTTCATTGCCCACACATTTTTAGTTCTCATGACTTTCTTTTGTTTGTATGTTTGAGTCAATTATGTTAGCTATTCATCAGCATATTAGAAAAGTCTCTACCACTTTATCTTTCAGTATATCTCATTATAAGCTTTTTGGCCCCCCACCCCTACTGCCTGATGGAATTTAGGTCACAAAATGGAGCAGAAGGCAAGAAATTAGGATGCATGGGCTTTATGGGAAAGATTAATCATCAGAGAAGATCTGAGAAAATATATGAAAACAATGATGACAAAGAAACTAAAAATTACTGTTTTAGAGGATGGATCCTTTGAGAAGAATGTAATCTTGGTAATCACAGAGATTTAATGGAGGAAGAGGAACAAGGGTTTGGCCAACACAGTTGGTATTTGCTGAGCAGATCTTGCCTTTTCCTAGTTTGAACTGGTGATGTCAATTTTTAAAACATTGGCCAAATGAAGCTTTTTCCTAAATATTCTTGTCAGCATTTATGGCTCATCTCTTACTCTTTCCTGTTGAAAGAAAACTAACAAAAGAAGAACAGACACGACGGGTTTTGAATTCATTTCAACAATTTGCTAGCATATTCCCAATTTTTCAGCATATTTTGAAAAATTGTATTTTTCAAAAGAACATAAATAGAACACATTTAAGGTAGATGGAAGATTGCGAGGAGTGCAGACCTGCAAAGAATCAAGCACGGTGCTATGCAGCATTCATCCATCAGCTCAGGTAGGTTTTCCCCAAATTTTGAGAAGTGTGCTTTTATGAATGAGTTTAATGTCACAGGGTTTAAGTAATTCACCCACAGTTTCAAATTGGAGAACCAGGACTTGAACCCACTTCTGTCTCACTCCATGGCCCACTCTAGTTATCTATACCACTTTTTAAAAAAAATTTTGGTTTTGTCTGCTTTTTTTTTTTTTTTTTTTTTTTTAGACAGAATCTCACTCTGTCACCCAGGCAGTGCAGTGGCGTGATCTCGGCTCACTGCAACCCTCACCTCCTGGATTCAGACGATTCTCCTGCCTCAGCCTCCCGAGTAGCTGGGATTACAGGCAGGGGCCACCATGCCTGGCTGATTTTTGTATTTTTAATAGAGATGGGGTTTTACCATGTTGGCCAGGCTGATCTCAAACTCCTGACCTCAAGTGATCCGCCTGCCTCAGCCTCCAAAAGTGCTGGGATTGCAGGCATGAGCCACCAAGCCTGGCCATTCCATACCACTTTTTAAAAGGGTTACAGTAAAAAAAAGAAAAAGAAAAAGAAAAGTTTAACAAGTATTAGAATGAAACCTATTGAACCTACGTGTAAATATACCAATTTAGCATGCTCACTAATTTAAGAAAATCTATGCTTTCTTCATTTATTTATTACTACTTTATTCTTTTTGCTCTCTCCTTATTTGGTTGTAGTCAGAGCAGAAATTGTTATGTAGCATTACCTAAGGGTTTACATTCTGTTTCCTAGTCAGCATAGGGTTATTGTGTACTGTTAGCAGGAAGGCAAATTGGCTCAACCTTAATGGGCAAAGGTTAGCAATATATATTACATTTCTTAAAAATGTTTATAGCCTTCAATCTGATAATTCTGCTATGTGCTCAGTCTAAAAAAAAATCTGATACATTCTCAAAATTATGTCAAGGCTGCTTATTGTAACATCACTATAAGTGCAAACAATTTAAATGACCAACAATGAATTATCGATTGAATTATTTAGAGTATAGTTATGACGAGGTTCTATGCAGCCATTAAAGTTCATCTTTTAGAAGAGTAATCATTTGGACAAGTGTTTAAGACAATAAAATGGAAGGTTAATTTACATAACAATGTGCATAGTATAATTCCAATTTTATTTAAGTTTACATAAATATATTTATGAAAAATATAATGAGCACACATGTCAAAAGGTTAACTATGATTATCTAGGTAGAAATATTGTTGAAGATTTTAATTTTTTCCTTATATTATTTTCCGAAGTATATAGTAAACAAACATTGTTTTGTGGTCTAAATAAGTAATACAAATATTAAGATTTTGGTAGGTGAATTTAAAACATGCTTTCTGTCTTAAACAAATGAATCAAAAAGGGAATTGAATTTTTGGGAATTTTTCAGCTCATCTTCTCCAACTTGTTTCTAGTTTGGACTAGATATTACAATGTACATATTCCTATGATTTTTTTAGCTCAGTTGTTTTTTCCATAACTTGTATCAGATTTTCAAATAAACCGTGAAGGAAACACATTCATCCCTTTGAAATGTTTGAAGGAAGTTGCCTAACATCAAGACAACAGGGGAAAATGAGCCAAACACATGGGTCTCTAACAAAACCCAAATGCTAATTTATAAAAACAAATTTTAAGAAAACATACAAATCCTAGGTATGTCTCTGGTCATTGTTATGCTGTTTGAAGCATTCCACAAACACGGAGCCTTTTGTTTGTATATCAGACATTTTTCCCCCTACATTGCTATTCTTGGAATTGTGAAATGTAACTGATGAGTGCATTTTATGTAATAGTGTTTCAGTCCCAGCAAAACTGTTCGTTTAATTAGAAAATATTTTAAATATGTAAAAATATGTACCTATCAATAGACTACTTACATGACACCAACTAGAATTTATGTATCTATACAGTCTCAAGATAGCTGTAACTCTGTCTTCTGTGTCCACCTTCTAAATGGGAAGTTGGAGTTGGAGAGCTGTAGGTCAGATTTCCAAGGTACCAGCTGAATGTTGTACCTTGACTTCATATCCGTTAGTCTCTAATCTCCCCCTTGCCTCACATAGACAATGGGGGGCAGGTGGGAAAGGGAATTGACTCTTCCTTCTCAGCATCTTTCCCTCTCTGTTGCTCTTTGAGTCATTTTTCAACTGTAATCAAATTGTGTGTTTCTATTTAGCTCCTCGTAATATTTTCCCTGCCTTCCTGGTCACACTTCCTCCAACTGAGATTAGCTTGATTTTATCCACTTTTCTCCTATTCTATACATTTTCTCCTAGTTTTGTAAACATCTTCAAGGTCTCCTCTGCTTAGGTCAACTTGGACCCCTGGGCTGGACCTCAACATGTGGCAAAACATGGCAGCAATAAACCAGGGGAGCTCACTCCGTTTAAATAACTCATGGATTCGCAGCCTTTCATTTCCTCAGTATAGAAGTAGAATCAGAGACACCCTTTATCAATACAGCATGCACTCTTGCAGGATTCAGATGTGGAAGTTAATTGTAATAATATTCAGCTCAAGTGTCTAGAATCTTATTCTCTGTGAAGTCGTCACTGTAAGGAAGTATTCAATCTGACTTTGTCTCCAGGGCTTGTTTCTCTTCCTTATTCACAGCTATGATTGGATAAACCCTAGAAATAGTCCTAGAAGGATGTAAGTGGCTTTTAGATCCTGCCAGCCACTGTGTTTTCAGAGGTAGCACTTTGAGGAGGATGTACCTTCCACCAGAATACCAGATTTTGGATGGAAACATAGTCCACTTGCCTGGGTTTTCCTACCTCTCATGTGGGGATAGAAGCACAGAAATGATAATGAAACATTTGGCAAACATGAGCATTGCTTATTTCAGTAGGCATGTGAAAGAGCATGTCTGTTGGTCTCTTTGCCTAAAAGGTCAGACTATTTATAAACAATGGTTACAGATGGATAGATGCATTTTTTTCTAAGAAACTCCCCAAATTATAAATGCCTTCGTAACTATTAACAATAACTGCTATCACTTACACAGCATTTATTCTGTGTTAGTTACTGTTGCAAGTGCTTTATGTATATTAGCTCATTTCATCCTTATACAACCCTATGAGTTTTAAATGTGTTAGCTCATTTCATCCTTGCACAACCCTATCAGTTAAATATTATTCTTCCTATCATCCCCATCTTGCAGATGAGGAAATAGGCTAAGAATGCCTAGCCCAGAGATATACAGCTAATAAGGAGTGGAGCCAGAATTGAAATCTAGATAATCAGGCTCCCCACCTTCTACCGTCTTTGTTTGCTAATGTATTTCTTGTAAGTTACAATAGTAAGCAGCCTGATAGTAGCACCAGCTCCATCCCAAACATCTTGTTGAACCACAATTATTCTACGGGATGATATTGAGTTGAAAGGCAGACAAGTTTAATTTTGCTAAAGGCTGATGTACAAGGCCCCCCATACTTGAAAGACAGCCTAGTATTCCAGAATTTCATATGGCAAAAAAGTTTATATTCTTCAAGAGATTTTCAAGTAAGTTTTTGAATTTGAAGAAGGAGCACCAGAATCTGAGTTGAGACCACCCAAGCCTGCCAGGGGTGGCCTGTGTCTTTTAGATTATGCTAATAATTCTGGATTGAGACAAGATGACAAACTTTGTGCAAAGTTAGGGATCAGATCCAATGTTTAGTCTTTTGTTCTACATTATATGAAGTGGGTAATTTTATTATTTTTTCTAATTTTTAAAAATGTTTTATGTAACTCTGCTGCATAATATCCTTCAATGTCTTCTAATTATTTAATGAGTAAAATGTACGCTCTTGAACATGGCCTACAAAGACATGCAAAATCTTGTCTGCCTCCTTTTTCAGCTTCACAGAGCCCTTCTTTTCTGTTTGCTCACTCCTCTCTAGCATCATTGGCCTTTCATTTTGTTTTCATACTTCACACAGGCTCCTTCCATGGCCTAACATGTTATTCACCTGGCCACTTCTTGAGATCTCCTGTGAATATCCCTGCCTAAGAACAGAGGATCCCTTCCCTGAATTAGCTTCCCATCACTTCACATCATGGCTGCTACTTCAACCTGCCATTATACATTTATTTACATAATTATATTTTTAATATTTGTCTCTCGCTATTAATAGCTCTTTGTAGGTGCAAACTGGGGACTCTGGTTTACCACTGTTTAGCACCTAGCACAGTGACTGGTAAATAATAGGCATTTGATAAACATTTATTATATAAATGAATACGCTTCAGTATCTTCCTCTATAAAAATGATCTTCTAAGGCTGCTGCAAGATTAAATGAGATGTATTCACAAACACAGACACACCCATGGCCAAGCATAATTCTAGAACATTAGTAGAACCTGGATAAATAGTGATATTTCTCCTCCTTTTCCCTTTTGTGTTAGCGACTCCAGTTTGGGCTATTTTTAGCTTCTCATAAGCCAGGGGTCATGATAATAAATGATGACTGGGTGTGAGGGATGAGGGAATACTAGGATGAGGGAACAGCATGAATAAAGGCAGAGATGTGGAATAGTAAATGCAAAATTGGAAGAAAGCCATTTTGACAGGCTAAAGCTCAGAGGCTGTGTAAGAGAGTTCCAGTAGAAAAGGCTGGACAAAAGAGATTTGAGTCAGAGTTTAGAGGATCTTATTAAAGAGTTTAGAAGAAAGGCTGAATGAGTGATACAGATTTTGGAGTTATTTATAAATTTGCTTGAGAGGGCAGAAGATTCTAGGGGGACACTTCTTTAGTTGTAGCAAGAAGGAAAACAGGAACTTTGACCGCCATTGCAGGTGGATTTATAGAACTGGTAATCATTTCTTTTCATTTGCTGACTTTTCTTCTTCTTCTTACCATTTAAGTGCTGATAGTTCCTGGACTCTGGCTTAATGTTATTTACTTCTTATTCTGTTCATTCTCCTGGAGTGACTCACCTCTCTTCCTTACACAATCATATGATTAGACTGCCTCTTTTATGCTTATGAGTGTTAAATCTATATTTCCCGTTCAGAACATAAGCTTCTGATCCTCTTAGCCAACATGTCCTAGAATTTCCTGAGAGATCCCAGTTTCAACATGTTTAAAATCCAACCCACTGTCTCTTTCTACAAATACCTCTTTCTACATTGCTTATCTGTGCAAATGTCATCAGCATGATTCATTTAGAAGCCCAAGTCCGAATCCTAGGAGTCATCTTGAATGCCATCCCCCCTGTCTCCTTTCCTCGCCTACATAATCAGCATTAAATCCTATAGATTTTTATCTCTTTAATTCTCACTCTTGTCTACCTCCTTCATTCACCTCCTCTTTTCCATTCTCACGGATGCTGCATTATTTCAGGGCCACTCAGCTTTCCTCAACATCAACAACAAGCATGTCCCAATAAGTCTCCTGTCCTCTAGATGGTATAGTTTTCTTCCATTTCTTTCATGGCTTTCAATAATTGTTTTCTAAAATGCAGTCTGTTTCATTTCTTCATGTAAAATTTCTCAGCTTCCCTTTGTCCATGGAATGAAGTCTAAAATGTTTATACTATTTACTATGACCTGCAAGACTCACCTCTTCCCAGTTGTGGTTATTCCAGACATCTCTTCAAGGAGAATCTGCTACTTTCTCCTTTGTACACTGCTCTGTTTTCAGTTTGTACTGTTATCCTGGCATCTATAACACTTGATTGTTCTATTTTACCCCGTTTAAAATATTTGAAATTTTTTCATTAGTCTGCATACTTCTGCACAGCATAGTCATCTTCGTATGCCCAGTGCCCAGCATCGTGCCAAATATGTAGCAAGTTCTTAATATATGCTGAAGTCAAGTGACATGAAGATTGGAAACAGGCTTGAAAATGGCTTTCACATGGGGAGTAGGAAAAGAAAGCAGATCCAGGAAAAGAATGAGAACAGGCGATAAAAAGAAAAAGTAGTCATTGGAATTAGAGAAGGACAAAAGGGCAGAGTAATAAAATCAGTTTGCCTTTGGTTTCTAAAGAAAGAGGAAGTAGCCAAATATGTCAAATATAGCAGAAGGATCAAAGGAGAGAAAGAGTGAGGGAGAATTATTTTAATTGGGTATTCAGGAAGTCATGGTGACTTTTTGGAGAAGAGTTTTAAAAATTAATGTGTGGGAAGTAGAAGCCACATGAGAAAGACTGACAAATGTGTGGTGAGGTGGCTGAGGCAAGAAGCACTCTTGAAAATTTTAATTATGAAAGGGAGAGCAATATTTGGGGTTCAGATTGGAAGGGTCAAAGAGAGGTGAGTGGTGTCCCTTTTTCTCCCCAAAGGATACATATTAAAACTACTCCCACCACTGAATTTGGCAAAGTGAAGGGATGTGATATTGTTACATTTTACACATTCCTTTTCACACCAGCTGCTTTTGACTCTTAGTGTATTAGAGTAAGTTTTGAGTGTGGGAGAAAATGGGTTTGGTTTGGGAAAAGTGATACACACAAACACACACACCATACACACATATACACATCGGAGGGAGAGAGAGACAGAAACTGAGAGAGACCTTTGTATTTAAGTTATGTCCTTTTTCAATTCTTTCAAGGCATTTTGCACACTTAAAAGTAATACATAGTCATTATCATTATAATACAGTTGTATTAGTCCATTTTCATTCTGCTACGAAGAAATGCCTGAGACTAGTAATTTATAAAGAAAAAGAGGTTTAATGGACTCAGAGTTCCACATGGCTGGGAAGACCTCACAATCATGGTAGAAGGTGAAGGGGGAGCAAAGGCATGTGTTACGTGGTGTCAGGCAAGACAGCATGTGTGCAGGGGAACTGCCCTTTATAAAACCATCAGATCTCTTGAGATTTATTTACTATCACTGTATATGGGAAGGAGTTTAAAAAGTTTATACTCTTTATTAGGACCTGCAAGACTCACCTCTCTTATTCACTCTCATGAGAACAGCATGGGAAAAATCCACCCCATGATTTAATTCCCTTCTACTGGGTTCCTCCCACAACACATGGGGATTATGGGAGCTACAATTCAAGAAGAGATTTGGGTGGGGACACAGTCAAACCATATCAATAGTCGTATGAAAAAGAAAATAAAATCAGGTGAATTACTCAGAGAAACTGTTAGCCTATCTTCAATGTGTATGTGTTTCTAAATATAGCTAGTATGTTATTTAATTTTGGCATCGTAACTCAAAGTTTTAAATGACGGATAGTAGTGTAGTGTGATAGAGTTTGTTTGCCGTTAAATTGGTTGAAAATTTTTGTAACTCATTTTTTTCTCAGTGGAAGTTTCCAGTATATTTTTACGTTTAATGATTATGGTGTTTGAATGTAGTCTACAGCTCTGAAGAATTTATGACAAAGGTTTGTGAATAGCAAACTGAGGGCAGAGTTTCTGGGCTTAATGACCCAAAGAGAGATATCGATCGATACGTTGTAAAAATTCTATAGAATAAATAATTCAGGCTTTTCTCTTCCACCAAAATAAATTCAGCATCTCAGCGGTTCTTGTTGGACCTTTCCTTCCCAGAAAGCTACCTTCTATGAATGAGGTCATAGCTTCTTTGTACCTGAGCCAGTGACTTTTGGAGCCCTTCAGTCAGCAGGGATTATAACCAGGAGTGTCCCCAAACCTCCAGGGAGAGGTTGTTCTTCCGGTTTTCTGAGCTGGCACAAGAAGTGGAGCTGCTACTGTAACAAAAGCTCTTGCTGAATTTTGGGGACCTAAGGTTTGATTCTCTGTTAAGACTTTTAGGGAAACTTGAACTCTGACCTTAAAGAGTCTCACCAAGTTTGAAGAAGAGAGAAAGCAATGTTGTTACATCATGCTGGTCCCTTATGGAAATTATGGTTTCAGAATATCACTTTTTAGTGTTGGTTTGAAGCCTGCCACATCATCTACGGGGAGGTAAAACTAGTGTGACTTTTAATGCCAGCCACACTCTGATATGGCTCATGTTCTCTGTCTTTTACAATGTTCTTTACATGTCATGCCAGAAAAATAATTCTGTGAACCTTTTTACCCCTGATAAGTGCTCACACAATGAATTTAATTAAATTCCCCTTTATCTATTATGCTGAAAACAAGGAATTAACAATATCCATTAAAATGACTATTACATTCACATCAAATGAATTTCAACACCAGACGAAAATGATATGAAGGAAGCCATAATCATGTGAGGCCCAATATGGTGTATAAATTTTAAACCTTTCAAAACCCTAAATTATTTTAATCTCCAAATGTAATTATCATAAATGTCAGTCAAACTTTCTCAAGGCTGCTTTTTGTTGAACACAAAGAAACAAATGGGACTGTGAAGCCTTTAAGCTTTACAAACTCTTAATTAACTCCTCCATTACCAGTGAGCTTTCAGGCTCAGTAGAAAGAAGACATTTTTAATTGTGTCAGAAGGCCTGAAGTATAGTTCGCAGAAAAGATAGCCAGAGGATTATGGATAATGGGTTATAGCATTCTTTGAATTAGTGTCGGTTGGGTGATAATGCCAATAATTTTTTTAACAATAGCCATAAATTCAGCTTTCTACAATTTTATAAAATAACTATGTAATAATCACTATGTGACAATACAGGCTGAGCCTACTTGATCCAAAAATCTGAAGCCTGAAATGCTCCAAAATCTGAAACTTGAGCGCCGACATGATGTCACAAGTGGAAAATTCTGCATCTGACCTTGTGTAATTGGGTTGCTGCCAAAACTCATTCAAAAGTTTGTTTCAGCCATAAAATTATTAAATATATTGCATTCTTGCCACATAAGCTTAAGAAAAGAAATTTTAAAAAATATTGCATAAAATTACCTTCAGGATATGCATATAATGTGTATATAAAACATAAATAAATTTTATATTTAGATTTAGGTCCCATTCCCAAGATATCTCATTATGTATGTGCAAATATTCAAAAATTTTTTAAAAATCCCAAATTTGAAACAGTTCTGGTGCCAGGCATTTGGTATAAGGACTATTCAGCCTGTGTTCAATTTTACATAATGGTTGAAATTATTTCTCCTGTTGGTACCTTCAGGAAGTAGCATTCCAGAACCTATTTCATGGTGAGACAAGAAGTAAATAAAGATAGTGACTTCTATTTTATGAAGTCAAAGATTAAATTTATCAAAACAAAATGCTATTGCTCAGGTAAAATTTGTCTGAGAAAGGGAAAATAAGCATATCATTTCTTGAGAAGAGAGAACCAAGTTTTGATTGAGGTGCTGTATTAAAAAATGATGTCAACAGAAGAAACACAAACTTACTTTAATCCATTATTTACTGCCATTTCCAATGATATATTTTACCTGAATTATAATTTATAACAAACTACTAGGACGAAATAGCTTAGGTTACTTTGTCTTTCACTGGGGCACAGAGATGTCTCCTTCTAGAGGACAAATGGCCAACTTTTTGCATATTCCATCTCCCTCCTAACACCAATCATTACATAGTTCAAATTCCAAATTTCGATTAGAAGCAAAGCAAATAATTCACAAACATCAGTCTAATTATGCATGGGTTGTAAAGTTGTCTGAAAATTGTGCATTAACCTGTTAGATATTTAGAATTAACCTTCTAGGCTCAAAAAGCAGCCTCCTTAAAACCCTCCTCACATCACTCCCACTTCTCGACATCAACCCAGGGCTCAATCTTTATTCTTTTTCCCTGATTATTTTATTGCCTTATTGGGTGCTTGTCCTTTCTCTATTGTTGGTAAGCTCTGAAAGCCTGTTATATTGAGCCTGATGCTACTCCATTATTTGCTTTGAACAAACACTATTATGTTGTCCTGATAACCACAGCTGTGTAAGCATCTATCAGTCTCTTTTATTGGGGTATAATTCCTGTATATGAAAGTAATTTGCCCTCAGTGTCTGTTGATGATTTCCATTGTGTGTATTGACACATTGCTCAGCTCTCAACCCTTTGCTCTTGTCTGCCCTCTCTTTCTCTCCCTCCCATTGGAGCAATTTTAGCCTTTATCCTAAAACACTGCTTAAAAGTAAATGAAATTTAAGTGGCCTTAGTCCCTCAGTGGTTAAAGGAGCTTTGTAAAAAGACTGACTTTCCAAATCTTGAAAAAATGTCTTGGATTGATGCCTTCTTTCTGAGACATCATTATCATCTGTTTGTGGATTGCCCTGTTGATAGTATTATTATCCTCAAGAATGCCAAAGGTTTTAATGAAAACTCAAGACTGGAAGCCATCTTAGGACTCTGTTTCAGGGACAGCAAGTGGTCCCAGTGATGCCACTGCTGGTAGGAATTGATCCAAATTAGAAGTCTTTAGAGCAGAGGTAGATTCTGACCTTAGCATGGCTATGAGTGTTGAATATGTCATAGACATCCCAGTTGGTGGCTTTACTAGTGTTACTTTGATGCCATATTTTTTTGGACGAGACTGTGAACGACATCCTGAGGCACAGAGGCAGAATGAGAAAGATTATCTCTTGCATCTCTTCAATTTGTTTTTTTTTTTTTTTTTTAACATTTCTGCATTTCAGAAATGAGGAAACTAAGGTTCAGAGAGGTCAGTGACATTACTCAACTAGGAAGCAGCAAAATCAGGATTCAAACTCGAAGCCTCTCATCTTTGCATTATATCTCTGGAGTGGAGCTTGGGGCAGCCCAGTCTCTCTGAGTGGACAAAAAACCAGGGTTTTGTGATGGCAGAGGGGTAAAAGTAACTGCCCATGGCCACAGTTATATTCAGGCTAAGACAGGGCAGTGCATTTGTGAAGGAAATGTTGGCAAACTGTAGTTGTAGACTTGTGCACTAGGTAGAGGCAGCCAGAGGTGGGTCATATAGAGCAGTTATGAGGTGAATCCTAAGTCACAGATTGCCACAGCATTTGTAATAGTGCCTACCGCCCCAGATCAGATTAAACCAAGGGGTTCATGTATGTTGTATCATTAGCTATATCTGGATGTGGTAGGGGTGTGTGTGTGTGTGTGTTCATGCATGTGTGTGGTATGTGTGTGTTTATGCATATGTGTGTATATGTTGTCAGTATTATGGTTAGTCATGGGATTCACCTGATTCTAATTTACTTTGTAACAAACTTAAAACATAACTTCACAACAGTCAATGCCAAATCCTATTGACTCTGCTTTCTAAATTTGTCTGAAATCGAACTTCTTCCCACCACCTCAATTACTACATCTCAGCTAAAGTCACTACCTTGCCTGGATTAGTATTTGAGCTCCCTAACAATTTTCCATGTCCCCCTGCATTCAGTTTCTAACTAGCATCCAGAGTCTTCCTGCTGAAACATTCCTCAGACCACATTGTGTCCCTGATCAAAGCCTCAAATGGGCCATCTTCACACTTGCAAGCCATGCATTCCATGCAAAGTCCCTAGAGCCTCCAAGCCTCTGGGTGGTCATAACTCCGCCCATCTTTAGACCCATCCCGTGCCTCTCTGTCCTTACTCTCTCCAGTCTAGTCCCACTGGCTCCTCGCTGTTCTCCACACACATTGGATGTGCTGACATGTAGTCTTTGCACTTGCTATTCCCCTCCCTGAATGCTCTTCCCTTCATGGCTGGGTCTCATTCCCTCACATCATTCTGGCCAGAAAGAGCCTGTCCCTCACCACCACCCAACTGCACTTTATACATTTTTTTTCTGTCCCTGGCTGATTTTTTTACACAGCACTTAACATCATATTATAGACTTACTTTTTGTTTGTTTGCCTTATGTTACGTCTGTTTGACATCATATTATAGACTTACTTTTTGTTTGCTTGCTTTATATTACGTCTCCCCCACTATTATATAAGGTGTAAGAGGAAAGGGCTTGTTCATTGCTCTATCTTCTGTGCCTACAGTGCCTGGCATGCAGCAGGTTCTCACTTTTTTCTTTTTCTATTTTTGTTTTTTGAGACGGAGTATCCCGCTTGTCCCCAGGCTGGAGTGCAGTGGTGCAATCTCAGCTCACCGCAACCTCCACATCCCAGGTTCAAGCCATTCTCCTGCCTCAGCCTCCAGAGTAGCTAGGAGTACAGGCATGCGCCACCACGCCCAACTAATTTTGTATTTTTAGTAGAGATGAAGTTTCTCTATGTTGGTCAGGCTGGTCTCCAACTCCAGAACTCAGGTGATCTACCCTCCTCAGCCTCCCAAAGTGTGGGATTACAGGCATGAGCCACCATGCCTGGCCTGCATATCTTGAATGGAATAATGAATGAATGCGATTTATCAAAAACTTTAAAAGAAAGGATCACATTTGTTTGGTACCTCTGAGAAGTGAGTGAGAAAGCAGTCTGTCAGAGCTCTATTATGTACTTAAAAGACATTTATTAAACTTAAACTAGGTGTTAGGATGCAAGTAAGGCAGTGTAGATTTGAGGTGCTCTTGCTGGAGAGGAGTAAATACAGGTAAGTGTTATGACAGAAAAAGGTCAAAGTGACTGTGGAAGTCAGGAGCAGGTGCCCAGTTTGGTCAAAAGAGAAGAGACTAAAGTAGGAGAGAGACATTTAGGCTTTCTACAGTTTTCTAGAAGTGACAATTCAGCTAAGTGCTAAAGAATCTTTAGGATTTTGGCTAGGCATGGTAGGTCACACTTATAATTCCAGCACTTTGGGAGGCCAAGGCAGGAGGATTGCTTGAACCAGGAGTTCATGACGAGCGTGGGCAACATAGTGAAACCTCATCTCTACTAAAATTAAATTAAATTAAATTAAATTAAATTATCTAGGAGTGGTGGCATATGTGCCTATAGTTCTAGCTACTCCAGAGGTTGAGGCAGGAGGATCTCTGGAGTCCAGGAGTTTGAGGCTGCAATGAGCCATTATCACATCATTGCACTCTAGCCTAGGTGACAGAGTAAGACCCTATGTCTAAAACAACAACAACAAAAAAAGAAAAAAAAAGAAAAGAAAGAAAAAGAATTTTTAGGATTTATTTTAAGAAGAGTGTAGGAAAGGATAAACTAAGCAAAGGAAGCAACACATAAAAACACATAGAAATTAAGAGAGAGATTTTAGAGAATTGCAATCAGTTCCATTTATGTCTCTTTTGTTCTCTAATGAAAAAAGTTAAGATTGCTAAGAGGTGATGTTTCCAGATGAACATAGACAAGTAACAGGGTACTTGGGGAAAATAAACAAAAGAAAAACTCATCTTCCTAAAAGCTTTAGAGAACTTTACATTTACTGAAGCTTTTGGAAATATCTCATGACTGTATATGAAGTTTGAAGACAAAACCTTGGCCAGTGTAGGTCCATCTTCTTCTATTGTTAGGAGACATTTCGAAGCATTTTATTTACTCTAGAGATTCAATACATTTTGAGATTTTAAATAAAGAAATATGTCTTTTATTATTTATCTGAAATTATATATATATAATCACTTTCTCAGTGGTTCCAAAATTTCAGCCAAGTCCCAGAGACATTGGCTGAGAACACAAAGACGACTTCTATTGCTACCAAAATTGATGTGGGATCTTTAAAACTGAAGTTCTCTGTGTTCTGTATTAAAATAAAAGTCTCATAACAGACAGCATTATACTCCATGAATGTACCTTGAAGCAAGGGCTTAGTAGGCCTTCTGGGGATTTGAATTTGTGATTTTAGAGCATCTAAATAGACTTACCGTTGATGTTCAGACATCTCAATGATTCCCCTGGGGCTTCGCTGTTCTACCGGTGGAAGGGCTCACACATAAATAATCTGTGGGCAAACACTGGCTCTTTTAGGTGGTTTTTTAGGATCCTGTTGGAACTTACACATTTCCAGAGTTGAACTCAAGCCTGCTGAACTGGCCTAAAACATTAGGATTGACCCTTCCAAAGAGATCGTATTATGTAGCAAAATCTCAGACATTTATATTATATCCAGTTGGAAAAACAAAAACCAAAACCAAACTCACTGAAAAAAATATTCACTGGGTTGAGTACAGTTTTTTAAACTTTGGAAAGAGAGTTCCTAGAGCCTTTCCAGCTGCTTATTCCCTCAGAGTTCATCGTGACCGAATTCACAAAGCTGTTTTCTGGCATTACTGGTAATTACACAAGCAGATGTACCATGTAATGCTTTGATCTTAATGGTTGTGGATTAAATAGGGTTGAGCCTTGTCAATACTTTAAGGGGAGGTCCACAAGGAATTTCAAACCTCTGAAGCAATAAATCTTACTTATTTAATACAAGGATGCTCAAGCGTGACCTAGAATACAGTGGTTGTCCAAGAAGGCCCTCTGGGTTGTCCAGAAGTTTGTTCATAAAGCCATTATCTCTGATATCAATTTTTAAAATATAGCAGTAATAAATCATAGCAATTTTTAACTTAAAATGTTTGGCAAACAATGATTCTTTTGTTTGTTAAGAAACACAGAACCTGAAACAAATATTCCATTATGATTTCTGTGCAAATGGTCCTTTCTCATAGGGCAAAATGACACAAAGCCAACCAACAAACAAAAAGATCCCTACATATTTCAATCTGTGCTTAGTTGTGTATTTCCTCTGCATACTAGAAATACCAGACTCACTGCATGGAGAGGAAACCCATTATTTTCTCTTCTTCCCCAGGCCATCTACTGGTTCCCCACTCTGTGGTTTCTAACCTAAAAAATAATAAAGCTGTTGGGTTACTACAGACATAAATGAGGTAGTATCTTTGACTCTACTATTTCCTTCACCTCCAAAATCCATTAAGTCATTTTGGTGTGTCATTTCCTACATAAAATGACTCTTGAATTTGCCTTTTTCTTTTCATTCCCATGGCTTTGAGTCAAACTCTCATTACATTATACTGGGTTTGGAGGGAAAGGACCCTTTTAAATGGTCTCATTTTCTCCTCTCTCTCTTGGATACGGCTGAAATTATAGGCTTCCTAAAATCTTACTTGGTCATGACACGCTGATCATAAAATTCAAACTCTGTGCCTGGGTTTAACTACCCTGCACTGTTCCTCTGTAGCTAGGCCTGCTGTCTTCATTGCTCCTTAACATGTGTCATTCGTGTCTCTCTGACTCTCTTCTGTATCACATCACACTTGTTCTGTAGGATGCAAGCAAGAGCACTGGACCGGATGTCAGAAATTCTGGCTCCTAGTTCAACTTCTGGGAATTATCTTTGTGAACTTGGGCCTGTCATTCAACCTCCCTTGAATTCAAGTCAAATACTAACCAAGACAAAGTTGCCATAGCAGTACTAATACTATGCAGAGGAAACTCAAAGGCAAAAAAATAATTGCTTGTAATTTTGAGAATCACTGAAAAGGATGAAAAGCTAGATTCATCAAGAAATTAAAACATTCTCAATTGCTATGTACATACTTGCATCGCCTCAAAATTTTAAATAAAAAATCGACAGAATTGCAAAGAGAAAGATACATTAAACGCCATCAAGGCTGACAATGTGTCTCTTTGTTGTTGATAGCACAAACCAATTAAGATACTTTTATATCTACATGTATAGAAGATGTTAATAGCAAAATCAGTAAACTTGTTCTAATTTATCTATATGGAAAACTATTATACATCTAATAATTGGATAACAAACATTATTTTCAAGCATATAAAAAATTTGTGAAAACTGACCATGTGCTATACTTAGAATTAGCCACAACAAATTTCAAAGGATTGATAGAATAAATACTGCATTATCTGAGGTGACAATGTCATTAAATTAGAGATCAATAACCTCCAAAAAATAGAAAAAAGTGATTAAAATTAAAATATATGTTATTAAATATACATATGGATCAAAGAGTAAACCATAATAGAATTTCAAAAATACTTAGAATGTAATGATAATGAAAATGGTATTGTTAAAATTGTTATACAGCTAAAGTTATATTACAGGAAATTGTCAACCTTAAAGAAGAAACACTCAAAATCAATCAAACATCTTAAACATTTAACTTGAAAAGTTAGAACAGCAAAATAATTCTTGAAAAGTAGAAGGAAGAAAATAATAACAGAAATTAATGACATAGAAAATGAAGGATAATAAAATCACCAAAACCAGAGATTGGTTCTTTGAAAATAATAATCAATTAGATGAACCTCTGACAAGAGTAATCAAGAAAACTATGGTTCAAATTGCAACTAAACAATATTATAAATGAAAAAGGAGACAACAATTATGAAAATTAAGAAGATATTATAAATAGCTTATGCCAAAATATTTTAAAATCTAGGTGGAGTAAATAAATTCTTAGAAAAATACAGCTTCTAAAAGTGACCCGAGAGGAATGCAAGGGATGAAAAATAGTCATTACGAAACTTGAATTAGAGATTAAAAATCTTTCCACAAAGGAAGCACTAATCTCGGATGGCTTTAATGGAAAGTTTTACTAAATTTTCAGTGAAAAGATAATTCTAATCATACGCTAACTCTTCAAGAGGACAAACAATATCATTCTGTAGCTCATCGTAAGACTGTTCCCTTGATACTCAATAATAGACAAGTTTCATTAGTAAACATGAATACAGATGAAATTAGTATTAGTAAACATAATATCAAATGAAATTAAGTGATATATAAAAAAGATAATCATGACCACAGTGGGTTTATTTCCATGGTAATCTAATACCAATTAAATAAATTAAATCAAATTAATTCCTAATTTGAAATTAATTACAGAGAAAATCAAATTAATATCTGATTAATAAATAGGTTAAAAGCATTTAGTGAAACTCTTACCTATTTAAAACGAAAACTCATAGCTAATGGGGAATAAATTACACTGTCCTTAATCTAACGTAGGGGTCTATAAAAATCCTACAGTAAGCATTATATTTAAATGTGAAATGTTGGATGTATTTCCTTTTATGTAGGATGAAGTCAAGGATTGCTTACATAGAAAATTCTAAAGATTCTATACACATTTTATTATAATTAATATGGATTATCAATATTGCCATACGCTACTCATGTAACTACATCATAAAGTCTATGAGGATTAAAATTGATAATATATAAAGCACTTATTCCTTGGAACTCAAATAGTGGAGTTGTTGTTGATATGAAAGAGTCAATTGCACTCTCTACATCAGCAACAACCAGAAGATATAATTTAAAAATACTGTCTTAGCTTGGGTTCCCTCAGAGGCAGAGCCTGAAACAAAGGCTTTTGTGCAGTTTGGTAATTCAAGAATGTGATTATAGGTAATAATTGTGAGGAATGGGAGGATAAGCAGGAAAGAAAAGACAGCCAAGATAAATCTATATTATTGATCTGGCCACAAAGCCTCCTAAAAGCTATAGAAGGCCTCTCAGAAATATCCTCCTGTGGTAGAAAAGGAGGATGCATCTATTCATATGCTCTTGTTGCTCAGTGCTCAGGGATGGGACCCCAATGCTAACTCCCTTGCACTTCTAGGTTGCATCAAGAGAAGTGCGGATGAACTTCCATGGGTGTCTCTCACTGGGTGCCAGAGAGGCTCAGGGCAGGCACTAAATGACATATTGGTTTGGTGCAATTTAATTTTAGAGCCAATTTTTTTTTTTTTGCCATTTAAAAGCAGTACAATTAATAGTATAGGAACACAGGTACCATACTGTAAGGTTGCATGGAATAAAGCTGGACAAATTTGTTAGACAGGATCACAACAGCAAAGCTGTAATAAGGGCTGAAGCCAAGAGTTTGTGAAATGATACATAAGAGGTATTTGATATAAATGTCCTATTTAAAACAGCAACAGCAAAATAAATGAGAGTGAAGAAATCAAGGGATGTTTTAAATTTTTATGATAAAACATATCAAGGTTATTGAAAAGCAGTATATCAAATAAACAAAAACACCTCAATAATGTTCTTGGATAGAAAGAAGTGTCCATGGTGTAAAGTTGTCAGTTTTCCTCAAGCTGATCTATACATTACAAGGAATCCTCTACGAAATCTCCATAAGATGTTTCTTGCGTTGCATTCTTTTGCTTTTATGGAACCTGATAAGTTGGTTCTAAAATGGATATGCCAGAGCATATGCCCTAGGAACTAAATCCCACACTCCTAAAGAAAAAAGCTGGTATGTGTGTGTATGTGTGTGTCTGTGTGAGAGAGAGAGACATGTCAAGACCACATGTCAAGACCAAAAAATACTGTAACAAGAAAATATAATATATACAGCATACCTCAGAAATATTGTGGATTCAGTTCCAGACCACCACAATAAAGCAAATATTGGAATAATGCAAGTCACTCAATTGTTTTTAGTTTCCCAGTGCATACAAAAGTTATATTTACGTTGTACTTTAGTCTATTAAGTGTGCAATAGCATTGCATTACATCTAAAAAAGCAATGTACATACCTTAATTAAAAATACTTTGCTGCTAAAAAAATGATAATGATCATTTTTGAGCCTTCAGCAAGTCCTAATCTTTTTGCTGGTGGAGGGCCTTGCCTCTAACTCTAGTTCTCTTACTATTTCCATCACATCCGCAGTGACTTCCTTCACTGAAGTCTTGAACCCCTCAAAGTCTTCCATGAGGATTAGAATCAACTTCTTCCAAACTCCTGTAAATGTTGATATTTTGACCTTCTCCCATGAATCACAAATGTTCTTAATCTAATCTAGAATGGTGAATCCTTTCTAGAAGAGTTTCAATGTACTTTGTCCAGATCCATCTGAGAAATCAATCCCTATGACAGTTACAGTCTTATGAAATGTGTTTCTTAAATAACAAGACTTGAAAGTCAAAGTTACTCCTTGATTTCTGGACTTATGGAATGGATGCTGTGTTAACAGGCATGAAAATAACATTAATCTTTTTGGACATCTCCATCAGAGCTTTTGGGTGACCAGGTGTATTGTGAATAAGCAGCACTTTTTTGAAAGAAATCTTTCTTTCTGAATAGGAGGTCTTCACAGTGGGCTTACAATATTTCAGTAAGTCATACTAGAAACAGATACACTGTCATTCAGGTTTTGTTGTTCTATTTAGAGAGTACAGGCAGAGTGCATTTAGTGTCATTCTTAAGGGCCCTAGATTTTGGAATGGTAAATTGGTAAATGAGCAATTGACTTCAATTTTAAGTCATCAACTACATTAGCCCCTAAAAGGAGAGTCAGCCTGTCCCTTGAAGTTTTAAAGCTGGATATTTGACTTCTTCTCTCTAGTTATGAAAATTTGAGATAGCATCTTGTACGATAAGGATTTTCATCTACATTGCAAATCTGTTGGTTAGCATACACCTCCATCAATGATCTTAGCTAGATCTTCTGGAAACCTGCTTCAGCTTCTACATCAGCACTTGTTTTACCTTTGCACTTTTATATTATGGAAATGGATTTTTTCCTTAAACCTCATGAACCAACCTCTACTACAACCAGGAGGTTAAATTAATATTTAAAAATTTAATAAGGAATAAAAAAGACAAGACACATTCTAGAAGAAAATAATAACAAAACAAGCAGCCAAAAAAGGATTAGTATCTAGGTATCAATAAGAAAAAGATAATAACTCATTAGAGAAATTGACAAAAAAAAAAAGAGATCTACACAGAAAATGAAAGACAGATGGTTTTTAAGCATATGAAGGCATTGTATAAAGGGTTTAACAGATTAAAATCACAGTTAGGTACATTTCACACATAGCAGATAAGCAACTTTAAAAGTCTGAAAACACCAAGGGATGTCAGTAACTTCAAGTACCAGAAGCCGTCATCCAAAACTGATGGGAAGGTAAATTGGCACAACCACTTTGGAAGTGTTTAGTGTTACCTAGTGAAGTTGAACTTGCTCTACAACCCCAAGAAACCCTTCCCTGTGCACTGGTAAGCACACATAAGCATGTTTTTTTGGGGAGTTGTGCTTAACAGCAACTGCAAACAACTCAAATATGCATCAATGGATTGATACATTCTGATATGCCCATACAAATAGAGTACTGTATAGTAGCGAAAATAAATGAGCCTATATTAGTCCATTCTCAGGCTGCTATGAAGAAATACCCGAGACTGGGTAATTTATAAAGGAAAGAGGTTTAATTGACTCACAGTTCCACATGGTTGGTGAGGCATCAGGAAACTTACAATCATGGTGGAAGGGGAAGCAAACACGTCCTGCTTCCCATGGTGGCAGGAGAGAAAAGTGCTGAGCAAAGTGGAGAAATCTTAAAAAAAACATCAGATCTCATGAGAACTCACTCACTACCATGAAAGCAGCATGGGAGGTAACCACCCACATGATTCAGTTACCTCCAACCAAGTCCGACCCACAACACGTGGGAATTACAGGAACTACAGTTCAGGATGAGATTTGGATGGAGACACAGCCAAACCATATCAGACCCATTCCACCACACATCATCATGGATAAATACAAAACTTCACATTGAGAAAATAAACATAAGCCAGAATAACATACACAGCATGATTAACTCATACAGTTTAATACTAAACAATATATAATTTAGGGAAACCCACATGGGGGTAAAACTGTAAGAAAAACAAAGATATGACTAATATGAATTCAAGATATTTCTATCCCATAGGAGCTTCTAAAATACTGCTAATCCTTTATTTCTTAACTTTAGTGCTAAGTGCATGAGACTTTATTAATGTTGTTTAAACTATTGAGTTATGTTTAATCTACCAATTTATTAAATTTCAACGTAACAGTGAAAGAGTTTCAGCAACAGGAAGTTCTCATGCATCACCCGTTGTAACTTTGGATGTATCTACCTTATAATCTGTTTCTTCATGTTACGGTGAAATATTCAGTACTTCTTTATTGGTACTATAAAGTTTCATAGAAAATCTAATCCCTTTTACACATGAGAGCCTTTTAAGTACTCAAAGACAGTTGTCTTGTCTCCCTTTAGGTTTCTTCATTTCCAAGAATCAACCATCCTTAAATCATGGTTTCCAGACACCTCACCATTTTGGCAGCCTTCCACTGGACCTGCAGCCAGAACCAAGCTCAACATTCCAGTTTGTTCTGGCCAGTGAAATGTCTGATGGGACTATTAACTTTCCTGTTCAAGACATTGCATTATTGATATAGCCTAAAATTGACCTAAGTTTTTGTAGCCTTGTACACCGCATTAATTTATATTGGGCTCCTCATAATTTCAATCCTTTAAGTCTTTTTCACACAAAGGTATATCTCATCATAGACTTGTGAGGCTAATTTTTCTGAACTGTGTTTGGGACATTACATTTACTCCTAATGTTTTATCTTGGAATTTGGTTATAAGGTTTTAGCCTGTTGAGATATTTTCAGTCCTGATTCTGACATCTGATATATTGACTTTTCTTCCTAGGTTTGTATCAGCAGCAAATTTGCATTTATTTGACTAAACAAAAATTTCAAAACTACCATGTATAAAGGGGTATATTAGGTAATGTGTGTTCACCTCAATAGTTAGTAAAAATATTAAAATGGAGAGATCCAAAAGTTAAGATATTTTTTCCAAATAGTCAATGTACTCATAATCAAAGAAATTTGAAGTTTGATATAAATTGGCACATACATTTACATTCCATATTTCCTCAACATTTTCCTTTAAATTTTTCCCCACTTGGAGTAAACTGTTACATCTTTGGTAAGTTTGCAATAGCTAAGTATATACCTTCAACCTTGACTGACTTTTCATTTCTGATTGACTCCTCTATTTTGCAACCTTGATCTCCACAAACCTAAGCTATATGCAGGATTTTATTTTTGTCAAAATGTACCCTTGGCCCTTTATTGTTATCCATACTGATTCATGGCTTTAACATCGTCTCAGATTTCCAGTCTTTACAAATTTGAAGTAGCTTTTCTTTAATTTAAAAAGTCATATTGCTTCTTAGTACAGAGGAATGCAGACAACTGTTACTTTTTAACAGAGAAAAAGTAAAAGTATAAAGATAAAAGTTAAAACAAAAATAAATAACCCCAACCTCAACAACTGGAAGTGATTATTTTTTAAGTTATTTATTCTTCCAGTCACTCTTCTGTGCCCTAGAGAAAGAAACCCAGTTACTGTCTGCTTATCTGAATGAGCAAAGTTTTTAACATTAATGTGGATGTGTAGAGCTAAAAGAATAATCATAAAACCAAACATCTATGTAATCATCACCCTTGTCAAGAAATTGATTATTGCAAACACCCAGGTAACCCTGGTATACTCTCTCTATAACTATCTTCTCTTGCCTCTCGAGACACTTCTATCGTGACTTAGGATGTTAGAGTTTTGTTTTGCTTATTTAAAAAATTAAATGAAATAATATAATACATGTTTTCCATATCTGGCAAATTCTTTTACTCTGCATTATGTTTCTGAGGTATAACTATATTATATGTGGGAGAGTAGTTTATTTTCATTATTGTTTAATAGTATATTGAATTAATATTCTACAAATGATTTATCCATTCTACTGATGGCAAGAATTTGTGTTGTTTCCCAGTTTTATGGGAAAACTTTCCCATAAAACATTTCCCTGTTATGGGAAAGTTTCCCTTTTATGGGAAAAGTTTTCCCATAAAACTGGGAAACAACACAAATTCATTCGATTGTTATGAATAGTGCCGCTGTGAACATTGTTGTGTATATGTGCATGTATTTATTTTTGAACTATACCTAAAAATGGAATTGGTTAATAGGAAATGTGTATATTTAACTTTAGCATACAATGTAGTTCTTAAAATGCGTATATTCAACTTTAGCATATAATGTAGTTCTTCCAACTTATGGCCCACCAGCAGTGTATGAGAATTTTAGGCATCCCACATTTTCACCAACATTCAATATGATCAGTCTTGCGATTTTAGCCACTCCAACTCTTGTCAATATCTTTTTGTGATTTTGATTTACATCTTTCCTGATGTATTATAATCTTTGGCATCTTTTCGCCTGGAGATCTTCTTTTATGTAATATCTATCTAAGTCCTTGAAAACATCTTATCTCACCCATGGCTTCCCTTTTCACTCAAAATGTCTTTGATAATTAGATGTGTTTCTTTTTAATATCTTTTCTTTGGCTACTAGGCTTTTATATATATTGGTTAAGAAATTTTTGCCTACCTCAAAGTTCTGAAAATATTCCTCTATAGTTTCTTTTGGAAGCCTCATTGTTTTATTTTCACATTGAGATCTATCATATACATATAATTAATTTCGTGTATTATATGAGGAATATGTTCTTTTATATTATTCCTATCTAGATGGGTAATTGGAATGACCATCCCTTCTCCACTGCCTTGCAGTGATATCTTTGTCATGAATCAAATGTTTGTACATGCAAAGATGTTACTGGATTGCCTCTTAGGTCCTGTTTGTCTAGGTATATATTCTGTTGGCAATACCATTCTTTGTTACTTCCTGGAGTGTTAAAATAAGTCTTAACATCTGTAAAGTTTTTAAATTCTGTTTTTCTTCAGCGTTGTATTGTCAAATTTTTGCCCATTTAATTTTTATTGCATTTTGGAATTAGATTGTCAATGTTTACCAAAACAAAAAACAAACAAACAAAAATAAAGAAACCCACAAACATATGAATTTGACTGTGAAGGATTTGAATTAAAAAATCAATTTGGGGAGAATGGATATAGTTATTGTATACTTATGACATATTAATATGTCATAAATAAAATTTATGACATTTTATTTCTGTGGTTATTTAGATCAATGGTCAACAAACTACAGTCTATAGGATAAATATGTATCCTCTGCCTGTTTTTGAAAAAAGAAGTTTTATGGGAACACAGTCGCACCTATTGGTTTACACATTGTCTATTTCTGTGTTGGCATTATAGTGCAGAATTGGGCAGTTATGATACAGACCAGCTAGCTGCAAAGGCTGAAATATTTATTACTTGATCCTTACAGAAAAAGTGGGCTGGACCCTGATTTGGATGATTATTTCTTTCCATAGTGTTTTATGTTATTCTGAATAGAGATGCTTTACATCTTTTCTTAGTTTCTAGAAACGTAATATATTTGGGTATTATTGTAGATGATATCATTTAAAATTTCACTTTTTGTTTGTCAATGTGTAAAAAAAACTATTGATTTTTGCATATTGACCCTGCATCCAATCTGTAACTTCTTTTTGATTTTCTATGTGTGAATTCTATCAGTCTTTATTTCTTCCTTGCTACTTCTCATACCTTTTATTAAATTGTGACTGAGTCAAACTAAAGTAGCAATCAAACTATCACCCAGCTCAATTAATAATTAGTTCAAAAACAGCCCGCCATTCACCCTGCCTGCTTAATAAAGGACAAGGAATGCTCTTTATGAAGGAACATAACATTTACTCCAGTCTCTATTGTTCTTTCTGGCATAAATAAAACAATGATAAGACATATGAAAAAGGTGAAAAATGTGACCCATAATTAAAGATAAATATATAGGCCAATCCCCGGATGATTCAAATGCTTGAATTAGCAGCAAAGACTATAAAATGGCTATAAAATTTGTTATTAAGGAAAGCAGAAAAAGGACAATATTGATAAAAAGATGGCAATTTCAACAGATAAATACAACCTATAAAAAATTTTCCAAGTGAATATTATGGATCTGAAAAGAAAAGCTATAACTAAATTAAGAACTCATTGGAATGGTTTAACATTAGAGTGTACATACGAGATAACATTGAGGAACTCAAAGGCAAGTGAATATAAATTACTGAAACATAGAAAAATATGAATGAATGAAGAATTCAATAGACTAGATATATGATGGCAGTCTGAGAAGATTATAATATAGCACTATCACTATATCTTTTCTATGTTTAGATACAAAAATACCATTGTATTACAATGGCCTGCAGTACTCAGCACAGTAAACTGCTATACAGGTTTGTAGCCTAGGAGCAATAGGCTATACCATATAGTGTAAGTGTGCAATAGGCTATTGTACACTGTCCATTTAGGTTTGCACAAATATACTCTATGATGTTTACACAATGATGAAATTACCTAATAATGAAATTTTCAAAACATATATTCCAGTTGTTTAGTGATGCCTGACAGTATATATAAGTAAAGTCCCAGAAAGAACGGAGAAAGAGAATGAGACTTAAGCAATAATTGAAGAGATAATGGGCAAGAGATGTGAGAGGTTCAGCAAACTCCAAGCAAGATAAATATAAAGAAAAATTACAAAAATCAGACATTGAGAAAATCCTAAATGAAACATAAGGGAAAAAATTTAAACAAATTTTTAAATCACTTTCTGTTCCCTTCACTTAGTGAGACCATTAGGCTTTATTTTGGTTCCCCTTTCTGTATTACAGCTTTAAAATTGCCTCTAAACACAAACTGGTTAAAGCATAAGGTTAACCTTGTATATTTGTTTTCTTTTTATCTAGGATTATAGCCCTACATTGCCTGTTACTCAGGGTCTGAAAATCAATTTTCATGTATACATTTTTGCTTTCCATTTGTTTATGGTACAATGGTAAATCTGGTTCCTATTTCTGTATCTTGGGTAGAAACAGAAGTTGTTATTGTTTCCTCTTCATATATACTTCTTAAGCTCATAAGCTATGACATTTTCATCAGGTTTAGAGTGTTCTTAGATTATTATTTGTCCCCTTATTCTAAGAGTCCAGCTGTGTCAGACCTTCTTAGTGTGTCTTTTAAGTGTTTTGTTATTTTACTTTTATGTATTTTTCATGCTTTTAATATATGCTTATCCTGAACACTCTCCCCATCTACTTGTCTTCCAAATCACTAATTCTCTCTTCAGCTGCTCTGAGATATAGGGGAAAAAAATCATTGAGAAATAAAGAAAAAAATATTTAGAAAACTTTTGTGGCCTCTGGTCACCAGAATGTGTGGAGATTTCTCCCTACCAGCAACCAAATGATTCTGTAGTAGACTCTTCAGCAGACAATAGCTGGTATCCTCTTGCTCAACTCAACTGTTATACTATCTACCTGTAGATATCATCAGATCCCATAGGTTGAGGATTCAGTCCCACAAGACCTCCCCCACTGCAGGTGCTAGTTGCAAGTAGTAGGTTGTAACCTGGGCATCTGACGACCAGCTATAATTTGGGGGTTCCCATGACCTCCTTCTCTGGGAAACACTTTATTTACATTTACCAGTTTATTATAAAGGATATTACAAAGATGAACATCCAGATAGAAGAGATGCATAGAGCAAGTCATGTGAGAAAGGGTGTGGAGTTTCTATACCCTCTCTGAATACCCATACCCCAGGAACTTCCCTGTGTTCCATTGTTTCAAAGCTCATCTGAAGCAAGTTACTTTAGGTTGTGATGAAGACTTCATTACATATGGATGGTTGATTTCATCACAGGGCATTAGTGATAAACTCAACCTTTAGCCCCTGTTTCCTCTCCAGAGGTTAGGGGGTGGATCTGAATGTTCCAATCTTTTAATCACATAGTGAGTTGCCCCTGGCAACCAGCCCTTATCCTGAGGCTACCCAGAAGCCCACCAAGAATTGCTTCATGAGAAGAAAATATTATCCTATCACCCAGGATATTCCAAGGGATTGGAAGGAGCTCTATGTTGGGAACCAGGGGGCAAAGGCCAAATGTTAGAACAGAAGATTTTCCCAGCACCCTGGTCTACAAGGGTATCAGGAGTTATGTCTCAGGAACCAGAACAGAGACCACACATTAGAAGAAATAATTCTAGCACCCCTATTGCTTAGGACATTATAAGAGTTTTAAGAACTCTGTGCCAAGCACTTCGGACAGAGACCATTATGTATTTTTTTTAATTATTTCACTGTTGTAACTTAATCTGAATATAGTATTTAGATTAATATAAATTTATTTTTAAATGTATCCATTGGATTCTTAATTTTGATTATTGTATTTTTGATTTTGGAATTTTGATCTGATTCACTTCTTTTGTGATTTCTGAGAATTTTTTAGGAAAATAGTTTCTATCTTGATTTATTTCCTTGCACATATTTGGCATAGTTTTCAATAAGTCCACTATCTAGTTAGCTGATTCAACATTTAGTTTTGATAACTTTATTATCTTAATATTTGATTGCTTTGCTTCTATTAACTAATTTCTCTCTTTCTTTCTCTCTTTCTCTCCTCCTCCCTTTCCCTCTCTCTCTGCTCTCTCTCTCTCTCTCGCTGTCTTGTCGCAATTTTTGTCTCTGTTTTGTGTCTACTTATTTTCGGTTGAGCATAAGATATTGTATATAAACAATTCTGGAAATAATAAACTAAGATAATGTTCTTTTTCTTCAGTGAAGCTTTACTTTTGCATCTGACAAGTGGCTGGAAATACAAACAATTGGAATAACCTTAATCTAATTTCATGGCTTGAGATTATTGAACTTTCTCATTTTCTTGAGGGTTGGTATATTACTGAGTTATCCTTGTTCTTAAGCTACAGCTTTTGGGGTTCCTAAGATAAAGCACTGGAATCTTGGATTTCAAGTTTTGTCTTTCTACCCTACGTTGTTTAAAAACTCTTCTTAGGTTCTGAACCGCTTAGCTACTCTTCCAGAATCTATGCACCCTCTTGCATTTGAAGTTGCCCCAAATGCTGGATTTGTCTCTCTCTGCCTTTTTCTCCTACATTTTTGGTTTATAATTTTTTAACAGCCTCCTTATTTCTCATAGCTTCAAGTTATCTTGTAAAAATTATTTTGTCTAACTTTTCTATTTGTTTTTAGTGGGAGGATTTGCTTGAATTACCTATTTTGCAAATATTGCTAAGCAGATTTTAAAAATAACTATTGTGTTAAATTGAAATTTGGATGCTTGTAACAGAAAACTCAAATCAGATACTAAAGTAAGAGAGACTTGTATTTCTTTCACATTAAAGAAGTCTAGAAATAACCCATTCAATGCATGCTTAGCATTTCTATGGTCATTATGGACCCAGGACATTTTTATACTTCTGTTCTACCAGGCTTAGCATGTGGTTTCCATTCTCAAGTTGTCATAGAGTCTGAAATGCCTGTCAGAACTCTATCCACATTTGAAGCACAAGTGAAAGAATGAGAAAAAGAAAATTTACCAATTTTCTGTCTTTTAGAGGGGTGTTCTCTGAAGTTCCACTCAATAAATTTTACTGTTTTTCCATTAACCATAATGTCTCATAGTCATCTAGCTATTAAAGGAAGCAGGGAAATGTACTGTTATCTGGGAAGTAGCTTCAAATAGAATTGGGGTTATGTTGTTAAGGGTAAGTGAGAATAGATATTAGACAAGTAACTGGTAATCCCTGGTATAGCTTCCTAGTATGCAGTCAAATGATGTTATAGAATTTATTTATTTTTGCTTATTCATGTTTTTTTCTAACATTTTCATTAACATAAGCACACTGTGAGGAACTTGATTGTGTAAGATTGTCCATATGTCAACGTTCTTATGTCCTACTTTAAAATATCTTTATATTATACCTTAGGCATGGTTTTATGATGTTGAACGTTATTTTAAAAACTATAACTGCAAATTATTTATTTATATGTGTAGACTATAGTTTACTATATTATCTTTTATTGTTGGACATGTAGTTTGCATCTACTATTTTGCCACTACAAGTATGGTAATATAAACAACATTTCCCCTACACTTTTTTACATCTCTAATAGTTTCTTAGGATAATTTTAAAAGTAGAAGTATTTTTTCATAGATATTAACACTTTTGACCTGGACATCTTTGGGGGCTGTTATTCAACATACTGCAATATTTATACCAATTGAAACTCCCACTAACTATATGGTGGAATTGCTCTTAACATGATTTCACCGGGACTAAACTCTGCCTTTAAAACAATTTTTGTAATTTTGTAAGTGAAAAATAATCTCACTGATTGAATTTATATTTAAAATGTGTGTTCATATGTTTTGGTAATATCTTTCTTTGGTGAATTATCTATTCCTGTCTCTTGTCTACTTTTCTATTGGATTACTAGATCTTTTCTTTGCTAATTCAAATAACGCTTTATATAGAAATTGTATTTATCCTCCATCTGCGGTAAATGTGTTGGAAATTTGCCCCTGCTCACTTTTTGCTTTTCAATTTAATTGATAGTTTGTGTGTAGGGTTGAGCTTAATTGTAAGATACTTAAATCTATAGATTTTCCTTTGTGGTTTCTTCTGTTATATGCTATCATCATCTTTCCTCCAAAACAAATCAGTTAAATATTTACCTATCTTTTCTTGTAGGCTTTTTTTCCCGTGATTTCATGCATTTTTAAGTAAGAACATATTTCTTTCTCATGTGTGAATTTGAGTTCACAGATTATCCTTAAGATGAGGACTCCACAGAGGGCAAAGTCCAGAGTGTATATCTCTAACACCAAGTACAATGTGATATGGTTTGGCTGTGTCCCCACCCAAATCATATCTTGAATTGTAGCTCTTATAATCCTATGTGTTGTGGTAGGGACCCAGTGGGAGATAATTGAATCATTGCAGGGTGGTTTCCCTCATACTGTTTTAGTGGTAGTAAATAAGTCTCACAAGATCTGATAGTTTTATAAGGGGTTTCCCCTTTCACTTGGCTCTCATTCTGTCTTCGCTGCCACCATGTAAGACATGCGTTTCACCTTCTGACATGATTGTGAGGCCTCCCCAACTACATGGAGCTGTGAATCCATTAAACATTTAAAAAAAAAAATTACCCAGTCTTGAATATGCCTTTATCAACAGCATGAAAACAAACTAATACAATAAACTGGTACTGATAGAGTGGGGCACTGCTGTAAAGACACCTGAAAATGTGGTAGCGACATTGGAACTGGGTAACAGACAGAGGTTGGAACAGTTTAGAGGGCTTAGAAGAAGACAGGAAAATGTGGGAAATTTTGGAACTTTCTAGAGACTTGTTGATGGGTTTTGATTAAAATGCTGATAATAATATGGACAATGAAATCCAGGCTGAGGTGATCTCAGATGGAGATAAAGAACTCGTTGGAAACTGGAGTAAAAGTGGCTCTTGCTATGTTTGAACAAAGAGACTGACTGCATTTTGCTCCTTCCCTAGAAATTTGTGGAATTTTGAACGTGAGGAAGATGATTTAGGGTATCTGGCAGAAGAGACTTCTAAGCAGCAAAGCATTCAAGAGGGGACTTGGGTGCTAATAAAAGCATTCAGTTTTAAAAGGGAAACAGAGCATAAAAGTTTGGAAAATTTGCAGCCTGATGATATGATAGAAAAGAAAAACCCATATTCTGAGGAGAAATTCAAGCCAGCTACAGAAAGTTGCCTAAGTAACAAGGAGCCAAGTGTTAATTGCCAAGAAAATGGGGAAAATGTCTCTGGGACATGTCAGAGGTCTTCCCGGTAGCCCCTCCCATCACAGGCCCAGAGGCCTAGGAGGGCAAAATGGTTTCATGTACTGGGCCCAGGATTCCCATGCTGTGTGCAGCATAGGGATTTGGTGCCCTGCATCCCAGCCACTCTAGTCATGGCTCAAAGGGACTAAGATATAGCTTGTGCTGTGGCTTCAGAGGATGCAAGCCCCAAGCCTTGGCAGCTTTCATGTGGTGTTGAACCTTGCTGTTACACAGAAGTCAAGAATTGAGGTTTGGGAAGGCCAGGCATGATGGCTCACACCTGTAATCCCAGCACTTTGGGAGACTGAGATGGGTGGATCACCTGAGGTCGGAAGCTTGAGACCAGCCTGACCAACATGGAGAAACCCTGTCTCTACTAAAAATACAAAAAATTAGCCAGGCATGGTGGTGCACGCCTGTACTCCCAGCTACTTGGGAGGCTGAGGTAGGAGAATTGCTTGAACCTGGGAGGCAGAGGTTGCAGTAAGCTGAGATTGCATCATTGCACTCCAGCCTGGGCAACAAGAATGAAACTCCATCTCAAAAAAAAGAAAAAAAAAGGAATTGAGGTTTGAGAACCCCTGCCTGTATTTCAGAGGATGTATGTCCAGGCAGAAGTCTACTGCAGGGGCAGAGTCCTCAGGGAGAACCTGAGGGAAATGTGGGGTTGAAGCTCCCACACAGTGTCCCCACTGGGAAACTGACTAGTGGAGCTGTGAGAAGAGGGCCATTATCCTCCAGACCCCAGAATGGTAGATCCACTGACAGCTTGCATGGTGCACCTGGAAAAACTGCAGATATTCAATGCCAACCCATGAAAACAGCCAGGAGAAAGGCTATACCCTTCAAAGCCACAGAGCGGAGCTGTTCAAGATCATGGGAACCCACTTCTGGCATCAGTGTGACCCAGATGTGAGACATGGAGTCAAAGGAGAACATTTTGGAGCTTTAATATTTGACTGCCTTGCTGGATTTCAGACTTGCATGGGGCCTTTAATCCCTTCATTTTGGCCAATTTCTCCCATTTGGAATGGGTGTTTTTATCCAATGCCTATACCCCCATTGTATCTAGGAAGTAACTAACTTGCTTTTGATTTTACAGACTGATAGGCAGAAGGGACTTGCCTTGTCTCAGATGAGATTTTGGAATGTGGACTTTTTAGGTCATGCTGAAATGAGTTAAGATTTTGGGAGACAGTTGGGAGGGCATGATTGGTTTTGAAAAGTGAGGACATGAGATTTGTGAGGGGCCAGGGGTGGAATGGTATGGTTTGGATTTGTCCCCACCCAAATCTCATCTTAAATGGTAGCTCCCATAATCCCCATGTGTCATGGGAGGGACCTGGTGGGAGATAATTGAATCATGGGGGCAGTTTCCCCCATCCTGTTCTTATGGTAGTGAATAAGTCTCATGAGATCTGATGGTTTTGTAAGAGTGTATTCATCTGTTCTCACACTCCTGATAAAGACATACCGAAGATTAGGCAATTTACAAAAGAAAGAGGTTTATTGGACTTACAGTTCACCCTGCCTAGGAAGACCTCATGATTATGGTGAAAGTCAAGGAGGAGCAAGTCACATCTTACATGAATGGCAGTAGGCAAAAAGAGAGAACTTGTGCAGGGGAACTCCTCTTTTTAAAATCATCAGATGTCATGAGACTTATTCACTGTCATGAGAAGAGCATGGGAAAGACTTGTCCCATGATGCAATTACCCCCCACTGGTTCCCTCCCACAACACATGGGAATTCAAGATGAGATTTGGGTGGGAACACAGCCAAACCTATCAAAAGCGTTTACTGTTTCACTTGGCTCTCATTCTCTCTTGCCTCCCTCCATGTAAGATGTGCCTTTCAGCTTCCACCATGATTATGAGGCCTCCCCAGCCATGTGGAACTGTGAGTCCATGAAACCTCTTTTTCTTTATAAATTACCCAGTCTGGGTATGTCTTTATCTGCAGCATGAAAAGGGACTAATACACAATGCTTGGTCTAACAAATATGTAATACGTACATTGACATGAATGTGTACAGAATTAAGCTGTCTTCGTGTATTTATTTCTCCAAATGTTCTATATCTGTGTCATGATTTTCTCAAGATCCTATGTATTTGTTGAGTGTGTGCCTAAATCCTCATGGTGTCTTCCTTTGACAATTAATACAGTCATTCTCGTGTTAAACATTTTCCTGGCAGAGTCTACATAACTAACTTTCTTGCCAGTCACTTTGTGGTAAAACAAGTTGGGAAGTTTGGGGAAAATTAGAGAGAGATGAGAGTACTGAACAGGGTGCACAACCTTTTCTGTTTTCCCTATAGCAGATTTGTGCTGATGCTAATGAAGCTAATCTTCAAGCCCTTCATTTTCAATGTATTTATGTAGTCATATATTTTTACAAAATTTAGAAAAGTGAGGCATTTTAACCATAATTGAGTGAAATAACTGTCTTTTTACATCCTGACTTTTGCTCCTTCATACTTTTTGTGTTTGGTGGAGTTGAAGAGCAGCAATTTTAGTGGAAATACATTTAGTTTAGATTTAATGGTATATGTGTGATTTGCAGTCATAGCTAATATGTTGCTATCTGTTCGAGCATGGGGATCCTTCTCAGCATACTGTCTTCTGTGAGAAATTGCCTGGTATTGTGACAGCAAGGTACAGAGCAAGAGGACTAAGAAATGTGATTGTGGAGGAAAAATAAGGTTAAAAATGTATTAAAGCTGAAGCTCATTACTTGAAAATCCAGACTTATAGTTCTCATATGAAAGAAAATATAACATCCATAATAAAATTTTACATTGCCTTTAATGGGTTGTAAAGTTGAAATAAAATATTCTAAACAGCCAATAAGAAGGAACATTATTCCTATTTGCAGATTTACAGAAAAGACTATTATTCTTTTGCTCTTTCTGTAGATTACATGACAATTGTATCATGTATCATGTATTATATTATGAAGAGGTGACTGAAGAAAATGCAGTCACAAAATGTAAGAAATGTATAGGTAATTAATTTTAAAATACTGTGCATTTTTTTCTGGGCTTTGTGATGTTTGTGGTACTTCTCCGGATTTTAAAGTTTCTAATTTGTTGCAAGTTTTTTTTCACATTCTGAGTAACTATAGACTTTGTACCTAATTTTTGTATTTATAAATGGTAATACCTTTTTCCTTAAAGAGGGCCCCCAAATTATAGAAGCTTCAGGCCTCAGAAAACCTGGATTTTCCCCCATGTTCTTCCATATCCTACCATATTCACTAAGAATCACTGTTAGAGGAATCCTCATTTGTCAACCAAAGTCCTCAGATCTGCAAAGTCAACAAAACTCAGAGTACCTGAGATTTCTATGCTCAGTAAGAGCAGTGCTTCTCACTTACTTTTGAGCAAGACGGGAAGAGGAGGAGCGATACTAGCATTGCGGCAGGTGAAACTGCTTGCCTGAGCCTTGCAATGACAAAGATTGCCTGCCTCTAAGGCTGGGACAGTCTCATCAATCAACCTGTGCTTGAACTATTAGCACTGTCAGCTTCCACTTAAGAGATGATAATTCAAGGGTAGCCTTCCTCATCCACCGAAACTCCCTCCATCAACAGAACAAAACCCTTAATCAGAAGGAGGGGCAGGAGTGCCTATCTCTGGCAAAAACAACTGGCCCCGTCTACTTTCAGTCTACACTTCTTGAACTCATTTTTGCATGACTCTGAAAAAGATCCTCAGTAGAAGCCCTTGACTTGCTGGTACAGGAGTTGAGGCAGGGTTCATGTCCTTTGCCTTGGAAGGTAGTGGTTGTGATGCCAGGAACAGGAAGGTTACAATATTGCCTGTATGATGATGTCTGATTAAAAAGAATAATCATGAACACATGCCAATTTTTTGGTTTTTTTTTTTTTTTTTTTTTTTTTGCACATGTATTATCTTTGTGGGATGGGCAGAAATGAATTGCTGGCTGAGTGTATGAGAAATGAAAGGCAGCCAATAAGCTTTGCCCTCACTTGGTAATAGGAGGAAAGACTGTAATGGGCTGTTTCTGGGAGTTATGAGAATTATTTAGATCTGAAAGCAGGTTTGTAATTTTTTGACCCTAAAATAAATGGAATACACACCCAGAGAGTATCATGTAACCCCTGATATTATTAAAAATGTCAAGCATTTACGTGATTTGAAGAGAAATCACAGTGCAAGTAGACACTTCATAGAGTCCCAGCCACTAGGATGGTTGTCATTTCTATAAAGATTCACAGAAATTTATGCTACTGATGGATAATTTTTTTATAAAATTGGGGTACTTATATAGTTTTAAAAATTATTTTGAAAACAAAGGCCTGAAAAGCTGCTTCCCAAGTTTCTATTTCTCATAAAGGTTATGATACCTTATTGCAATGGGGAGCCCCATGACCAATATCACTGAGTTTCATCACTGTAGAAAAAACAGAGATTTCTCTTTTGGGGTGAAAACAGGGGAAAAGGATCTCAGCTGGCCTCTTTCTAAGTCCTTTTCTCTTTACCTCCACTCCTGGATCACCCAGGGAATTAAAACTCTGCCTGTTGGCCACTTAAATTAATGAAATTGCTCATGTCTAATACAGAAACATTGCCTCTGTGTGCTCTAGATACATATATGAATAGCACTTCTGTGGATGCCTCCCTGTCCTGGGCACCACGGTAATCCATGTAAATCACAGATTGGCTTTAAAATTCTCATCACCAGAAACCCACAGTGAGAACGGCTGAAGAGATGTAAAACATGAACAGACTATCCTTTGGCCACAAAATTGGCTGATTGAAAATAAACTCCCAATTATTCTTTTAAAAAAGCCTGTCTTTCATGTGAAGGGGGGTCCTTGTTGGCATGCTTTACAACTTTCTTACTTTTTTAAAGCAAGACCAGTGAAAAAGAGAGTTTAGTCCTCTTCTTTTTTTTCTTAACTTATCCCTTTTCAGTCAATTTGTTGTGCTGATTAGTATTAATATGTGTTCTAAATGATGGGGATAATTTTGTTCGTCAGGGGACATCTGACAATATTGAAGACGTTTTTGATTGTCCTAACTGGGTTGGGGATGGGGTGGTGCTACTGGCATCTAGTGAAGAGAGACCAGGGATGCTGCTAGACATTCCACAATATACAAGACAGCCTGGAATTATCCAGCCCAATATGTCCATAGTGCTTAGTTAGAGAAACCTGGCCAAAAATACCATACATAAAGTAGAAAGAGTGAAATCTTTTTAATGATGATATGTTGAAAACGTTTTATAGGCAATTGAAAATGCATCCTTTCTACCATGAGTTCCCAGGTCTTTTGTGTCATTGTTAGTTATGGCTACATCAATTAGCTTGAGTGAAACAGGTTCTGATTTTGGAATCCTATTTTTATTTTTACTTAAGAAAGAGAAATGGGTTTGGATGGACAGCCTCACCTCTATTGGCTATCCTAGGATGGAGTAATGCAGTTGCTGTTTTAGAGTAATCAGTCAGTTGGTATAAAATCTGCCAGAGCTTAGGGCATGTGAAAGTATCTGTAATTTTTATAACTTTTGTAAATAGGCTAGAGATCATGGTGTCCCCTGCATTTGTTGTTATGCAAAAGTCTTATTTACTCTCACTTAGGAAACATTTGTTGTTTCAATTTGTTATATAACCTTATAGATTAAATTCTAAATATAGAAGTCACAGATGATATTATTTAATAATTTCTTGAGAGTCTGGATGACTAAAAGCAACTTCATGGGCTGGCTAGGAATGCATCTGGAATATATAACCACTTGTAATAGAAGGATTTTGATGAAATTAACCTATTTATTTTTTTTTTAAGTTAAAGATCCAATATCCCCTTGTAATAGAAGGATTTTGTTGAAATTAACCTAATTGTTTTTTTTTAAGTTAAAGATCCAATATTAATCTTAAATCATACAACACATCCACCTCATTCAATATATATCTTAGTCTCTCTGTTATACTCATGTCTTGAAAAAAATCAGTTAATTCAAATCTTGGGACCATTCCTCAGTTTCACAACTACACTGGGATATTAGAGGAATACTAGAAACATGATTATAATGCCAGAAGTTAGTCTTGTAAGAAAGAGATCAAATGAAGGAGCATAATTCAGCCTATGGAATGTAACAGTGATATGAAATCACTTAGAATATGGAGGCCTATTGGAAAGGGCAAAAACAAAGCTAATATCTACTTCTGAAGAAGGCAGGCAAAAAGACATGGATGATGTATTAATTACAAAGACTATTTTTCGAGAGTGAAGTGGTCAAATGTAGTGGTGATGGTTAATACTGAGTGTCAACCTGATTGGATTGAAGGATGCAAAATATTGTTCCTGGGTGTGTCTGTGAAGGTGTTACCAAAGGAGATTAACATTCGAGTCAGTGGTCTGGGTAAGGCAGACCCTTAATCTGGTGGGCACAATCTAATCAGCTGCCAGCAAATATAAAGCAGGCAGAAAAACGTGAAGAGGTGAGACTGGCCTAGCCTCCCAGCTTACATCTTTCTCCTGTGCTGGATGTTTCCTGCCCTCGAACATCAGACTCCAAGTTCTTCAGTTTTGAGACTCAGATTGGCTCTCCTTGTTCCTCAAGCTTGCAGACAACCTATTGTGGGACCTTGTGATCATGTAAGATAATACCTATTAAACCTCCCCTTTATATATATCCCATTAGTTCTGTCCCTCTAGGGAACCCTGACTAATACAGATTTTGGTATAGGGAGTGATTCTAGAGGAACAGAATATTAAAGATGAAGTTCTTTCGTTGGTTTTGGGATTTCTAGAGTTGGCTGTTTAATATGATTAGAACCAAAAATGCTAAGGACTCTACTTCTCATAGTATGGAGAACACTGATAGTCCTTGACATTAACTGTTTAGAGAGTTATGCAAAATTAATGCATTTGCCACTCCTAATTCACAGCTCATGAGAGGCAAGGAGTTTAGTGACTCTATACATCATACCTTTGACCATATGTGGAGAGTCAAGGAACATAATGAAGCTGATTGGTTCCTCCTAAGTTCAGTGGGCAAAGTGATGAAAGAAAATGATGAATTCAGGGATTCTGTCTCCTGGCCTTACAAGCAGATACTGAGCCTCAAATCTGCTAAGATTTCCCTGAGTGAGAGTCTTATCTCCTATAGAGAAGGAGCTGAAATTGTGGAAAAACAGACACAAGCCCTTATTATATGAGCTGCTGACCTGCAATGAAAGGTGCACGCACAGCCTCACCAGTTGTCTACTGTTAAAGTGAGGGCATTGACTGGAAAAGAATGGGACCCTGCAACTTGGAATGGGGACATGTGGGAGGACCCTGATGAAGCTGGGGACGCTGAGTTCGTAAACTCTGATGAAACTTCTTTGCTAGAAGGTACAGCTTCCCCATCCCCAGAAGTGGCAACATCCCCCCCTTGACCCATGCTGCCATTAGTCTTTCCACCTTTGTCTGAGGAGATAAACCCTGTGCTGCCTGAGGCAACAGTGAAGGCATCCCCTGAGGCAATTGCCAGAAAAAATAATGTTGATCATCCTCAGGAGCCACCCGCAACACCCCTGTTTGCTTCTAGACCTATAACTAAAGTCCTGGCGGACCCCTAGAGGTGAGATTGGGAGTGTGACCTATGAGGAGGTGTGCTACATTCAAAAAGAACTGTTTGAGTTTTCTAATTTATATAAACAGCAATCTGGAGAACAGGCATGGTAATGGATATTAATGGTATAGATAATGGTGGAAGGAACATAGAGTTGGATCAGGCTGAATTTATTGATTTGGGCCCACTAAGTAGGAACTCTTCATTTAGTGTTGCAGCTCAGGGAGTTAAAAAAAATTTCTAATAGTTTATTTGCTTGGTTAGCTGAAATACAGATTAAAAGATGTTCTACTGTGAGCAAGCTGGAAATGCCTGATCTTCCTTGGTTTAATGTAGAGGAAGGGATCCAAAGGCTTAGGGGGATTGGGATGGTGGAATGGATTAGTTACTTCAGACCTACTCATCCCAGCTGGGAAGGTCCAGAAGATATACCCTTGACCAATGCCTTACAAAATAGATGTGTGAGGGCAGCACCTGCATCTTTGAAGAGCCCTATAATTGCTCTTCTTTTATGTCAGATCTAACAGTGAGAACCATAGTCACTTAACTACAAAATTTAAGTACAATGGGAATAATTGGATCCCAAGGTGGCAGGGGCCAAGTGGCAGCACTCAACCTCAAAGGCAAGGTGGACGTAGCTATTATCATGGATAGCAGAGACAAAGCAGCAATCAGGATAGTCTGACTTGTGTAAAGCTCTGGCATTGGCTAATTAATCATGGTGTTCCTGTAAGTGAAATTGGTAGGAAGCCTATTGCATTCCTACTTAATTTATACAAGCAGAAAACTTCTAGGTCGAATGGACAAAAGACTAATTTGAATTATAAAAACAGAGAATCATGGCCCTTCAATCAATTTCCAAACTTGAATCAGTTTACAGACCCAGTACCACTTGAATGAAGGGGAGGCTGTGTCCCCACTACGTTACGGACAGTTTATGCAGTGAATCTTTCTCCCATCCTTCCCTGAGGAGACCTCCAGCCTTTTACCAGGGTAGCTGTGCATTGGGGAAAGGGAAATAATCAGACATCTTGGGGACTACTGGACACTGGTTCTGAGCTGATGTTGATTCCAGGGGACCCAAAATGTCATTGTGGTCCTCCAGTTAAAGTAGGGGCTTATCAAGGTCAGGTAATTAATCGAGTTTTATCTCAGGTCCAACTTATAGTGCATCCAGTGGGTCCCCAGACTCATCCTGTAGTCATTTCCCCCGTGCCAGCATAATTAGTATAGACATACTTGGCAGCTCGCAGAACCCCCAACATTGGCTCCATGCCTGGTAGGGTGAGGGCTATTATGGTGGGAAAGGCCAAATGGAATCCATTAGAGCTGCCTCTACCTAGAAAAATGTAAATCAAAAACAATATCACATCCCTGGAGGGATTGCAGAGATTAGTGCCACCATCAAGGACTTGAAAGACGCAGGGGTGGTGATTCCCAACACATCCCTGTTCAACTCTTCCATTTGGTCTATGTAGAAGACAGATGGATCTTGAAGAATGACAGTGGATTATCATAAGCTTAACCAAGTGGTGACTCCAATGCAGCTATGGTACCAGATGTGGTTTCATTGCTTGAGCAAATTAACACGTCTCCTGGTACCTGGTATGCAGCCACTGACTTGGCAAATGCCTTTTTCTCCATTCCTGTCCATAAGGCCCACCAGAAGCAATTCGATTTCAGCTGGCAAGACCAGCAATATACCTTTACTGTCATACCTCGGGGTATATCAACTCTCTGGCTTTGTGTCATAATCTTATTTGGAGCAAACTTGATTGCTTTTTGCTTCTGCAAGATATCACACTGTTCCATTACATTGATGACATTATGCTGATTGGATCCAGTGAGCAAGAAGTAGCAAACACACTGGACTTATTGGCAAGACATTTGTGTGTCAGAGGATGGGAAATAAGTCCGACTAAAATTTAGGGACCTTCTACCTTAGTAAAATTTCTAGAGTTCCAGTGGTGTGGGGCCTACAGAGATATTCCTTCTAAGGTGAAGGATAAGTTGCTGCATTTGGCGCCTCCTACAACCAAGAAAGAGGCACAATGCCTAGTGGATCTATTTGGATTTTGGAGGCAACACATTCCTCATTTGGGTGTGCTACTCCAGCCCATTTATCTAGTGACTTGAAAGGTTGCCATTTTTGAGTAGAATCCGGAACAGGAGAAGGCTCTGCAACAGGTCTAGGCTGCTGTGCAAGCTGCTCTGCCACTTGGGCCAGATAACCCAAAAGATCCAATGGTGCTTGAGGTGTCAGTGGCAGATAGGGATGCTGTTTGGAGGCTTTAGCAGGCCCCCATGGGTGAATCACAGTGAAGGCCACAGTGGAGGCCTCTAGGATTTTGGAGCATGGCCTTGCCATCTTCTGCAGATAACTACTCTCCTTTTAAGAGGCAGCTCTTGGCCTATTACTGGGCTTTGGTGGAAACTGAACGTCTGACTATGGGTCATCAGATCACCATGTGATCTGAATTGCCTGTCATGAACTGGATGTTTTCTGACCCATCTAGCCATAAAGTGGGTCATGCACAGCAGCATTCCTTCATCAAATGGAAGTGGTATATGCATGATTGGGCTTGAGCAGGTCCTGAAGGCATAAGTAAGTTACATGAGAAAGTAGCTTAAAAGCCCATGGTCTCCACTCCTGCCACCCTGCCTTCTCTCCCCCAGCCTACACTGGTGGCATCATGGGGAATTCCCTATGATCAGTTAACAGAGGAAGAGAAGACTAGGGCCTGGTTCACAGATGATTGTGCACAATATGCAGGCACCACCTGAGACTGGGCAGCTATAGCACTGCAGCCCCTTTCTAGGACATCACCAAAGTACAACAGTGAAAGGAAATATTCCCAGTAGCTAGAACTTTGAGCAGTGTACCTGGTTGTGCACTTTTCATGGAAGGAGAAATGGCCAGATGTGTGATTATATACTGATTCATGGGCTGTAGTCAATCATTTGGCTGGATGGTCAGGGACTTGGAAGAAGCATGATTGAAAAATTGGTGACAAAGAAATTTGGGGAAGAGGTATGTGAATGGACCTCTCTGAGTGGTTAAAAACTGAAGATATTTGTATCCCATATGAGTGCTCAGCAATGGGTGATCTCAGCAGAGGAGGATTTTAATAATCAAGTGGATAGGATGACCCGTTCTGTGGACACCACACAGCCTATTTCCCCAGCCACCCCTGTCATTGCCCAATGGGCCCATCAACAAAGTGGCCATGGTGGCAGGGATGGAGGTTATGCATAAATTCAGCAACATGGACTTCCATTCACCAAGGCTGACCTGGCTATAGCCATTGCTGAATGCCCAATTTACCAGCAGCAGAGACCAACATTGAGTTCTTGATATGGCACCATTCCTTGGGGTGATCAGCAAGCTACCTGGTGGCAGGTATTATATTAGACCTGTTCCATCATGGGAAGGGCAGAGGTTTGTCCCCACTGAAATAGACACTTAGTCCAGATACAAGTTTTCCTATCCTACATGCAATGCTTCTGCCAAGACTACCATCACAGAATGCCTTATCCACCATCATGATATTCCACACAGCATTGCCCCTGACCAGCACTCACTTTACAGCTAAATAAGTGTGGCAGTGGGCTCATATTTAAGGAATTCACTGGTCTTACCATGTTTCTCTATCATCCTGAAGCAGCTGGATTGATAGAATGGTGGAATGGCCTTTTGAAGTCACAATTACAACACCAACTAGGTGACAATACTTTGCAGGGCGGGGGCAAAGTTCTCCAGAAGGCTGTGTATGCTCTGAATAAGCATCCAATATATAGTACTGTTTCTCTCATAGCCAAGATTCGTGGGTCTAGGAATCAAGGGGTGGAAGTGGAAGTGGCACCACTCACCATCACCCCTAGTGATCCACTAGCAAAATTTTTGCTTCCTGTTCCCGTGACATTACGTTGTGCTGGTTTAGAGGTCTTAGTTCCAGTAGGAGGAATGCTACCATCAGGAAACACAACAATGATTCCATTAAACTGGAAGTTAAGATTGCCACCTGGACACTTTGGGCTCCTCCTACCTTTAAGTCAACAGGCTAAGAAGGGAGTTACAGTGTTGGCTGTGGTGATTGGCGCCGACCATCAAGATGAAATCAGTCTACTTCTCCATTAAGGTGTCTCTTAGTATTACCATGCCCTGTGATTAAGGTCAATGGGAAACTATAACAGCCCAATCCAGGCTGGACTACAAACGGTTCAGACCCCTCAGGAATGAAGGTTTGAGTCATTCCACCAGGAAAAAAAAAAAAAAAAAAAACCAAAGTAAACACGACCTGCTGAGATGTTTGCTGAAGACAAAATATAGAATGGGCAGTAGAAGAAGGTAATCATCAATACCAGCTATGACCACATGACCAGCTGCAGGAACTAGGACTGTAAATGTCATGAGTGTTTCCTCCTTTTGTTAAAAACGTTTGTGAATATATACACTTGTACTAAGATAATATCTTCATTTCATTTCCTTTTCCTTTATCATGTAGCATAAGATTTATTGACCTCATATCAGCATTTAAGTATTGTTAACTTCATGTAATAGTATTTGGTTTGGGACTGGTGCATGTCTGGTTGTAGGAAGGAGAGTTACATTATGTTAGGCATAATTATGACCTTATTATTGTCTTTATGTGAAGACTATGCATGATCTCAGGTGATGTGTATGGGTACAACTTGGCAAGGGGTGGATTTGTGATGGTTAATACTGAGTGTCAGCCTGATTGGACTGAAGGATGCAAAGTATTGTTCCTGGGTGTGTCTGTGAGGGTGTTGCCAGCAGAGATTAACATTTGAGTTAGTGGGCTGGGGAAGGCAGACCCACCCTTAATCTAGTGGGCACAATCTAATCAGCTGCCAGCACATATAAAGCAGGCAGAAAAACATGAAAAGGTGAGACTGGCCTAGCCTCCCAGACTACATCTTTCTCCCATGCTGCGTACTTCCTGCCCTCAAATATCGGACTCCAAGTTCTTCAGTTTTGAGACTCAGACTGGCTCTCTTTGATCCTCAAGCTTGCAGACAGCCTATTGTGGGATCTTGTGACCGTGTAAGTTAATACTTAATAAACTCCCCGTCATATATATCTATCCTATTGGTTCTGTCACTCTAGGGAACCCTGAGTAATACATAGTACATTGCTGAAGGAAGAAATCTGAACTCTCCTCTTTAGTTTTACAAAACAGGAACATTTAGCTTGTGTTCAACAGTTTAAATATTCTTCAAATTGCAGCCCGTATTAGTTTCCTGTGGCTGCTATAACAGATTATCAAATTTGGATGGCTTAAAAAAATCATTGAAAATGTATTCAATCACAGTTCTGGAGGCCAGAAGTCTGAAATCAGTGTTACTGGGCCAAAATCGGTTTTCAAGTCTCATTGTGTTCCATCTTCTCATTGTTGTCTTGTGTGTGGATGTGTGCGTGCACGTGCGTGTGTGTAATATCTCTCTACCTCCGTTTTATAAAGACACATGAGATGGCATTTAAGGACCTTCAGATAATCTAGGATAACTTTCCTATCTCAAGATCCTCAACATAATCACATCTGCAAGGAACCTGTAAATGTGGTTCCTTCGCCTGTATAATCACATCTGCAAGGAACCTGTAAATGTGGTTCCATCGCCTACAACCAACACTAAATCCTGTGTTGGTTGTAGGCGATGGAATTTTTTAGCTTATCATACAAATTGAGAAACAAACTAGTTGATTGCTTCATGGCACTTCTAGCATAAGAATTCTGTGATTCAAAGATTGTGACCTTTGGCAATTTACTTCACCCTTCCGTGAGTATTGGTTTTCTCATTTACAAAATGAGTCTAATAGTAGCAGTTAGGCCATAAGATTGTTATGAAGATTGCATGACTTAATGCTACTAAAATATTTAGAAGAGAGGCAGGTATATAATAAGTTCTCAGTGAGAGTCAGCAATCCTTACTTGTTGGTGCAGTTTGTGTTGATTATTATCATTATTATAAAAGGAGGATTATGTGAGAAGATAATTGGGTACTTGCTTGGTGGCCTGTGATATAATCCGTATTTCTTTGCTGTTCCTTTGTTTTGATATATTTAATCAAGGTGGATCACGAAATTATTACAGTATTGACTTGGTGTCTAAAGAATGTGTTTAACCAGCTTTGTGGATTTTGTTTAACTTTGTCTACAACATGGGCAGACTAAGCCAACTCCCAAATTGAGTAGGCAACTCAGAAACCAAGTCTTACGAAAGATTCCCTTAAGAATGATAGCCTTAGGAGTAGCAGAGATATGCTGTTCCCTCAGAGAAGAAATTACATTCCACTCTAAAAATATATAATTCACTTTTTCAACTTTTTATGAATATAAATAAAAGCTCAAACTTTTAGATTGTAACAGAAGTCCTTTCCTGCTGGCTTGAATGCCATACCTAACATAACTTCAGTTGAGTCCGTCCTTGGTTAAGATTGCCTTTCTACCTCTAAAACTTTAAATTGTCCCTTTCCTCCCATTACTATTGTAGTATAATTCCTTCACATTTGTTAATAGCAACACAACATATTGCCTACAAAACCTTTTCTAGCCCAAAGTTTTACTGAGTTTTAACATGCTATGTTCTAACATATATTTTAAGTGTACTCATTTTAAAGAAGGCACTATTGTGCTTGACATACTAATTGGCAAGGTATGTAACTTCCATCCAGGGGCTATATGTTAAGCTGATAACAGTCATTGATGGGTGAGACTGAAAATATTATTAATGGGTTTTTCACCATTAGTATGATACAATTAAATAAAAATTTCAAATAACAATATCAAGCATGTACTAATAGAAACGATATTTCCAAGCTGGGCATGAAGGATTATGCCTATAATCTCGCCACTTTGGGAGGCAGAGGTGGGAGGATCTCGTGAGCCCAGGAGTTTGAGACCAGCAAGACCCCATCTCTACAAAAAATAAAATAATTAGCTAGGCATGGTGGTGTAATTCAGTAATCCCAGCTACTCAGGAGGCTGAGGCAGGAGGGTTGCTTGAGTCCAGGAGTTTGAGGCTGCAATGAGCTATGATTGTGCCACCATACTGCACTGAAGTCTGGGCAATGAAGCAAGACCCTGTCTCCAAAAAAAAAAAAAAAAAAAAAAAAAGAAAGAAAAACTACTTCCATTTTTCCTCTGTGCATTTCACCAATAAATAACCATGTATAGTTCAAGTAGAAAGGCAATCTATAAACCTTTTGCCATTTAAAATTAGCAAAGAGTTAAACCATATGAAATTGCTGTTTTTTAGGTTAAGAAAAGGTTGAATGTGGTAGTTTCATATGGCACAAGGTTCAATTTTTCAGAGCTATTAAATGAAAGTTGCTAAATAAAACATTCAAGAACACAGGAAATATTTGCATTTTCCAATTACTTATATTTCTCCCAATGAATATAAACTGAGTCTTGCTTCCCATCCTCTACTTTAATGTCAATGATTATGGGAGCAAATATTATTAAAAGAAGGAAAATAAGCAGAAGAAATTCATAGAGGGGAAGGCTAGGTAGATAAAAATACAATGAAAAATGCAGATTGTTACCAACTTTGTAACCATTTCTGTTTGACAGTGTTTATCTCTTTAAATGTTTATTTTCTTACTCATTTTTATTTCATTTTTATGTGTCTCATAAAGTTGGATATCATTCAATGTTTAGTTCTTTGGTGTCTGATCATAGAAAGCAGATTGGCCTGGCATTTTTATGTATTGTAGGAAAAGAAAGTCATTTTCATGTATTGAGATTTATTATTTGAATATGTTTTTCAATATAGCAAAGCACACTTACAAAATTTAATGTACATGCATATGCAAGTGTGCTATACTTGTAGAGCATCAGGTAAAATTTTATACCTCTGTTAGAGAGAATGCAGAGAATCAAATAGTTGCACACACTTCTCCCCTCCCACCTTCCACCTCTCTCTTAGTAATCGATGCTATGGGGAAGGGTATTACATTTTCCATAAAAACCTCCAAAACATCCATTCATCACTTTCTGGGCTTGGGGTTGTTCTGGAATGGTAAGTAGTTGAGAAGATGACAGATCACTGACGAAAGAGATTATTACTTGTAGGACAAGGTCAATGACTCAGGAAGGGGAATGACTTTAGAGAGTAAGGTGCACAGACCTATTATGAGCTGCACTAAGAAGTTTGTAGTCATACAGTATTTGTTTTATGGTTAATTGCTTGTTTTTTGTATCAATGAAGTTTCATTATGAGAAGCTTCTCATTAGGAAACACGTTAGTTTGGTATTTATTACTTCCATGAATTCTTATCATCTGCTTCTGTTTTATCACAGTTGTCAGATTCTTATGACCTGGATGGCAATTTCTTGTCATACCTTGTGGGACATTGCATTTTGGGATAGATGTAAATGAATAAACTGAGACCACCTCATAATTTTAAAAGCAATCTTACTCTGAGTCAGCATGTGTACTGCATACCATTGAAAATGAATGGGGAAAAAAAGGAAATGACTGTGGTTCAATAATTTATGAAAATGTTACGGTTTTATTATTATCTGTCTCTGCCTTTTTTAAAACACCTATCACTGTAGCATATAGGTACAGTACTCAGACAAAACATTGGTTTCTAGCTCAGAAATGATGGAGAAAAATTTCTATTTCCCATATATTTCTTAGTAGCTTGACAGATGATTGTCAAAGAGTGAGCAAAAAGGTAGATATAAAAGAAAAAAAATCAAGCAGCTAGCTAATTTATATAATGCTTTCTGTAGACAATGATACTGTTGTAGATATTCTGGGAAAACCAAAAACTTCACTGGAACTTCCTTCAGATTACATAGGAAGCAAGAAGTCACTAGGGGTTATAAAGATGGACACAAGATTGGTTAGGAACTTATGCTGAGTAGTTCCTCATACACATCATTCTACTTTTGCATGTTTGAAATTTTTCCATGATAAAAAAGTTTTTTTTAAAAAATCTCAGGATTTAACTGTTTCCCAGCAGCAATTTATACTCTGAATATGGAAATAAGAATGTTCATTGTACACATATACGAGAGACTCTGTATTTCATAAATACTTCCTATTTTCATGAAATCTTGATCTCTACCTCTTTCTTGAGATGGCCTATACAATTCCACTACCAGTAAACATCCTCAAAGTCTCTAGCCGTGCCTCCTGTGCACTGTTCAGGTAACTTGCCATGAGAAGACAGAGGTAAGAAGCACCACAAATAAAGAAGCAAGAGAAATTTCCTGAGGTTTAGACTGAGGAGAATTGGAAGAATGGAAATGTAGATTAAAATCATTTTTAGTTATAAGCCCATTCCCCCCATAAGCAGCATTAATATTAGTTATTATATTAGCACTAATATTCATACTAAGATTAATACTAAATAAAGGCTCTAATATTATCTAGTCACTAATTTGGAATGTCAACATGTTTTATAAAAATGTCTTGGTGAGGTACCTGGCCAACCCCAAAATGAAAGGAATGGCTCCAAATTATACAGATGTGACTGTGGAGAACTAAAACTTAATTGGTTGCTGCTATCTTCACCACTAATGTATTCTTTAACTATAAATGAATAGCATTGCCAAGAACTGCTTCCTAGTTTCCATGCTCTGTAACATCTAGATGCTGAGACTCATTAAGCTTGTATGTACTAACTTTCTGTTAATTGAAAAGGAGACAAAGGATGTACCCAGGTCCCTGTTCCTTGCTGATACTGATAGGGTCTGTCAAAAACAAAGATTGCGTGGTGGTGGGCGCCTGTAGTCCCAGCTACTCGGGAGGCTGAGGCAGGAGAAAGGCGTGAACACGGGAGGCTGAGTTGGCAGTGAGCTGAGATGGTGCCACTGCACTCCAGCCTGGGTGACAGAGTGAGACTCTGTCTCAAAAAACAAAAACAAAAACAAAACAACAACAATAAACACACACACACACACAAAACAAAGATTGTAACGAACTTCTTTCCTTTTGTTGATCTCTGTCAACTTTATGCTTATTGAGAGAAGGTTATCCATTCCTAATTATGTTCTAAGGTCAAATACCACGTAAGTTCCTCTCATAGTGATTTATAATAAAATGTTACAAACACGATGTACACAAAACAATCATTTTAAACTTGTTCCATTATCAGATACCACGTGAATGAATTTCATTTTGCAATATTCCATTTAGCTGGGCCTGTGCATTTTCTTCATTAACCCTTTCTTGACTCTGGCTTCACACAGATTTGGGTAATTCTTTCTCTATACTCTACGGTACGATTCAGTTCTATTATAGCACATATTATAGCACGTGAAGAAGCATCGTGTTGCCTTCTTTAGTTTATATGTCTGTCTCCTCCTACTGGTCTCTAAATTTTTTTGAGACCCAGGATTATTTTCAATGCCCAGCACAATGACTAACTTTGTAGCTTTCGACAAATGTTTGTTATAAGTGAATGGCTAACTCAACCAAAAATATAATAATAATAAAATGACTTAGAGTTGTCAATCCTTTGAGTGATTTTGAGTAGAATTTCTAATGTAAGTTGATGTCTCTTGGCTTTTTCCTTTTCCTTTTCTCACATACCCCATGTCTTTACACTGGGGCTACAGATAGAAAAGGGAAATATTTTGCCTATTGACCTTCAATTTCATATCCTGCCATTGAACTAAGCTCTCCATTCTTTATATTTCTCTACTTTTCTAATATTTAGCATCTATTGTGATCAAGGCAATCAAATACTATTTATTATTACACTGCCCTCAAATTCTTTATGATATCCATTCATCTAAATCCAGCCCTACCTTCCATCTTTCTGCTTTGCCATTTGCCTTTTCCAACCACTGGTACCCTCTAACTCCTTCTAGAAGAGTGAGTCTGTTGTATAAAAAGACAATCTTTTGAGATCCATAGTTTTCAGGTCCCAGAACAGTAGGGAAACATTTCTGTGTAGGATGATTTAAGTGATCTCTTAAACAGCATGCAAAGTAGTACCCAAAGTATTGGCAGACATTGCATTTTTTTCTTTTTTTCTTTCTGAGACAGAGTCTCCCTCTGTGGTCCAGGTTGGAGTGCAGTGGCCCAATCTCGGCTCACTGTAACCTCTGCCTCCTGGATTCAAGCGATTCTCGTGCCTCAGCCTCCCAAGTAGCTGAGGTTACAGGCATGCACCACCACACCATGCTAATTTTTGTATTTTAAGTACAGATGGGGTTTCATCATGTTGACCAGGCTGGGCTCGAACTCCTGGTCTCAAGCGATCCACCCATCTTGGCCTCCCAAAGTGCTGGGATTAGAGGCATAAGCCACTGTGCTGGGTCCAAACATTGCATTTTCTTGAGGCTTTACTTTGATAAGCACCTTGTCCATTAAAATGTCAGTGATTTTTCTCCTATGTTTTTAAAAGTTTTTCTACTCCTTTCTGGTCCAGGAAACTTAGAGAGCATTTGTTTTCCAGGGCCAGGAATATTTGGCCAGCTTTTATTTATACTCTCCCTTGAATCTTGGAAAATAAAGGGAATGTTATGCGGTAATTTAGAGGTAAGGAACATACCTCTCTCGAGGGCTCTGCATCAGGTTCAGTTTAGGGTTGAGTTTAACATTCAGGTTGATTATTATTATTCTTTAGGCAAAGAACCCACCCATAGGGTTCCTAGTTACAGATAACTTTTTCTATTTTCTACTACATCCAAAATCTCCATCAAGTAAGGTAGAACAGGTTGGTAATTCAAACTAAAAATAATATGTGGCCTGCCTGTCAGGATCTGTTTTTTTGTTGTTTGTGTGCTTGTGTGTGTGTGTGTTTCTTTTTCTTTCCTTTTTTTTTTTTTGGTTGTTTGTTTGTTTTTACAAAGAAGATTTTATTAGAAGGAATCTAATCTATTGACTTAGGCAGGTCCGAAAAAACTTGTCAAGATTTTTTTTTTATATTGCATATTTTTAGAATAAAGCTAAGTTTCTTATAAACTTGAATATATTACCCATCAACATGGTATAAATATGAGAAAACATTTTAACCTCCATTTTACTGGTAGAAAAATAAAATCAGAGATTTGTTTCTGGTCATATGGGCCTCTATGGCTCCAGAGATAGATTCTGTGACTTATGAAGTTCACCAGAATGTGACATCTGTTGATAAAAGGTAAATGCCAAGTTGCTGAGTGAGTTGGTATTATTTAACATTTATCAGAAAGCAATAGAGATATTTGCTTTGAGGAGTTCAAGGTCTTAGATTGGTGTATCATTTAGCTCATTACTGGCATAAAAATCATAAAATGTCTTGGTTTTATTTTGGGAAGGTAGATATAGAATCTTTAAAACATAACAGAAAATTTCCCTGACATAGTAAAGCATGACTATTTGGAAATTTGTTTTTACATCTGTTTTGAAAATAATCATTTAGCTAAGTGATCACATCTTGATAAAAGACTCCCAGTGTCCATCTAATAAATGAGACTGGATGTAAAAATAGATTTGAATTTCATGCCTTATATTTTGTCCTTGGAAGACACACTAATGCTTTCCTGTCTACCACCTCTTAGAAAAGCATAAGGATTCACTTAATCTGACAAAAAAAAAATTAGTCTTTAAAATTGAAATGGAAACAGAACAATAATTTATAAATTATTGTGTTCCGCCAGTTGCTCAGTTGTGTTGTTTATGTAATGTTTTGTAGTAACTTATTCTGAACCATTATTTTAAGAGTACCACAAGATTAAAAAGGTTTTGAGAGAGAATTTTATTAGCCTACCTTGAGAGTGAATCCACTGATAACATTTTCATAACCTCCCTTGGTAACACACTCATTATACAATCATCCTCATTGCAGGTATTTTATCCTCTTACCAAACAGGAATTTTTCATGCTACAGTTAATTCTATTAGCTTCCTCATTTCCACTAAGGTTAGAATAGAATATCTAGTTTATTTCCTTTGAGCCTTACTTAGTGTACTGATTCTTGAGAGAGGAGGTGTGGCATCCTTTGCTCTCAGTGGGAACAAACTACACCATTACCTCTGAAATGGCATGAGCCAGCATGTTTCTTAATATATTTTGCCATGCTTGGTGTTCACATATTCAGCATATGAGGGAGGTGATGGATAAGTGACTTTAAAAAAAAACTGCTGTAAAGCCTTTTATAAAGAATGACCTATTTTATTTTAAAACTTAATATCATCTGGTGGTTTCCTATGAGCTGAGGAATGAAACAAAGTAAAGGAAATGTTGTTCCAGAGATGATGTCTATTTTTGACCATTTTCCTTTGTTTCTTTTGGTCTAGTGCATTGGGTCAAGGATTTAGGGAGAAAGAAGAGATTGAGTCATAGTTTCAGAAAAGAAAGGGTGAGTTCAATTTCCTCATTTTTTCTTTCCTTTTTTTTGGTCATGAATGAATTCACCATGTTTAACTTTACAGAGCCTTCTTGATTCCCCTACCACACCTCTTCCCACACCATCCCCAACTCTGGGTGTCTCTAGAGGTTGATAAACTGTTCTCAAAACCAAGTAACAGTCAAGGCACCTGGAGAGGTTTGGGCAGCAAGGGTAGGGGATTGGCTATCGACGTGGATCTAGACAGGCCAATCGCAAGTGAAGGCTACTGTTGTCTCCTAACAGCTGTTCTGTGGCCTCTGTGAAATGCGGTGGTGGCTTTCATCCAGATACTGGGCAGCTGTTGCCTCACAAAAAGCATTGCCACAATTGGCATTTATTGGCTCTCTGTTGGCGGCCTCCACTGGCAATTCATTGAAACTTTTCTTTCCCTGCCTTTCTCCTACTGTCTTTATCTGCCTTTTTCTCTTCATTTTTGCTTTCCCTCTCCTTTTTATTTCCTTTGTCTTCTTTCCCCCCCTCTGTCTTACCAGTAGGTAGCCTGGAAAATAAAAGAGAAGCCACAGTTCCTGAGGGAAGAATGCATTAACACCTCAGATGGGTGCTGTCTGCCAGCACTGCAGAGGAACCTACGGAGAGGGCTGCTGGGAGACAATGCTCAGACCTCCCAAGGCATCAGCCTGCCCTCCCGCCCCCAAGTTGCTTTGCTCAAGGTGTGTCAGAGTTTACTGTGGGATTGCGTATTTTATCCATTGAGCTTCTCCTTTCATCACAAGGCAGAGAACACGACTGTGTTTATAGAATGGATGGGCCCACAGGGAATTTTGAGTGATTCAGTAGTTGTGGTGTAAACCCTTCATCATAACTCCCTGTCAGGCACAGTCACTAGAGGCAGAAGTTTCTACAGTTTGTGATTCCTTGCCCTGATAAGAGCAGCGCTGTTTTAGGGGTTGTGTATGGCAACCATATTCTCAAATCCAAAATCAGCATACCTGCTGTTTCCAGACATTTTTGGATTTATAATGTATTTATTTGACAGGTTTTTAATAAAGTAAAAATGAAAATGCCATTTTTTTTTATTATGCACTTGACAAATCACTTGATTTAGAAAGAATAAAATTCCACAAAACAAAGACAGCTTGAAAGTCTATGGTATGAACTGTTAAAATCACAGAACTGTCTGGATGCTCTTCTGCTCCTTCAAATATAATAAGGAAATAGTAGTGGCAACTGTTGTGCTTAAAATTTCCGAGTCTGCTTTCAGATTATCCAACTTTATTTTCTCAATCTCGATTTTAGAGTCAAGAAGAGGACTAAAGAAGGCTAGTGACTCATATACTTGTTATTTTCCAACCAGAAAGAGGCAACAGTAGGACATAATGCTCTTTTACTATGGAATATAAAAAAGTTAAAACAATTTTACAAAGGTTTTTTCATAAAAAGCCCAAAGCATTTTGCCCGAGGCTGCTTCTCTTTGGAATTTAAACCCCGTGTACAACATCATATGGGGAAATGCAACCGACATGCCGCTCATTTGTTTGCATTTAACTCATTACATGTTGATTGCTAAGAACACATACATGACCAAGAAGATAGCCAAGCTGCTAAGAACACATACATGACCAAGAAGCTATCCAAGCCCTTTGAAAGGATACATGAAATCTAAACAAGGATCCTCAGTCGGGACAGTCTTAAACAGATGTGAAGTCCTAATAGCCTTTGCCATTTTGAAGATTAAATTACTAGCAAACCACTTTCGACAAGGGTTTTAGTTCTCAGAGTAATGACCAGGACCCATAACAGACATTAAAAAAAAAAAAGTGAAGCTTATTTAGAGTTAGGGAAAATATCCCAACACCAGCTGGGACTCCCTAATTTTGGTAATCTGCTTTCTCTCATCTATATGATGGGAAAAATCATACTCTGTCACCTTAGGATTATTTTGTTACTTAATGAGTATAAAATTACTTGAAAATCAATATGATAAATACTCTTAATAACTGGAACAAGCAATTGTGGACCATGCATAAAAAAAGAAATAGCTTTGGAGAAATGTAATTTCTTGGATGGACAGATTGTCTATCTGCTAGAGGCATGGCCCACAGTTTTGTGATTTGTTTATTCATTCATTTAGAAAAATGATAGAAGAAATCTGAGAAATGACATAATCAGATTGGCCGTGTGTCTTTTTGTTCTCGTATTTTTAAAAACATTCCCTTCAAACACTTCTAACCTCAATAAATAAATAAAAAGAAACAAAAGCCCCCAACAGAGTACTAATTCTAATTTATAACCATTTAAAGCTGGATATGCTTTGAACTTTGCATTTAAAAGTAAGGTTTTTCTGATTTTCTATCAATCCTTCTCCTTAGCTTGCAATTCACAAACGTACTTTTCTGCTTCAGAGCTAAAGCAAGTGAGAGAGAATTGGTTTAAAGCTGCTGAAGTCTCCACTGCAGGGGAGCACTGGTTTAATTCAATCAAGGTAGAATGAAGGTCTGAGAAGGGGAGAGATTTTAAGGCTTGGGCAGTGAGTGGAAGCAGCATTTCCTGAGTCTACCACGCATTCTGCCATTGTTGGTGGGAACTATGGCAATATAGCTTTCATATCTCCACCAGTTAAAATACCGTGTTGTCAACTCCGTGCCTTTGTTCTTTCTTTTTTCCCATAAGGACATTGAGTAGTTTGAGAAGGTACATGCAGTAAATGTACATTGTATATATTAGTAATATTCTTTTGCTAACATTGTATGCTAGTCATAGGGAAAATATAATTTTTCTATATGGTTTATATTATTTTTCTAAGCTTTGAAGTATTTAACGATTTTGTCCATGAGATACAAATTCAAAACTCATCAGGAGCCAAACTAAGGAAAAAAATGAAATAATTTGTAGGGAATGCTGAGAATTGTGTCACAAGAGAGGGCATTGCACAAGGCCACCACGTTTTACAATTCCAGGGCACCCCCATTCACGTCCTATTGTATGTGAATGGTGCCCCCTAGTGTAGAGCACTGCAGAGGCCCTCTACATGCCCTGTTCATTCATTCATTCACAACATCCATCCACATTGAGCTGTGTGCCAAGCATGGTTCTAGGTGTTGGAGAGGTAGCAGTGAACAAAGTGGGCAAGAATCCCTGATCTCACATAACCTAAAGGCATTCTCTTTTGATTATTATTTTTTAAAGGCAAAAAGCAACCTGCCAACCAAACAAAATGCATCAATATGCAGAATTCAGTTCACAGGACCACAAATTAATAACTCTTGTCTAGACTTCTGAATTATTTCTGTGATCATGAAGGTTTTAGCCACATGGAAAAAATACACAATACACTAACCACAAGCTTGCACCTACTGCTTAGCTTATGCCTAATGAGACCTCTGGCTACATAGAAAACTCAGCTAATTAATTTTCAATTACAATTTTACACCCCATCCCAAAGTCTGTACTTGCCTTACCTTCTTCCAAGAAAATATAATTCCTAGAGGTGATCTGTTGGGTAACATAGGATGAAAAAGTAGAATAAAACGGGGGTCATGCCATTCTGCCAAAGCATTGTCTGCCTAAATATCTATCCTAAAGACTCATGGGGGAGGCAAGCCATTGAACAATGGTCAGTGTGGCACCTTGAGCCAATGCAGTCTGCTCTTAAGTTCCTATACATTTAATTAAATTTTTTTTCAAACAAAAAGCAAGATTCCTTAAAGTATCAGGTCTCTTAGGGGTTATGATAACAGAAGCAGGTGAAACACCAAATTTAAAGAGCTTTCATAAATGATTAATTTCTCAGCCTTTTGGCTTCTTAATGCTAGTCAATGGAAAGTTTTAATTTTATCTGCAAAATGAAGCTAAAAGAATGTCACCTAGTTCCTTCCCTGTCTGGAGGAATTTGGATTTTTTTTTTTTTTTTCATTAGAAGCTTGGGTAAAAGTAAAAAGAAACCTGTATTCAAGTTTCTGCAAGAAGCTTTAAAGAAATGCTGTGATGGTACTCAAATAGTTTGCAAGTTTTCCACCTACAACTCACTTTGCATTTTCTTAAATAAGATAGTGACTCAAAAAAATTTAAAGGACCTAGGTCACAGATCTTACGAAGAATTGGAGTCATGGTATACAGGTGTAAAGATCGTATATAAACATTCATATTTTCCAAGAAACAGAGCAAAGACCACCTGTGATAACTCTTCCTCTTTTCTACCTGCCTTCCAGGATCTTTTCTTTCCAAAATCCCTCATAAATTAACGATAATGATAATCGGAAGAGAGAGTGTTGGCCAAATCAATCTGCACATTATATTAAATTACTTTTCCCAAAGTTTGGAAGCATTTCCTGAAAGCTGTCAAGATTATTAGTTTTCTTCTCTCTCTTTAAATCACAAAGCAAAATTCCACTGTCTCTCCCCCACCCCTTCTAAAAAAAAAAAAAAGGTTGTCGAGTTTTGCTTTTCTATTCACTGCAGTCCTGGCCAAAGTAAAGCCCTCTTTCTCAATGACGTCAAGATCTTTACCAAGATTAGGCTTTCATTTCTCTATTGCAGCAATTAGCCAGGGAATGTATAAAAGGCGTCAGGGAGACTCACTGGGCTGCAGAGAGAGGCACTTTGCACCACAGACAGCTAGCAAGAAGGGAAAGACAGAGAGTGAGAAAAAAGAGGAGTCAGTCGCTCCTGGGGAAGAGAGTGAGACTGGGAGAAAGAGAAGCACAGAAAGTGTGTGTAAAACGGAGTAAAGAGAAAAAAAACAAAAACAAAAAAACTACCCTTAAAGCACATTTAAAAAAACAAAAAAACAAAACTCTGGCAATTCAAGAAAGAAACAGTCTACGTTTAAAGAGCACAGAGACAATGAAAGGCTAAAGAAAATTTTAAAATCTCTGCCACAGTCTCATAGGTGCTTGGAAATGAAAGTAGAACTGCCTGTCTTTAACGGACTCTGACAGGGGTAACTGGATTAGGGACGAGTACGCCAGTTTTTTTTTTTTAACATCTTAAATCCTGAAAAAAAAAAAAAGCAGCAGCTCCGAATTGAATGAATTGATGGGCACACTCCAACTGCTGGGCTGGAGAGACTGGACTTAGTCTTGCCATTTCTGCTTCTTTGAAAGAGGAGACAACTTGGGCTTCCTTTTAATTTAGTTTTTTTTCCCCCTTCTCCCCCAACCCCCAACCTTCCCCCTTACCTCCCCCACCCCCTTTATCACCACCCCCCTTTTAAATAAGAGGGTGAAGGGGAACCAGAGCGCACAAGGGAACTGACTCAGGAGGCAGAGAAGATGGGCATCCTCAGCGTAGACTTGCTGATCACACTGCAAATTCTGCCAGTTTTTTTCTCCAACTGCCTCTTCCTGGCGCTCTATGACTCGGTCATTCTGCTCAAGCACGTGGTGCTGCTGTTGAGCCGCTCCAAGTCCACTCGCGGAGAGTGGCGGCGCATGCTGACCTCAGAGGGACTGCGCTGCGTCTGGAAGAGCTTCCTCCTCGATGCCTACAAACAGGTGAGCTGAGCTGAGAAGGGCTTCTCCTTAGGTCTACAGGGGCAGGGGCTCACATGCTGGGACCAGAGGCCATTGGGAGCACTGGGGTGAGAGCTGTGAAGCCCTATTTGTGGGGCTGCCAAGTGAGCCTCTGAGTTTACTTTCCACACCTGTTGCACAGGTTAGTTTGGGAGGGTGACAGCTATTAAGCCATAATAACTCTGTGTGACCTAATGAGGAGTCTTTCTACTAAGGGTTATTAATATCTTGCTGTGATTTGGGAGTAGAAGGCATTTGTGCTGGTGCAATCATTTGGGAAAAGTCAGAAAATGATCGGGAAGAGGAGACGGCTGCATTTATTCTGCTCTTGCCATAAACTGGAATTTTGATTTTTTGCTTGATGCGAGGCTATGTGAGGTACACTGAGGAAGTGTGCTCGAGGGGTGGGTACTGAAAAGCAAGAAATGAGAAATGCTACTGAAAACTCTCAGACAGTTGACAAAATAAGAAAATGGTCACAGAAAGTGTGATTGGGCATCATAGCTGCTTGGTTTCTGGTCGAGGTAAGAGTTAATGGAAGCAAGCAGCTGTGTACCTCCTCTACATTGATTCAAATTTGAACCCTTTGGAAGCGATTTTCAGGCAGTGAGTCCTGAGTTACTAGATACCAACTTGCAAAAGAAAAATCTGAAAACTAGCTGTCAGAAATCCAGAATTTGCAAGGGGAGCCTCCTTTACTTTGTTTCTCAAAAATAAAAGATGTTGCCCTAGAAAGAGATGATGGGTCTATGCTTCATTAAATCTCAGAGCTGTTAGGAGCATTAGAGCAGTGGTCTACCTTACCTGGTCAGGTAGTGTCCGGGGGTTGCTCTCTCAAAATCAGAGGTGGTGATCTTAGTTTCTAAATGCAAAATACTGTGTTCCAGGCTTTTTGCTGGTTAGAGATGTTGGTAGAGCATTTTCAACTAAGATCTTCAGGGGCACAGAGGAAGATTTTGGCCCCGGTGTTTTGTCAGTTTTCCGCTACCTGCTATGCCCATATGACTTCTAAAGTTCCCCTCCACCCCCTCAACCTGGCTTGAGAAGAATGAACTATTTTGGCAAAAGTAGTTATCAAAATAGACAATCTTGGTTTCCCTAAAAGTGTAGTGGGACCTTGCCCAAGATGCCAGAAAAAGGAACTGTACATCTGTATTTTAGAGGAATATAGAAGCCAGGTGTTCAGTGAAGTGGTGTGCTTTAGGCAGGCAGCACCTTAGAACCAGAGACGGGGAACTTGAAATAGTAGAGGCACAAGGGAACGCGTCCTCCATAAATAAACACTAGAAAAATAAAACCATGCAGCAGGAAAAGAGAAGAAGTAACTTGTAAAATTACAAAGAATTCAGGACAGGATTGTTCTTCTGAAAATCAGATGTTCAAGAAGAAAATATCTGTTGTGAACTAGGAAAATTTTACCACAATACATGTCTTTAGCACTGATAGTAACCTAAAGAGAGTTTGTGTTTATTGTTGTTAAAAATGTGAATAGCAAGAGCTCTTTTTAGTAGATGGAAATTCTTTTATGAGAATATGAATTGGTGCTCAAAGTTCTAACAGTAAAAACTCATTTATATTGTGCATGTCAGAGAGGATGGGAGATCTAGAAAAGTAGATATTGAATTCATCATTTCATTTTCACAAAAGTATACATTGAATGGGAAGTTTTCATGGTTTGTTTTAGGGGAAGGCAATTTGGAGGCAGGTGGAGGAGTACACAAGTATATCAGACATCAACTAGGAAGTTCCCTGTTCAACATCCTATTTTATATGTGTTAGCAGACACCATGGAAATATCAGTGGTTTGATCTCAGTATATTAAACTCTTACTTTTTGGGAGGAAAATTGCCTTTGTCTATAAAGTAAAAACAAAAATAAAAACAAAATACTTATTGGAAGAATTTTACTTATATACATAGATTTCTTATATAAATGTCATGTTTCATTAAGAAAAACATGAAAAAAGTCATCTCTTACATAAACAATGGGGGCTGTAATGTTACTCACAAATATTAAGTGAGGTTGTTTCTCCCGTTTAGCAGCTTATTGAACATAAAATGGAAAAGCAAACAAATACCTCTTTAATAAAGTTTATTGTTTTTTTCACTAATGTATAGTGTTCCATTGTGTTGCAATATGTTGTTATTCCTATTCCAGGAAATTGGGAAGGATGAGTGATTTGTTTTTTCTTTTTGCATATGGTTTGTATATTCCTCTTCTGTATTTCTTTGTCCCTGCCTACTGATTTGATTAGTGACCAAGTTCACGACTGATGTTATTACGTTTGCTTTTGATGATTTATGTAATAACTACCATGTGTAGAAGCAACCTTAGGACCCACATGTCCAAAGACAAGACTGGAGTGGGTGTGTGGTAAATGGAAACATTATGAACACAGCTGGAACTGAATGATGGTCTCTTTCTGTCTTCAAGTATGGCAAGGGTAGTGGTTTCTCTGGTGGTATTTGAGGGTCACTCGTAACCTCTCAACCAGGTTGAATCACTTCTCTGAATGCTGTTGTCATCTGTGCCACTGTCTTTGGGTGTAGTCATTTCTAGAGACATTGTAGGAGGTTCTGTTTGAGATGGCATCGCACTATTTCATAATCCTGACTTGCATTATTTCAAGGCTGCCCATCCCTAGAAATGAAGTTTTCCAGGATGAGAGGGGTATGCGCCCATGTGATACAACTAGACATGTGATTTGCCATTAATTCTCCTTGTTGCTGCATGTCAGATGCCTGAAAAGATATGTAGAGAAAGTGGAGTAAAAGTATTATCCCTATGCTTTGCCTCCACAAGGGGCAACACAGAAATAAAGAAAGAACAAAATAAATTTTTCTTTTTTTTTTTTTTAATAAACGCTTTCTTAGAAGGTTGAAAAGGATTTGAATTAACTTTATGGAGAAGCCTTTAAAGATAATGTGAGTTTAGTAAGAGATGGATTCTGTGTACAATTTTGATTGAAAGGAAAGTCTATAGACACTGGTGAGAGACCCTGAGGTGAATAAAAGATGTTTGTTATTTAAGTTTCTTCAGTCAGTGTCATTGCATCTGAACAGTATATCCTTGTGTTGGTGCTCAGAGACTAAAAACATGCAACCAATAAGCAAACTGCTCTGTCTGGGAGCCTGGCTCTACCTAAATGAAGTGTAAAAGTAAACACACAGTATAGATGCTGACAGGCAGTTTAGCTTCTGCACGGTTAATATTGCAGAGGTACAGAAAACATATTCATTTGAACATATAATTTTGGTTTTGAAAGGGTCTCTTTAACATTCTCCTCCTCCTCTTCATTCACCTCAAGCCTTTGACACTAGTTTCCACAATGGAAAATGGTCCTTTTAAGAGAGAAACAGTCCCCAAAGAACACAAAGCAGGCCACAGCCAGAGCTTGTCCATCACTTGGATAAAACATTGGGGAATGATAGAGCTTAGAGCTACATTTTCAAGGTACAAATTAAAAAGAGAATAGCTAAAAGGGAATTGAGCTCAGAGGAAGGAGTACGTAGCCTATTCTTCAACTCTGATTTATTTGGCCAATCTGAATATAAATGGTTAAATCTCTGCTTAATGATAGTTTGGCCATGTTTCTAAGGACATTGATGTAGCCTGGTCATTATGTCAAAGAATTTGAAACTTCCTGATAGTTAATAAAGCCATTTTCAGGGCTTTGGATAGCAAGAAGTATGTGTGAAAATTCTGCTGCCACACACCCACCCTTCATTTTTATAATTTGCTTTACTTTCTATTATGAGATTATGTGATATATTGTCCACAAGCCTTTCTCAGGCTGTGGAAAAGAAAAAGAAATAAAACTCCAAAACAAAAAACAAGGTTAGTAGTATATGCTGTATTTTCTGCTTCTACTTGATGAATGGTTCTTTTCTCTCCCTTGCCCTGCATTTCACAGTCCACATGCTAAAGCAGCATTTCCTTTTTCCCCATGCACTGAACACTGAACATCATCAAGGGAATCGAATTTTTATATATGCTATATGTTTATGTTCATGTTAATACTTTTAAAGATGTCCATTGCAGCATTCGAACTTGGCCCAGAGATGTCTTCTGTTGTAAAAATGCAAATCCTTTATTTACTTCCTTTGTTGGTGTTGTGTTGATGTTGCTTGCAAAATCGTAAGAAAGGACCACTGTAATAGTGCAGATGAGAGAGATAAAAGTCAGCGATGACAATATCACATTTTACGTATGTCCTTTCTGATCCTTGCAAAATAAAGGGACCCTTTGGGAACATCGGAACTTCAAGACCAATTAGTGGAAATGATGCTTCTTGTGTTTGGGCATTAAATACTGGGCAGGGTTCTCTTTAGAGCAGCTAATGCTGGCAGAGAAAGAGGTACCGACCTAATTACTCTTCCGCAAGAGTAAAAAATGCCTTTTGAATGCCTCTTTGGCAAATATGTCTCATTAAGGACAAAAACCAAACACAAACCCTCTAAGAAGGAGAAATTAAGATGATAGGTAACTTGTGGCCAGACTTTCTGTGCCACTGTGGGAAATTAAAACAAAGTTTGGGAGTACCAAGGGATAACTTGTTTTTGTTGAGCTTCTTTCCTGCAGCCTAAATGTTATTATGGGACCGACTTTATTTTCTTCATCATTTTGGCTCTGTGTCAAGGAATGCTTTGCTCCTGGGGAGAGCAAAGAATCTTCCATCATCGAAGACAATGGTGATTCTCCCAGCCTGTCTCAGCAGGGCGCATAACCCAGCAAACCAAGAAGTTCTCCATTTGAAACTCTGGTCTGTTAGGAATTTAATTTTTATAGTGACCAAATGGGGAGATGAGAATGAACAGTAATATCCTTTTAGAATATTTTCTTTTAAAGGAAACTTCCATATCTAAAAAAGTGTTTTGTTCTTTATTTTAGCTAAATTGTCCTCCATCAGATTTTAGCAAAGATGGACACATTTTATGACTAGTATATGAAGCTTATAAAAGCAGACTACTGGTCTACTCCCATTTGGATTTATGGATGGTGGGTGTGTGTTTTTCCTTCTTAGTTTTATTAATAATATTAATTTTATCTATGCATTTTCTCTTGTCTAGGCACCTTTACAAATAAGAATATCCATTTATGACATTGTAATTTCAGTAAGGGACCCTGGCTGCTCAAAAAAATAAAAAGAATAGGCCACATTTGTTTTGTGCACTGACCAGATGCGACAATCAAGGATGGATCAATGACACTGAGTGGTGATTATGGTAGTACTCTACGAGACAGCTCCAGGATTCATATTTCTAAATTGATCTTCCTCAGTGAGCTTATCCATCACCCAAATATGATTATGTTCATTGCAGATCAGGGTGATGATTATGTGTAAAATTCTTCACTGACCTAGGATTATAACAACTAGCATTCATTCAATAAAATAATATACTTCCCAGTCTAACCCTAATCCTAACAAAATGCTAAATCCCCCACATAAAGAGCATTAAGAATTTGGTAACTTTCCTAATTTTTTATTTTAGAGTGACAGTGTTGTACTTACTCTAAATTTCCGAAGGCAAATTAGTCTGTGTTTTGGAAAGAATTCTGCAGCTGAACTATACATTGTCTCTAAGAAGGAGAGGGTGCATTAACTTCCCAAGAAAATTTACTGCAGGTAACAAGAGAGCCTCCTGTGACAAAAGCATCAGATTAGATTATTCAGTTGAATAATCAGACATAATGAAAGGATCAACAGGTCTGCTTGGATGAGTCAGGGGGTTAGAGGCCCATTTATCAAGGCCACATAATTGTTCATAGGTTTCAAAAATGATTCCAAAATGCAGATGCATGTTTTTACCTATCAAGAACCTACAAGTGTACAGGTTGCTTACTTGACAGGAAGTCACTATAACAGACTAATCTGAATGCATTTAGGTCTTCTTATCACAGTATGTTGAGGTACACAGTACACGTGATATTGTTAAAACATCCCTTCTAGAATCATTACTATTATTTCAAATGGGAAAGATCTAAAGAGAAGAGGCTGCTACCCACTACCTAGATCTATAAAAAAGGAAGTACAAAAAGAACCCAAGGATAAAAAGGTTTATAATACCTTCAACATGTATATCTTTAAATTTGATGTATATTTTCACGCCTTAAAGACTAGTGTAGTTCATATGAAAGAATCCAGCTAAATGTGCTTATTAGATTTCTCCATCTTGTGTCACTTGCAAATTAGCCAAGAAAGTTAGTATAAGTAAAATAATTTTCTCTATGGCGGTGACTAAAAAGCAAAATGTACTTACTTAAATCACACCAGCAGCTTCCTTTCTAAGAAGGAAGATTATTACCGTAAGATTTCTCTTAGAACACTAATAATGCTTATTTCAAACCTGCCCTGCTAGGATTTTTTAGAAGGGAGAGAAAGAACTTTAATTCTTTCTCGACAGTTAAAATGAGTTATGCATTAACATTAGATAGAAGCTTCTGACTAAAAGCCCTTGAGTGTGTTATATCAGTTTGGATTGTTACATCTTTAACAATTCACTTCTAAGTGACTTCAATTAACAGTAGCATTATGTGTGGCTATATGTATATGAGGGAAATAAGTCGATCCAGTTGGAGGTATATTATAATATTAAGGATAGTATATAAAAATCAATTGTACTGTCGTAAGTTGTCCCTAATGTTATTGGCTTTGATTAAACCATTCCAAGGAAGATCCAACTGTATTAATTCAAACTGAAGTAATTGGCTCTTTTACTGTTGCCTGCTTTTTATTATCAATTTACAGATTCAAAGGCTGCAAACTTCCCTTCATTCTGTTTTCAACTATATAAACCATGTGCAAAGGGAGCACATGAAACAATTTTTATCTCTACCTCTTCTGCCCCAATATTTTATAATTCAGAGGAGCTTGTTAACAAATTGTGGGGTAGAAAAGTACTTTTTAGTGTGACTGCCTAGATAAAGAGAGGGAAACAAGCACACATGGAAAATGAGAAATTAATACAGAACTGTGGAGTAACCATTTTTGTTTCTTTTTGTCTTTTTTTTTTTTTTAATGGAAATTTTAAGTTTGGAGTGGTAAGAACCACCTTGTAAGCAGTGGCAGTAGAAGCCTCCAGGAAGGATGCCATATTGAGGAGAGTTCAAAGCTTTGCTCAGGATATATATATTTTTTAAACACAAAATTGCCCAAGAATGATGATGTTTTATTTCACATGGTGGGGTAGCATCTGATAAGGGCAACGCACACTCATATAATTACAGTGCACGAAGAGCTCTTTTTCTCTTGTTGCCCTCCAGTTGCCATATGTGGAAGACAGGCATTATTATTTCCATTTTACGGGTGGGAAGACTGAATCACTAAAGAGATTAAGTGGAAGTAACCCTTCTTATAAATGGTAGACCTCAGGTTTTCTAGCTCTGGCCAAGAATAGAGCCCACTGGTATCATTGGCCATTGGTTGAGATTAAATGACTTAGTATCATGCAAGAAAATAGAGGTCCTCCCTGGTGTTTCAGAATTCAGAAGGAGGCACCATGTCCCAGGACCCTGATAATTTGTCTTAAAGTAGACCATTTGCTTCTAACTTTTAAAATGAAGTCAATTAATCATTTGTTATAGAATGCATGTTAAGAATTGACAGCAAAATAAAGATAGTAAAGGATATCAGCCTTGGCTTAATTATAAGAAGAGTTAACTCCAGTGCCTTCAGTGATGAAAATAATTACCTTCAGTGACTATACAGAATAAAAAAGACTCTTATTCTCTTTTGGGCCATTCTTTACATTACCTGCCATGAAGCCTCTTTACTCAAATCGATACATGTTTACCACATGCTCTGAAGGAAATACCACACTCTGTTAGAGCCAATTGTAACTATTTAATGTGAATTGAAGTGGCAATGTGTTTAATGTGATGTTCTCACCTTCTCTTTTTTTGTTTTACCCTCAGGTGAAATTGGGTGAGGATGCCCCCAATTCCAGTGTGGTGCATGTCTCCAGTGCAGAAGGAGGTGACAACAGTGGCCATGGTACCCAGGAGAAGATAGCTGAGGGAGCCGCATGCCACCTCCTTGACTTTGCTAGCCCTGAGCGCCCACTAGTGGTCAACTTTGGTTCAGCCACTTGACCTCCTTTCACGAGCCAGCTGCCAGCCTTCCGCAAACTGGTGGAAGAGTTCTCCTCAGTGGCCGACTTCCTGCTGGTCTACATTGATGAGGCTCATCCATCAGACGGCTGGGCGATACCTGGGGACTCCTCTTTGTCTTTTGAGGTGAAGAAGCACCAGAACCAGGAAGATCGATGTGCAGCAGCCCAGCAGCTTCTGGAGCGTTTCTCCTTGCCGCCCCAGTGCCGAGTTGTGGCTGACTGCATGGACAACAACGCCAACATAGCTTACGGGGTCGCCTTTGAACGTGTGTGCATTGTGCAGAGACAGAAAATCGCTTATCTGGGAGGAAAAGGCCCCTTCTCCTACAACCTTCAAGAAGTCCGGCATTGGCTGGAGAAGAATTTCAGCAAGAGATGAAAGAAAACTAGATTAGCTGGTTAAAGGTATGATTATAAGAGAGCTTATTGTTTTAAAAAGTTATGTAAAAGCAAAGACATTAAGAACTGAATCCCTATTTCAACAGAACCCTATTGGCTTACTGAAAGACAGGAGTTTATCGGAAGAACATGAATCTCTAACAGCTCCATACTTCTTTCACTACTCAAATGGCATTGGGCTAAGTAGTAGCCGTATCACCTCTCTTAGTAAAAAGCCCTGTGTGAAAAGATCCCAAGACGGGGAGGAAGAAACCCTGATTCAGCGTGTGTTCATTCTGCATTGAGAAGGAACTGATACAGCTGATGCATGCTTTGAGACCAGAAGAAAAGACTTACCTGAATAATTACTACATTAGGGAAGGTACTGTCTACATTAAGATAAAGGATATTGCCTTGGCTCTATTTGGCATGGATGGAGCCCAGTTGGAAAATTCCCAAATATTACAAGTCCTTGAACCCAGGCCATGTGGTTAGACATTGGTGTTGTGATTAGACGTTGGTGTTAAGGTTAGACCTTATGTTAAAGTCATTTCTTATGTTCCAGTTTCTAGCCATGTAGTGCTCTCAGTCTTCATATCCCAGAATTTATTGGTATATTTTAGATACCAAGAATGATCCCTCAATCTGGGAGGTTAGAATGATCATCTGTAATCTGAGGGTTAATTTCTAGGCAGGTGGAGAGAGTGCTAAAAAAGAAATGAAATTGTCAAGCTAGGGAGGAGGAGGCAGAAAGATTTGGAAAATTCACAGTTTCTAACCTTAAGCTGTAGAGAATGGGACTCATTTGTTAACCACAGAAACATAGAAACATACACAAGGCCAGAAAAAGAAGAAGGAGCTCAACTAAAAGTGGCATAGAGAATACACATATAAAAACAATATATTTGTCGTATGCTCCTAGAGAGGAGAAAGGGGAGATGGAAAGAAAAGAAATACTTAACTATTTGTAATTGTGAGGGGTTTCTTTTGGAAATAATTACTTTTGAACCATGTATGTGGTATGTATATTTTCAGTGCGTTAATTATACCCCATGATCCCTATTAAAGGAAAACCAGTGGGTCTGGTGGTGCTGGTGTTTTCCTCTCCATTCCTACAATTACTATGTGGCCCAAGTCATTCCTAATCTCAGTCTCTATAGCAGTGTTCTCTCTGAATGCTGCGCTGAAGAAAGTATACGTACATACATACATACAAATATGTATATATATATATATTCTCAGCTGCTGTGGGAGGTAGGTACCATGGCCATTCAGCACAGCCTTGATTTCCTCCCACAGTAGGTGAGCTATAATGAAGAATAGGTGCAAACAAACAAGCTTACTTCCATTGCAAAATAGAAGAAGAGGAAGTTAGAGAGAATTCCGATCAACCATTTTGGAGGCTTTGTTATAAGGCAACCCCCGGTATCATGGAATTTCCATTGACGTTTGAATTTGGACTTGGATCTTCCTTTGGTCCCATTAGCTGAGGTTTAGTCCCTCAGTATCTAAAGTCCCTATAGCATATGATTATAATGCTATTTTAATATATATATGTTTTTTTCTTTTTAAAATAGACACTATAGTTTTACCCGTAAGTAATATTTAAGATTATAGCCCCCAAAAGAATAGACCAACCAATTTCATATCATAATTTCTTTTGTAAATGTGAGACTATTATGAAATCATAGTGTATGATTGTATTTGACGGTACAGTCAAAGGATCTTTTGTCCATTCCGTTAATAACTGAATAAAAAAATAAAATGGGTAGATAAAAACTAAAGTTGAAAATACATTCTTAAACTAGTTGTCTGAAATGAGAAAAGCATGAGAACTAAGTGTGCAAGAACCAAAAGTATTTTATTTTATTTTTTAAATGGGAGCAACATGTCAGTCACGTCACTAGCTGGTATATTGTGTAAATATTAAAGCTCCATTGTGACTGATTTTCATGGCAACATCAGCTTTTTAATGTTTTAAATTCTATAAAAGCCACCCACAAAGAAACAAAACAAATTTCAAAAATGTGATGTTACCTAATGAGTTGCTGGAAAATCATACTGAGAATAATCATTTCCGATTCCTCAGTTGTTAACCTCTACATTCAAGGCTTATCTCGGCCCCCATTGATTTTTAACCTCAAAATGGTGTTGAGATTTACATGGGATGCTAAAGCAGGAACATAAAGAACCCGGATGCAGCACATTCACACTGTTGTCCTTAAGCTTCCCCTTTGTTCTATATGTACGATAATGTAACAGTATGTCAGATAAGCCGGTGGGGGGATGAGATTTGGCTGAGGCAGTGCTAGTCAACTGGGGAAAAGGATGATGGAAAAATCACCCAGTTGTGCTATATTTTTAAAGAAGGAGGTCGTTTATGTGTGTGCAGACAATTCTCCCTGAGGATAGCCCAATGGAGAAATGAAGCAGAGGAAGGAAACATGGAAAGACATAGGCTACCAGGGAGGAAGATGTTCAATAGAACATGTAAGAATTTTCTGGAAGAAAGGCTGTGGAAGGGCCAATGGAGAAAATGAATGGACAAAGCTCAGGAATCCTACACTATGTAGAATGCCTTGGTATTATCAGGGTTAAGTCTGTAATTATGTAACCTATTTATCACAACATGAATTTTTATGATTTCTTGTGATGTATTCTTTTATGAAATTAACAAGAACTCATTATTTTGAGGTAGAGGAAAATCAATGCTTTAGCTGATATGCTGAGAAATTATTAGTTTGCCAATACTCACCTACCTATCATGTGTTTTATAAGGTATGTTCCTTTGAAGAATTGTAGTTCTTAGTCTCACAGGGAAAAGTATATCTATTTATATATCATAGTATAAATCTATGATATATTTATATCATATATAAAAGTCTGAGTTCTCTTTCTTATTCCCTAATCATGTTTCTCCCATAGACTGTGTTTACATGGAGCTATCAGTTAGGCCTTTTAAGCTGCATTAGCTTGTCCATTATTGAAATAGTTTCCAAGAAATTTTAGATATTATCATAGCATCTGGGTTTACTCAAACACTTATTGTTTAAAAGACTTATGTCTTGGAACTATCAAAAACTGACTTTATTTATTGCTTAGTGAAAATACTAGTGGGATCAACAATGATTTTCTTGAACGGGCATGAATGGAGATGCCTGCAGAGTAATGTAGAAGTGTTTCATACAGCTATTAAAATGTAACTGACCTCCTTAGAGGCAGATCAGTAACTGTTCCTGCTTTGTATAGCTAAGTGACAGCCACTTAACTTACATGACTTTCTTTTTTCACATTGGGTCTCCGGTCCCGTGTCTTCACCTCATTTATAGAACGTCTCCTTGATTTTTGGTAATATCAACTTCCCAGGGGTCTGTTTAGTTCATTTTTTCTCCCATTAACCAGGAAGTGCTTATTCTCTCATCAAGGTGGGAAGAAGAGCCTATTGTCTTTCGTTTTGCCTGAGTGTATTTTACTATTTGGGCTCTGAAATAAAAATTATGAAATATGGTGAGGTCACATGTTGGTGCTGCCTTGTTGCATAAAATTCTAGAGGGCAGGTTAGAGACAATATATATGCCTTTGGGAAAAGTCAAAGGTGGATTATAAGGTGTTCTCAGCATGCCCTGTGGGCTATGTGCAAAGCAAGAGGGATTGACTAATTTACAGGATGTCCCTTTATGTCAATCATAAGAGGATGGATGAATCTGGACCTTTGTTCCACCCGACCTCTAACTGATGGTTTGGAAAATAAGTTTAATTAGAGTCATATGACCATTGAAAAAGGAAAAATGTAGACACTGACTTCTGTCCCACTGAAGGATTAATGAAAACCTTTACTAGCATTTAGAGCTTTTCAGAACATCCCCAATGTCATGTGTCTCAGCAGTGGAGACTGACAGTAAGGCTTTTAATTTTAGGAGACTTTTTTCCCCCCCTTAATGGTATTGCCAAAAATCAGAGTTAAAGTATATATAGTTAGATTCCAACTTCCTCCTTCACTCTCAAAATAGAATCCAAACCCACTCTTCATATATACTTCCGGAATGGGGCTTGAGTACCAATGTCTGCTTTGCAATTGGCACAATCTTGGTCATGTCCTGAGGCTCTCTAAGAAAAGAGAGGATCTAGGGTGGGAAAGCTGGAAAGTTGCTCACTGGGAAGAACAAGGCCCTGAGGGCTTGGTCTACAAATCTGGGAAGATTTGAAAACAAACTTCTCACAACTGAAGGAAGGCTGAAGGCTGCTGCAAGTCATTGAGTGACTTTAGGATGAGCAAAACATCAGGCCACTTCCTAATGCCCTATGTGTATAGTACCAGAAGCAAGGTCTCAGATTTAACAGACCTAGCTCTGTTCCAAGGTGAGTCTGAACCAATAGAAGGCAAACATGTGCAGATATCCAAACAAGACTGCTCATGCAAGTCAGGGCTGACTGCCTGTCTTAGGCAGCAACAGCAGAGCTCCAGGGAGTTTATTCAATATTTACTGAGACTTTGAAGACCCAGCAGATGTTTAATGAAGTCACTATTTTGGCTCAAACCCTCCCTTTCTCCCCCTCCCCTGAAAAAGCAAACAGGTAAACACATGAATGAAAGAAACCCACAGAAGGGGATGGGAAATAAAGAAAATTCTCTCAAGACTTCTCCAGGCCCATGTCACTGGTCAGTGTGGTTTTTATGTGTGTTAGGATTGAGGGATGTAAAGAAATAAGTATCCAGTACTTTATAACCAAAGCAATGAAATGATATTGGGTAGGGAATGTTGGCCAGTTTTGTTTAGTTTTGCATCACGTTGTCACCAGACTCACTAGCCCAAGTAATCGGGCACCCGAAGAGGGAGGCAGAGATGTGCAGAGTTGACCAGTGTGCGGATGATAACTACTGACGAAAGAGTCATCGACTCAGTTAGTGGTTGGATGTAGTCACATTAGTTTGCCTCTCCCCATCTTTGTCTCCCTAGCAAGGAGAATATTCGGGACATGATGCTAAGAGTCCTGGGTAAATGTGGTGAGAATGCATGCGTGCATATGCTACTCATATGTGCTTCTCAGTTGCAGAAAATGAACTGCTTTGGAGATTATCAGTAGAAAGAGTGTTATCATATGGGTGCTGAGTGGTATGTGTGCTTATACAATTTGTTCTTGTATTTTAATAAACTTTGAATAAAAGAATAAAGCTACTCTTTGGTTCTATTTGTTTATTTTAACATTTCTCCCTAGAACTTGCCCCAGGCTGGAACATATTCACGGTTGACAAGGGAAAGAGAATCCATCATTCTAATATGTATTCCTTGGTATTTGTGGGCAAAGGAGCCAGCAATGCCAGATTATTTTAATCTCATGCTGTGTGCCAGAGTCTTCAAGGAAATCAAGACACGTAAAAAGAAAATCTTCAGATACTTTCCATATTTATGAACAAGTTACACACAGAATTCGTAGAAAGGGGCCTGTTTAAGAGACTGTGGAGCCAACTTTTACTTTGTTAGATTTACATCTCAGGTTTTCTAAGTGCAATTAATATACCTTCCAAGAAGTTGGTTAAACTGACACACACACACACACACACACACACACACACATGTACACAGGTACTATAAACACACACATCTACATTATTTGTTATATGATTGGCAGCATATTAATATGTGATAAACTTGAATACATTTATATCAAGCACTTTTCACTATGACGAAGTATAAAGGATATGTTATATGGAGGCAATGGACTGTTAATGGAAAGGAATATGTTCGTAACATGTTTAAATACGTGCATTTTTTGGAAAACAGGCAACTTAAGTAGGAGTATCTCTTGAGACTCTGAACTTGCTCATGATTTCCTACACATAATCATTTTATTAATATTAGCATCTTACATACTATTCCAGAATTTCAAAAGGAAATTTAAAAAGTCATTACTTTGACAACTATTTGTTGAGTTTCTATTCTTTGCAGGGCCCTGTGAGAGGGACAATGTAGTGTGTAAAAACAATATAACGAAACTCATAAAAACATCACTTCATGCCATGGTTTGAATGCCCCCTCTAAAACTCATGCTGAAGTTTAATCGCCGATATAACAGTACAGGGAAGTGGGGCCTTTAAGAGGTGATCAGGTTATGAGGGTTCTCCCTTCTTGAATAGATTATTCCATTATGGAGGGAGTGGGTTAGTTAATGCGAGAGTGGGCTTCTAATAAAAGGATGAGGTTCGGCCCCCGTTTCTCTGTTTTGTGCGCTCTCACCCTCTTTTTCACCATGTGATGCCTTCTGCTACGTTATGACACAGCAAGAGGCTCTCACCAGATGTGGCCCTGAGATCTTAGACTTCCCAGCTTCCAGAAATGTGAGCCAAACAAATTTCTATTGTTTAAAAATTATCCAGTCTGTGGTATTCTGTTATAGCAACAGAAAATAAACTAAGACACTCCCTTAAGGAGCCTGTTGTCGATTCATTAAGACCCTGCAAGTGACCAAGTCAATCTAAAAAAAAAAAAAAGTGGAACTTATTGGCTGAAATAACCAAACTCTGCAAATGATTGGGATAAAACTTGCCTTAGTAACAACTGGATTCAGGAACATAGAAGCCTTCAGTGCTTGCCAGATCTTTTGTCTGCATTCTTTTTAGGGTGCCAGCTTTTTCACTCAGACCAGCTTCTCTGTATGTTGGGTGATCTGGCTAGGGGAAGCCTCTGACTTACAATTTCATTATAAAGTGGTTCAGAAGGAGTTTGACCTTATTCCCAGGGAAGAAATTGGTTTGGACCAATTTGTGTAACATGCCACTCTGTTGAATGGGGGTAGGATCTGTTACTGGAAAAAAGGAGAGCAAGAAGAGCTCTGAATATATAGAGATGTCAGATATTAACTCAGTGGCTTTTTGTTGTTGTTGTTAGAAAGATACTTTTTATTTTTTAAGAGCAGTTTTAAGTTCCCAGCAACTTTCAGAAGAAGGTATGGAGATTTTCCATATACCTCCTGCTCCACACAGGAAGAACTCTCCCCTAGTAGCAACATCTCTCACCAGAGTGATATATTTATTACAGTTGATGAACCTACATTGACACATTATCACCCAAAGTCCATAGCTTACATTAGGACTGTTTTAGACGTTCTGTGGGTTTGGACAAATGTATAATGACATGTTATCCATCATTATAAAATGAAACAAGGTATTTTTATTTTCATTGCCCTAAAAACCCTCTATGCTCTGCCTATTCATCTCATGCCACTCCCAACCCCTGGCAACCACTGATCTTTCTATTGTCTCTATAGTTTTATCTTTCCAGAATGTCATATGGGAATTGTACAGTACCTAGCCTTTCAGATTGACTTCTTTCACTTAGTAATATGCATTGAAGAATTCTCTGTGCCTTTTCATGGCTTGATAGCTCATTTCCTTTTAGTGCTGAATAATATTCCATTATCTGGCTATCCCAGATTTTATTTATCCATTTACCTATTGAAAGACATCTTGGTTGCTTCCAAGTTTTGGCCATTATGAATAAAACTGCTATTAACATCTGTGTTCAGGTTTCTGTATAGAATAGGTTTTCAACTCCTCTGGGTAAATATTGAAGAGCATGGTTGCTTAATTGTACGGTAAGAGGATTTTAAAGTTTTGGAAGACATTGACAAACTGTCTTCCAAAGTGGCTGTACCATTTTGTATTCCCACCGGCAATGGATCAGAATTCCTGATGTTCCACATCCTCACTAACCCTCGGTGTTGTCAATGTTCTGGATTTTGGACACTCCCATAGGTATGAGGTGGTATCTTATTTTTTAAAAATGATTTCACAGTCCATTCCTTGTCTGTGTTTGTTCTTATATTCTGTTAGGTTTAGTCTTCATGTCTGAATGATTTTTACTTTTTTAAAAAATAAAATTTTTGTTTTAGAACAATTTGAGACTTACAGAGAAATTAAGAAGATAGTACAGACAGTTCTTTTTTTTTTTTTTTCATAAGCTCCATACCAGCTTTCCCCTACTATTAACCTATTGTGTTAATTTGTACACTTATTATAGCTAATGGGCCAATAATGATATGGTATTATTATGAACTAAAGTCCATACTCTACGTTCTAATGTGCTTTATCTGTTCCAGAATCCACTCCAGGATACCATATTACAATTAATTTGCATTTCCTTGATAACATATGATATGGAGCATCTTTTCATGTTATTTTCCACTTGTATGTCTTCTCTGGCGAGGTGTCTGTGAAGGTCTTTGGCTCATTTTTTAACCTGGTTGTTTGTTATCTCATCTTCTGTTGAGTTTTAATTTGCTGTATATTTTGGATAGCAGTCCCTTATTATATGTGTCTTTTGAAAATTTTTCTCCCAATCTGTGGCTTGTCTTCTCATTTTTTTGACATTGTCTTTCACAGAGGAGAAGTTTTTCATTTTAATGGAATCTAGCTTTTCAATTATTTCCTTCATGGATGAAGACTTTGGTAACATATCTGAAAAGTTATCACTATACCCAAGATCATCTAGGTTTTCTCTTATGTTATCTTCTAAAAGCTTTACGGTTTTGTATTTTACATTTAGATCTATGATCTACTTTGAGTTAATTTTTATAAAGGCTGTAAGGTCTGTATTACAGAGTGATTTGTTGAAAAGATTGTATTGCCTTTGCTCCATTGTCAAAGGCTACTAGACTATATTTTTGTGGATCTATTTTTAGGCTCTCTATTCTGGTCCATTATCTTTTTGTCTATTCATTCATCAATATCACACTGTCTTGACTACTGTAGCTTTATGGTTAAGTCTTGAGGTTAGGTAGTGTCACTTCTCTCAGTCTGTACTTCTCCCTTAGTATTGTGTTGGCTGTTGTGTGTCTTTCGCCTTCTTATAACTTTAGAATGAGTTTGTTGATGTCCAAAAAATAACTTGCTGGCATTTTTGTTTGCATTGCATTGAATCTATAGAGCCCATTGGGAAGAACTGATACCTTGACAAAATTGAGTATTCCTATCCATAAACATGGAATATCTCCATTTATTTAGTTATTCTTTGATATATTTTGTCAAAGTTTTATCATTTTTTACATATGGAACATATATATATATATATATAGAGTTACATTTATATGTAAGTATTTCATTTTTGAGGGACCTAATTTGATGCATTTTGTTTTCAATTTCAAATTCCCCTTGTTTATTTACGGTATATAGGGAAACGGTTGACTTTCTATATTAACCTTCTTTCCTGCAACCTTTTTATTAATATAGTTGCTTGTTAGTCCCAGAAGGTTTTTTTCAAAAAAAGTATTATTTCATATTTTCTACAAAGACAAATCACGTAATATGCATCCAAAGACAGCTTTATTTTTTCCTTCCAAACCTGTATACCTTTTATATTCTTTTTTGTCTTATTGTATTAGCTAGGAGTTCTAGTACACTGTTAAAAAAGAAGTGGTGAGAGGGGACATTTTTGCATTGTTTCTGATCATAGTAGGAAAGCTTTGAGTTTCTCATCAAGTATGACATTAGCTGTGGTATTTTTGTAGATGCTCTTTAACAGACTGACAAAGTTACCTTCACTCCTACAGTACTGAGTGTTTTTATCATGATGTGGTATTGGATTTTGTCAAATGCCTTTTCTGTATTTATTGATTTGATCATGTGATTTTTTTTAGCTCCTTGATGTGATGAATTACATGAATTAATTTTTGAATTTTGGACCAGATTTTAGCATTGCATACATGGGATAAACTCCACTCAGAATGGTGTATAATTCTGCTTATACACATGGAATTCAATTTGCTAATATTTTGTAGAGGATTTTTGCATCTGAGTTTATGAGAGATATGGGTGTGTAGTTTGTTTTTCTTCTGATGCCTTTAGTTTGGTAGGGTAATGTTGGCATCATAAAATGAGTTACATAGTATTCCCTGTACTTCTATCTTCTACAAGAGATTATAGAGAATTGGTATAATTTCTTCTTTAAATATTTGCTATAATTCACCAGCAAACCCATCTGTAACTGGTGCTGTCTTTTTCTGAAGATTATTTAATTGTTGATTCAATTTCTTTGATAGATGTAGGAACATTCACACAGTCCATTTTTCCTTGAGTTTTGGCATATGGTGTCTTTCAGGAAATTGGCCCATTGCATCTAGGTTGTCAAATTTGTGGGCATATAGTTATTTATACTATTCCTTTATTATCCTGTTAATGTTCATGGGATCTGTAGTGATGCCCCATCTCATTTCTGATTATTTGTAATTTGTGTCCCCTCTCTTTTTTTCTTGGTTAGCCTGGCTAGAGGCTTATCAATTTTATTGATCTTTTTAAAAAACCAGCTTTTCATTTTATTGATTTTCTCTTGATTTCCTGTTTTCAGTTTTATTGATTTCTTCTTCTTTTCCTCTCCTTATGCTAGATTTAATTTACTCTTCTTTTTCTAGTTCTGTGAGGTGAAAATTTTTGATTTAAGATCTTTGTTCTTTTCTAATATATGTATTCAATGCTATAAATTTCTCTCTAAGCACTAGTTTCACATCCCACAAATTTTGAAGAGATGTGTTTTCACTTTCATTTAGTTCAAAATATTTTAAAATTTCTACTGGGGCTTTTTATTTATCTCGCATTGTTTAGAAGTGAGTTTAATCACCACATATTTTGGCACTTTCCAGTCGTCTTTCTGTTATTTATTTCGACTTTGATTCTCTTGTGGTCTGAGGACAGACATTATATGATTTCTATTTTTTTTTAATGTTAAGGTATATTTTCTGACCCAAAATGTGGTCTGTTTGGTAAATAGTTCTTGGAGCTTGAGAAGAATCGATATTTTGCTGTTGTTTGATGAAGGAGTCTGTAGATGTCAATTATACCAGTTGAATGATGGTGTTCCTGAATTCACTTATGCCCAACTGATTTTCTGTCTGCTGAATCTGTCCACTTATGATAAAGGGGGGTTTGAAGTGTTCAGCTATGATAGTGGATTCAACTATTTCTCCTTGTAGTTGTTTTGTTTTGTTTTGCTTTTTGTTTGTTTGAGACAGAGTTTCACTCTTGTCACCCAGGCTGGAGTGCAATGGCACTATCTCAGCTCACTGTAACCTCTGCCTCCTGGGTTCAAGCGATTCTTCTGCCTCAGCCTCCCAAGTTTCTGGGATTACAGGCGCCCGCCACCATACCCAGCTAATTTTTGTATTTTTAGTAGAGACGGGATTTCACCATGTTGGCCAGGCTGGTCTGGAACTCCTGACCTCAAATGATCCACCTAACTCTGCCTCCCAAAGTGCTGGGATTACAGGTGTGAGCCACCGTGCCTGGCCTCTCCTTGCAGTTCCATCAGTTTTTGCCTCATGCATTTTGACACTATTGTTAGCCACATATATATTAAAGATTGTTGTCTTCTTGGAGAACTGGCCCCTTTATCATTAACATAATATCCTTCTTTGTCTCTGATAACTTTCCTTCCTTTGAAGTCTGCTCTGTTTGAAATTAACTTAGCTAGTTCTGCTTTCTTTTGATTAACGTTAGAATTACATATATATTGTTCTTCATTTGTTTACTTTTTTCTAACAGTGTCTTAATATCTAAAGTAAATTTCTTGTATAATACATCCAGTTGGGTCTTGTCTTTGATCTACTCTAACAATGTCTGTCTTTCAACTGGTATATTTAGACCACTGATTTTCAAAATGATTAAAGATATAGTTGGATTAATATCGACCATAATTATTACTGTTTTATATTTGTTGACCTTGCTGTTTGTTCCTATTTTTGTCTTTTACTCTCTGTTTTCATTTTGTGGTTTTCTTTCTTTTCTTTTTTTTTATTTTTTTTTTGAGTTGGAGTCTTGCTCTGTCGCCCAGGCTGGAGTGCAGTGGCGCAATCTCTGCTCACTGCAAGCTCCGCCTCCTGGGTTCACACCATTCTCCTGTCTCAGTCTCCGGAGTAGTTGGGACTACAGGCGCCTGTCACCACACCCAGCTAATTTTTTGGTATATTTTTAGTAGAGACGGGGTTTCGCCGTGTTAGCCAGGATGGTCTTGATCTATTGACCGCGTGATCCGCTCGCCTCAGCCTCCCAAAGTGCTGAGATTACAGGCGTGAGCCACCACACCCGACCCCTTTTGTGGTTTTAAACTGTACATTTTATATTATTCCACTTTCTCCCCTTTCTTAGCATAACAGTAATACTTTCTGTGCACTTTTTGAAGTGGTTGCTGTAGTGTTTGCAATATATAATCACAACTAATCTAAGTTTACTGTCAAATAACGCTATACTACTTCACAGATAGTGTGGGTACCTTATAATAACAAAATAATTCTTATTTCTCCCTCCTATCCCTCCTAAGCCTATATATAATAAGGTGTCTACGTAAGCATATATAGTTAAATACATGGTTGCTATTATTATTTTGGACAAATTGTTATCTGTTAGATCAGTTAAGTACAGGAAAAATGAAAGTTTTTACTTTATCTCCCCTTATTCTTTCTTCATTGTTCTTCCTTTATGCAGATCTCAGTTTCTGACCTATATTATGTTACTTCTTTCTAAATAGCTTCTTTCAACATTTCTTGCAAGGCAGGTCTACTGACAACAGTTTTTGTGTTTGAGAAAGTATTTATTCTTCACTTTTGAGGGATAATTTCACAGGCTACAGAAATCAGATTAGTGGCTCCTTTCTCTCAAGACTTTATGTATTTCACTTTATTCCCTTTTTGCTTTCCAGGTTTCTGAGAAGAAGGCTGTTATTCTATTGGTACTCTATAGTTTGTTTTTTTTTTTTTCCTCCCTCTAATTTCTTTCAGGACTTTTTCTTTCTTTTTGATTTTTTATAATTTGGCAATAATATGTCCAGGTGTAATTGATTTTTGTTTGTTGGTTGGCTAGTTGGGTTTCCTTTATTTTATTTTATTTTTTTTATTTTGACATTTATCCTGCTTGGTATTCTCTGAGCTACCTGAATTTTTGACTTGGTTTCTGAATTAGTTTGGAGAAATTCTCAGTTATTCGTCTAAAATACTTTTTCTTTCCTTTATCTTTTTCTGTTCCTTTTGGCATTTCTCTTACACATACATTAGATATTTTTGCAGTTGTCCCACAGTCCTTAGATATTTGGTTCTGGTTTGGTTTTTTTCAGTCTATTTTTTTTGCTTTTCTGTTTTGGAGGTTTCTACTGGTATATCCCCAAGCTCAGAGATTCTTTTCTCAGCTGTATTCAGTCTACTAATAAGCCTGTTAAGGACATTCTTTATTGGTGCTATAGCGTTTTTGATCTCTGGAATTTATTTTTAGTTCTTTCTTAGGATTTCTGTCTGTGTGCTTACATTGTCCATGTGTTTTTGCATGCTGTTTACTGTATCCATTAAGGCCTTTAAACTATTAACCACACTTGTTTTAAATCCTGGTCTGATAATTCCAAGATCCCTGGCATATTTGCTTCTGATGCTTGTTCTGTCTTTTCGAGTTGTGTTTTTTGCATTTTAGTATGCTTGGTAATTTTTTTTTTTTTTTTTTGATAGCTGGACATAACTTACCAGATATATGGAATTGTTGTAACTAGACCTTTAGTAATGTGATGGTAAGGTGTAAGGGGAGGAAAAGTGTTCTATAGTCTTAAGATTAGGTCTTTTAGTGACCCCAGGCCTCTGGGTTATAAATTTCTCAAGTGTTTCTCAATATTTTTCTTCTTTCTTAGATAGGACAAGATGGCTACAATTGGATAGAGTTGAATATTTCCCTTCTCCCATGTGGAACGCTAGAGCTGGCTGGAGTTGGGTATTTCTCTTCTCTCAGGTCATTTAGGCTTTGATCATATCCCAGCAGGTTGCATTCTGGTTAACTAGTTTCTCCTGAGGACAGGCCTTGTTAAAAGAACAGCGTGCTCTAGTATATTTCAATTTGTTTTTTCTCCTCTCCCTGCAGAAAGCTGGATGGAATTTTTCTCAAGTACTTACTCTAAGAAGAATCTGGTCAAGCTCCTGGAGGCAAAACTCACAAAAATACAAGAGCCTCCCACGACTAGGTCCTTCTGGAATTTTTTGACTCTCAGACTTGCTCACACAGAGCCTCTAGCAATTTGTTAATTACAGTTCAGATTTTTTTTTCAACTCAGGCTTGGTTCCTGCAGTGATTTCCACTTGTAAGTGTCCTGGTAAGCTTGACTTCCTGTATTTGCCTATCTCTCTAATCTTAGGAACAGTGTTTTATCCTATGTCTTAACCTTTCTTTTCAATCTAAGAGGAGTTACTGAAATCCAGAAGTCTTAGTGGCCATTATTTTTAACTTCCTTAATAAGAATCATTAAATAAGAATATAAGAATACCGGCCGGGCGCGGTGGCTCAAGCCTGTAATCCCAGCACTTTGGGAGGCCGAGACGGGCGGATCACGAGGTCAGGAGATCCAGACCATCCTGGCTAAGACGGTGAAACCCCGTCTCTACTAAAAAATACAAAAAACTAGCCGGGCGAGGTGGCAGGCGCCTGTAGTCCCAGCTACTCCGGAGGCTGAGGCAGGAGAATGGCATAAACCCAGGGGGCTGAGCTTGCAGTGAGCTGAGATCCGGCCACTGCACTCCAGCCTGGGCGACAGAGCGAGACTCCGTCTCAAAAAAAAAAAAAAAAGAATATAAGAATACCTTGATTAGTATTAGTATATAGAGTTGATAAGGACAGGCTCAGAGGAAGGAAAGGCCCTATGGATAGAGCTCTCATAGGTGACGTTGTGGAGTTTAAAGGGACTTGGATTGACCTAGAAGGATGGGCAAGCTTTAGATAGAGAAGATGGGTAGTTTTTCATTTAGAAAGTCAATTATTTACTAAATATCCGTTTTTGTGACTAAAGAGGACAAATCAGTCAAAATGCAAAGGCACTAAACTATGTCAATCATCCTTACAAGGGAGAATTCAATTCAGTAAAAGAACCGAGTATATGAGCTATGTTTTATTTTTTTTTATTTCTCCCTCCCTTTCAATGTCTCCCAACAGACATTGAAATAACTAAAATACAACAATGATGAATGTTTTGAGCACCCATTAGTTCACAGATAAGCCACTAGTTATTGTAAGGCACTACAATATAGTGTTGTGTATACACAAATAATATAAAATATGGTTTCTTACAATATAAGAGTTTTGTGTAGTTGATAAATAAGAAATCCAAGACTAAAGATATCTAATGTTCCTGACATAACCTTCAAATGTACTGAGCCTTAAAATCTTGAAGGTTTACTCTTTAACTCTATCTCCAAGGACTGTGAGAAAAGAATTGGGGGAGAAACAGAAAAAAAGCCATTTATAAAATAAGGAAGTCTTCTAGTTAGCATTCAGCCCTTAAAATAGATATTTCAAGAAGTTATATATTAAAATTGCCTAGAGTAAGGTATTCTATCGGGACTTTCTCTAAAGGTATTCACCATTCTTTTCTAGATTTACATGGGTGAGGATTCACTGTGGCTTAATCATCTTAGTCAACTGTAATGGCCTTGATTTGTGCAAGATCCAAAAGGAAAATAAGCTAGAGTCAGAGGCATAGAATAAATCCCCATCACACACTAGTCCAGAAAGTTGAAAACTTTCAACTGGGAAAATGCAGGCAAGGATTGTAAGGTTAATGAGATGTCCTGGGTGAGCCTGCACATCTAGACATTGGGTCAAGGGGTCTACCTGTAGGAGACAAATTCGATTCCTGCATACTGATATTTGCATTTTGTAGTTCAAATATTCAGGAGGAACAATTCTGGGTCATGAAGCTGCCTAGGTCTTCCAGAGTAGTGGCAGAGATTCCAGGTACCTCTTGATAAATTATGGTTACATTAACTGATCCAAACCAGGGAGATTTGGCCAAAAGGATTCTGTGACAGCATGATCCCATCCTGTTCCATTCCTGCTGCAGAAAAGGGAATTTGACTTCTGTTTTCTCTCCTGGCTTCAACCTCCCGTACTACATATTTTTCCTTTCCCTTCAAAAAAAGGCAAATTTTTTTTCAAGGAGCATAGAGATAGGATGGCATGGAGTACACTGTATAGTTAATATAACTTATGTAATCAGGTAAAAATCGTGATTTATCCACTTTAGAAATGTGTGAGGTGGCTGGGCATGGTGGCTCACACCTGTAATCTCAGCACTTTGGGAGGCCGAGGCGGGCGGATCACCTGAGGTTGGGAGTTGGAGAGCAGCCTGACCAACATGGAGGAGCCCTGTCTCTACTAAAAAAGCAAAATTAGCCTGGCGTGGTGGCGTATGTCTGTAATCCCAGCTACTCGGGAGGCTGAGGCAGGAGAATCGCTTGAACCCGGGAGCTGGAGGTTGTGGTGAGCCGAGATCGCGCCATTGCACTCCAGCCTGGGGGACAAGAGCAAAACTCCGTCTCAAAAGAAAAGAAAAGGAAAGAAATGTGTGAGGCAATTTAGGCGATTCGTTCACACCTGTGCAGACCCTGTATCTACGTGTCCTCATAGGTGTCCACCTCATAGGTCTTCACTGCCATAGGAGGCAGCATCCTCACCTCATGTGGCAGGAAAGTTACTCATCAGGCATTTCTGCTTCAGCCGCCAGGCAGGTGTTAGTGTCTTTTGTGTTTCTGTTTCTGTTTTAATACCTCATAGGTTACCCTTGTTACCTTTACTGTTTGAGGTTTAAGTGCTGTACTCATTCTACGGGAAGAAGGAATGCATTGTAAACGTTTGACGTAGTAAAGTTTCTGTAAAGTAAAGTAAATTCTAAGGGGAATTTTAAAAATTCCTGCCATCTGATGGCAATAGGGGAAGCTAGTCCTCTATTTCCAATCAGATCATCTTATGGAGGCAAACCTCCCTCGCTTTTGTAATAGCTACACTCTTCATCAAACCCAACACTAATTTTTTGGTCAACGTTACTACTAAATCACTAAATCTACCAAATTAAGTATGCTTCTTTTTTAAATGTATTTTAAATTAATATATTTTTTTCTTTCCCTTTTTTTTTTGAGACCAACTTTCACTCTTGTCACCCAGGCTGGAGTGCAGTGGTGCAATCTTGGCTCATCGCAACCTCCTCCTCCTGGGTTCAAGTGATTCTCCTGCCTCAGCCTCTGGAGTAGCTGGGATTACAGGTGCCTGCCACCACTCCTGACTAATTTTCGTATTTTTAGTAGAGACAAGGTTTCACCATGTTGGCCAAGCTGGTCTCACTCTCCCGACCTCAGGTGATCCACCCCCCTTGGCCTCCCAAAGTGCTGGGATTAAGGGCATGAGCCACCACGCCCAGCTAAGTATCCTTCTAATTATACTTTAAGGATATTTGAATATAGGCTATTATATGTTGCAATGACTGAAATCCCCTAAATTTATTCTTTATCAGTACTTCTTAAGAAAAGTTTTCTTCTGGTATATGTGTTTTTAGTTCGTGCACACATTTTCAAAAGCAACTCCCTTGGGTATGTCAAAGAATATGTACTCATAATTTGCAAAGTTCATCACTGTGGCCTGCATTCACTTCTGTTTCCCTTGTTCTGGTGCTCAGGGCCTCTGTACAGAGATTGGTGAATGAGACATGGCTCATATTCTTGTTATACCTTTAGGATATTTGTCACTTTCCATTACACATAAGCACTTATATATACATACATAAATATATTGCCAATAATAGTCTTTACAGTTCATTCCATGGTATGCAATGGTTGCCTTCTAAAGCCTAGAGGAAAAAAAAAAAAAAAAAAAGGATTCCTTCATATAATTAAGCAGAGAGATAGACAGAATTCCAATTGAATTGGCAGTTGCCATTCTAGTGACCAGATAGAGTAGACCAGGCATGCTCCTATTAGGTATGTACCATGATGATGGAAAAGATCTCAAAAATTTATCGAGGGTAAAGCTATTTCTGTGTTTTGATGATTCCGGTATACTTAGTTACATCTGTAGTTCAGAAACACTAAACGTGTATGTCTCCTCGTTTTGTGTTGAGCTGGATGGGCTCCAAATAATGTGCACGTGTCAGTAATCCCATGAGTGCTGTGTTGCTTCATTGGCTTCCTGGTCACTATTTGGAAACAGCTCTCTAAAGTCACCAGTGACATCTTTGCAATCCAGACAAATGCAGGAGTTATTATTTCTTTTTTCAGTCCTCACTCTTCACGTTTCAGTAGCATTTGGCATTTCTCTTACAGCTTTTTCTCTCTCTTTTATTGTTCTCTCTTCTCATCTAGTGTATCAAAAATGAATGTTTCTATCATATTATTTCTATGTATTCTGCTTTTCTCTCTTGCAGTTATTTTGAAGTAAGGAGATTAGAAATTGGAACTCCAGGTTTTAAAAAAAGAAAATGAAATAAGGAGAGAAGAAATGTCATTGCAGATTGCAGTTAGCATTCGGTTTGACCGTAAGGAATAGAGACCTAAAATAATAGTGACTTAAACAAGAAAAAAGCTTATTTTTTTCTCTCATGTGAAAGTCTCAAGCCAGGCAATCTGGAGTGGTATGGGAGTTCTGCTCCATACAGTCCTCAGAGATCTAGGCTCTCTCAAGCTCTCTGCTCTCATCTTATGATACCTTATTGCCCGTTATATACTCATAGTCTAGGCAGAAAGGTAGACAAAAGAACAGAAAAATAAAGGGCAAAGTGTGTGTGTACCATCTGTCTTTTAAGGAGGTCCGTGGGCGCTGCTTTATGGATATGTCCACTTATATCTCATTGGCAGTACTTGGTCATCCAGTGATCCTGCTTACCTGCAAAAAAGGTCAGGAAATGTAGTCTTTGTTCTGGATAGCCATATGCCCATATGAAAATTTTATTACTGTAGGAGAGGAAAATAGATATTTGTAAAGACTTTCTCCTATATTTTCTTTTACCAGTTTTAATATTTGCTCTTTATAAGTATATGTTTTACACGTGTGCAGCTAGTTTTGTTTATTGTATTAGGTAATAAACCTAATTTGACTTCACTTGCCTATCAGGTAATTAATTATTGGAGTACCCTTTATTAATTTTCTCCCAATGACCTATAATGGCCTTTCTGACAGTGTTCCCAAATGTGCACGGATCTGTCCCTATATGCTCTATTCTGGATTTTCCTCATCTATTGTCTTTTCTATACCAGTACCATACGACATCTTTATTGTGAGCTTAAATCATGAGAAACGGCCAATATTTGTTTTGGACCTGTAAAAACTCAGTTTCATGTGATTCAAAATTAATGCGACAGTTTTATAATAAGCTTTGTTATAGCCAATTACTTCCCTAACTTTTCTCATGGACACTTTCTTCCTAAAGAGTATATTGATTATTATTGGCACCGTACCTTTTTAGATATACTTTAGAATTGGCTTTCCCTGTTCCAAAAAAAAGAACACTTCTAGCATTTTAACTTGAATTTTGTTGAATTTATACATAATTTTGTGAGATAATGGACATCTGTTTGGTATTCCATCTTCCTATCTGTGAACATGGTATACATTTACATTTATTTAGGTCTTCTTTGATGTTTTTCAATTAAATTTTGTAATTTGCTCAATAAATATCTTCCACATCTTCTAACATATCTTGGTGCAATATTTTAGTCCTATCTTACTCACATTACTATAATTATTTTACCTCCTGTCATTATTTGTATTCACCTACATATTACTCAATTTATTTGCTTACCATTTCTTCTCAAATACCAATCCTACTTCATGAACTGACCTTTTTTCTTCTTGAAGAACATTCTTCAAGTCTTCCTTTGGTGAGAAAGTGTTGCTACTAAAGTTTTCCTATTTTATTTTTTTGTCTACAAATATCTTTATTTTACTCTTGTTCTTGAATAAAAGTTTAGGCAAAGATATAATTATAGGTTGTATCTATATATAACTATATAATATCTATATATATGTTATCAATCTATGTTTTTGCCCATTATCTTCCCTGAACCCTTTGGAAATGTTACTCTACTGGTGTTTCCAATATTGCTGTTGAGAATCTGCTGACAGTCTGTTACTCATTTGTGTGTGTCTATATGTATATATGTATAGACACACAGATATATTTCTCACCAGCTGCGTTTTAGGTTTCCACATTGTCACTGGCATTTTGAAATTTCACTCCCTACCATGTATTGAAGTGTGGGGCCGAGCGTGGTGGCTCACACCTTTATTCTCAGCACTTTGGGAGGCCCAGGCGGGTGAATCACCTGAGGTCAGGAGTTCCAGACCAGCCTGGTCAACATGGTAAAACACCATATCTACTAATTTTTGGGCAAAACGCACCCCAAAATTAGCTGGGTGTGGTGGCATGCGCCTGTGAATCTCATTTACTCAGGAGGCTGAGGCAGGAGAATCACTTGAGCCTGGGAGGTGGAGGTTGCAGTGAGCTGAGATTGCCCCACTGCACTCCAGCCTGGGTGACAGGACAAGAGTCTATCTCAAAAAAATAAAAATATATAAATAAATAAAGGATGGATTTTCTTTTACTTACTTTTATTGGTGTTTGTTGTGTTTTCTGAATTGAAGATACATGTCACAGAGACTGAAAAATTCAAAGCTATTATTTCTTTCTTTTTTTTAAGATTGGGTGTGCTCTTTCTTTTCTTTTTTTCTTTCTTTCTTTCTTTCTTTTTTTTTTTTTTTTTTTGAGATGGAGTCTTGCTCTGTCACCCAGGCTGGAGTGCAGTGGCGTGATCTCAGCTCACTGCAACCTCTGCCTCCTGACTTCCAGCAATTCTCCTGCCTCAGCCTCCTATGTAGCTGGGACTGCAGGCGCAGGCCACCATGCCTGGCTAATTTTGTATTTTTAGTAGAGACGGGATTTTATCATGTTGGCCAGACTGGTCTTGAACTCCTGACCTCAGGTGATCTGCCCATCTCAGCCTCCCAAAGTACTGGGATTACAGGTGTGAGCCACTGTAATCAGGTGTGAAGCAGAGCCTGGCCATGGTTCTTTCCCCCAGGCTGGAGTGCAGTGGTGCCATCTCAGCTCACTGGAACCTCTGCCTTCCAGGCTCACATGACCTCCTGCCTCAGCCTACCAAGTAGCTGGGACTACAGGCATGTGCCATTGTGCCTGGCTAATTTTTGTTTGTTTGTTTTTTATAGAGACAGAGTCTCACCATGTTGCCCAGACTAGTCTCAGATGCCTAGGCTCAAGTGATTTGCATGCTTCAGTTTAACAAAGTGCTGGGATTATAGGCATGAGCTACCACACCCAGCATCAAAGCTATTATTTCTTTGAACGTCAACTCTTCTCCATTTCTCTGTTTTATTTTTCTTTGTAAATTCCAAATAGATGTATGTGTGTCCTGATCATTCTGTTCTCAAAGTCTCTTACACTTTTTTAAATTTCAAAGATGTTGCATTGTTTTTAGTTTCTTCAGATTTTTCTTACAAGTTCTTCAATTCTCCCTTCAGCTGTGTCTAATCCATTGTTTAAACTGCTGAGTTTTGAAGTTCAAAATTTACATTGTTCATTTATACAAGTTATTTTGAGTTCTTTTTCAGATGTGCCTGGTTAATTCTTGAAAGCACATTGTTCTGTTGTTCTTATTTTTAATTATCTTTCCCCCCAAAAAAAAATTTAAAGCATACTTTAAAATAATTTGTACCTGATTCTTCAATATCTGAAGACCAAGCATTATTTTTCTACTGACTCTTATTTTTAGTATATTATTTAATTGAGTTTTTGGTAATTTTCTATTGTATGCTGTCCTTTGGCTGATATTAATTTATAGGGATCCTGAGGAACCTAGGTTAAGCAAATGTGTCTCCACACAGGATCTGTGTTTCCTTCTGCCAGGTATCCTGGGCCACTATCAGCTTGGAAACCGTTAAACATTAATTTTGCTTGTGGTCTACTAGAATGCAAAGATAATAAATGTTCAAATCTCCAACTCATGTGAGGGCAGGCTTATCATTATGTCTTTTTGTTTGTTTGTTTGCATTGCTTTTTTTGAGATGGAGTTTTGTTCTTTTTGCCCATCCTGGAGTGTAATGGCATGATCTCAGCTCACTGCAACCTCCGCCTCCGGGATTCAAGTGATTCTCCTGCCTCAGCCTACTGAGCAGCTGGGATTACAGGCATGCGCCACCATGGCCAATCTCATTATGAATTTTGAAGGGAGGCTTATTGTTTTTTTCTACCATGACCTAAGGCAAACTGATTCCTCTGTTCCTCTCTTTCCCAGCAGATGAAATCTTTTCTGGCTTACCTTTTTTTTTTTTTTTTTGTATTGAGGGAATATCACTTCAAGTAACCCAACTTTCTCCAGAAGGCTCAGATTTGACTTATTACCTTGAGCCAGACTGAAGGCTTTCTCACTTTCTCTGGTTGTAAACATTAAAAAACCCAAGCATCTAGATTTCTGCTCTCAGGAGATGCTCTTGCACAGTCTGTGAGTTTAGCATTTGCTCACATTAAGTTTCAGGCTCTTTTTAGCCTTTTTGAACCTGTGAATTTCTTCCACTTTCTTTGCTGCTCATTAATGCATTTTAAAGTCTATTTATTTTGTTGTATCCAGAATTTCTTAGGGGTTATGGTAGGTTTTTCCCAGAGTATGTAGCCAATCATATTGTCAAATGCTGGTTTTCATTTCTTTGGAATGGTATCCATTCCTAATGATGAGCATCATCAATTCCTAATGGTGAGCATCACCAATTCCTAATGGTGAGCATCATCAATGCTATGCTCATGACAGTGAATCCTACTCCATACCTTCAGACTTCAAATCTCATCTACTTTCTACTTCCCAAGGCATTTGGAAATATGAACTGGCAACTTCTATATTTTATTAGCTGTTAAAGCTCACAAGGTATCCAAAATAAAATTTATCTTCTTCTACAAATTGATTCTCCCATCAAACATTGCTATTTTGTTATTATAACATGTCAACATTATTCCTAGTTTTTTCAAATGTAAACCTTGAAAATACTAGAAATGATTACTGAACTTTAATATATTTCATGCAATCTGTCACTGACTCTTCTTTGTCCCAATGCCTGTATTATAAATAATCATTTCTAATTCCCACCCAGAATACAAGGTCCTAACTACCCCAATTGAGATTAATTTCATATAATTTTAATGCAACTAGTAGATATTGATCATCTGCTTTGTGAACGGTAATATGCAAGCTGCTACAGATTATACAAAAGACATACATTATTGGGTCATTTCCATAAGGTTCTTAGTTTCACAGGAATAACAAAAATATGATATTGCTGGGCACAGTGGCTCACGCCTGTAATCTCAGCACTTTGGGAGGCCAAAGCGTGTGAATCACTTGAGGTCAGGAGTTGAGACCAGCCTGGCCAACATGGTAAAACCCTGTCTCTGCTAAAAATACAAAAATTGGCCTGGCATGGTAGTGGACACCTATAACCCCAGCTACTTGGGAGGCTGAGGCAGAAGAATTGCTTGAACCTGAGAGGCAGAGGTTGCAGTGAGCCGAGATAGTGTCATTGCACTCCAGCCTGGGCAACAGAGCAAGACTCCATCTCAAAATAAAAGATGTCTACTAAATCTATTACTATTAATTATTAACTAAATATAATCAATTGCCTAAATATATGGGTCAGGTAACAAATGTATGAATGGGGGAAAGAAAGATTCCATTGTTGACTGAATTAAGGGAATGAAATGAAAGACAACACATAGAAAAGCAGAGCTGGGAGCTGAGTGAGAGGATTTTCTGATGACATTATCTCAGTACCTAAATCTAGCTAACCAAGCCACTGAATTCCCCTCTTCCTTTTCTTTATTTTTCTTTAGTTTCTTCTGGCTAACTTCATTTTTTACATTTTTAAAACAAATTGGCTATTTTATTCTAGCCATCTTTCTTTCCCCTTTGGGGGTATAATTGGGATTTAATTTCAATAATAAAAAAACTTATTTCTCTATGTCTGGTGAGGTTTTAATCTTGCAGTGCTCTGAGATGTTCGCCCCTTCCTCTGTAGTTAACTGTTGGTTCCTCAAGGCTCATTGTCCCTTTGAAGCCCACCTTGACTTCTATCACTGTTTTCTTCCATTTTAAGGTATCTATTACATTTATTTTCTGGGGATTTTCTTTTTAGAACAAAAATACAACATGTAGCTAAGCATGAACTGTTTTCTATCTGTCTTAATTCCTGTCCTTAATGAACATTTTTATATAGGAAAGTAAATGTTTTGTAGTCGTCTTTCTATTCTTCCAGTGATAAACACAATGACTGATTAATAGTGCTTAATACATGTTTATTAGAGTAAATTTTGTGGAGAAAGGACTGTTCCCTGGGAAATAAAAACTAAAACAAAAACAAAAATCACTTCATTCCTCCTACAGCTGCTACCAACTACAGTGAAGTCTGATTCATCATGCATATTTAGAAGACAATTTATTTGAGACTTTATGGGTGGCCAAGAATTTTTTTCAAATATTAATATTCTTGCATCAGAGGTATACTTTAAAATTAACCTTCAAACAGAGAAACTAATTATTGGCTACAAACGTAGATTATTAAAAGCATTTTAACTCAGTTCCAGAGAATTTGTTCTATCATTGGATTCATTAATTTACAGACTTTGAGTCCTTGATTCTAATTTGCCACTAGTAATATGGACTTTTTAAAAAATCATGAATTATGTGTGTTATATTTGCTGTCCTCTATAAACTATAAAGAAATTCTGCTTTAGATCTGGAGAAACACATGTTTAGGTTACTCACTGTTGGCAATTCTATGACAATGGTACTGCTAATGTATGACTATGGAGGCAGAGATCGTATTTGTCCTGTTCATTCTTTTTATCTTTAGTGAGTTTCCAATATAGTTCCCTGAACATGATAGGTTCTCAATAAATATTTGTTGAATAAGTGAACAAATTAATGTGTATATATGTTAAGGACCAACACTTATGTTTATACAAGCTGAATCTTGTACAATATACCATTTTCAGAATGATATTGATAAATAGTCACACGAGTAAATTGGCATCGCTATTGCAAAGGATTTCTTTCTTGTTAGATAAGGTAATGCACTAATGCAAATAGAGAAAAATGAGAGGCCAAGGAAACATGAGAACAGCAGGCAGATATTTTATAACACACTTCACATTTTTAAATTACTAAAGAATGTAATTTCATGAGAGATCCTTGTTTCATTACGAAGTTTGTCAATAAACAGAATGATGGCCTGAGTGGTTAGAATATCTAGATTTTGTTGTAGTTCGGCTGTTTACCACCTATGTGACCCTGGGTTATATCGTATCACCTTTCTGGCCCAATTTCCTTATTTATAATAAAAAGGCTGAGTTAATTTTGCTAAGATCTCTTCCAGCTTTAATTCTCTGTATTTGGTATTTAATTCACATATGTTGTATGCCCCAAACTCACTGGCCCACAGTTGGAGGGACTATCCCTGCTGCTACTCAACTTAAATTGGGGAAATAAAATATAACCAGTAGATAGTTTTCATGCAGGAATGCAAGTCCAGTGAGATCAGATCTTCATATTATTTTTAAAAAAGAAGCCAGAAATCTGATTTTTATGTGAATTTTAAACTTTTAAATATTGGCTATGAAATCAAATAGCTTTAAAATACTGTTCAATCCAAACAAAACATAACAGCAAGTTGGGCTTGGCCCATGGGCTGTCAGTTTATGCTTTAAAATGATTTTTCTGCCCTTATCATCTTCAATTTCTACTTTTCTGGTCAGCGAACAACAGTTGCCGTACAATATTTTTCTGCTGCCTTTATAAAAGATAGATCAAGCCTGACAGAGCTGGGTCACAATATGTGCAGGTTTAGTGTTCTAGGATGACATTGTAGTCGTGACATGAGGAAAATGATATTCTTGAGCAAATTTGACTTCAGATTCTCAAGGCATAATATGGCTAAGTTATTTTACATGCTTATAATCAGAGAACTGTCAAATTATTTAGGAGAAAAAAAGAGATATCTAGGAAGGGTGTCAGAAGTAGTACACCAAGCAATTCAGTAGAAACCTTGGGGTCTATTTCCCATTTTGAATCAATGAGAGAACCCATAAAGTGGACTCAGTGAGGGAGGAATGTTGTTTCATATCTAACCCAATTCTATTTCTTCTACAAGTTTTCTGCCTGGTGAGGTCATCCCAACTTAATTAACATTTAATTGAATCAGAATGGTGTGGCAGAAAATCACATGGATCTTGGAATCAGACTTGGGTGTGAGTCCCATTTCTGTCACTAACTGGATGACTTGAAAGTTATTAATCTTGTCTGTGCCTCAGATACCTCTTTTACAAAAAGAAATAACACTTCACTCTGAGATTTGTTGAATGGACTGGAAATACCATATATACTGATATGGAGTGTATAATAGATGATAGCCAAACTTACCTTAAACTTACACTTCTTTTTGGAGCCCTTGCTATGTAAAAGTTTCTGTTGTGCCTTATAGAGGATATAAACATGAACAAAGCATTATTCTTATTCTCAAGGACTAAATTCTGTAATTGGGGAAATAAAATATAACCATATATGGCTATCAGTCATGGTGGACTTTAATATACATGAACCAACAGCATGAGAGCACACATGGAGAGAGTTCTGTATTACCTCATTCATGAACACTTTTGTTAACCATCTAGTTGAAAATTGTTTGAGGTTTGGTTATTTCCATAGGAAGAGCCAGGTTGAGAAGAAATACTAGGAATGATTTTCCTGGAGCAAAACACAGCCTGAGGAAATGCATATTTCCCAGAAAGTGTAGGGCATATAGTAAAGATATTGATAGAAAATTATAGAAGAGATAAAAGATTGGAAAGCAAGGTTTTAAAATGATGGTGGCATTCACAGAGGTATACAACTTCCCCATCAATGGATTTCAATAGGTCAAGGTCATGTAAAAATGTGGTAGAAGCATAAATTGTGAGATCTACCTTCTAAAAACATCATGAAATTTCAGATAAAGTTCAACAAAGGGCAAATGAAATAAAGGATAGAACAGTGACCTAAAATTTTGCCTCCTATGAAGAACAGGAACTCTGTCCTTGAAGAGGTAGAGACTGAAGGAGGACTTGGTAAAACATATTGATGGGACTGTAATTTAGAGGGAGGGCCAACTTAGGTGAGAAGTTACAGGAAGGGAAAATAATTAGAAGATCAAAAGTTTTTATCTTAGGGATATGAAGGAAGTCCTATCTCCTTTGGCTTCTACTCTTCTAGCAGAGGCCTAGTATGATTGACTTTCTTTCTTCAGCTTTGAGGACATTTAAATAGGAACATATCATCACACATGTAAAAAAATAATGCTGCAAATCAAAAGGGTGGTGCTATCTTTTCTTGGGTGGAAGAAAATTAGAAGTATTCTCGTTTCGATTATTGACATGATTCAAGAAGTTGTCACAGGTATAAAAATTGAGCATCAGTTGTGAAAAATGAATATTCTGAAATCAAGAAAGATTTTGTAAGAATTTTCAAAAATGAATACTTAAAAGGAGGCAGTGGAAAGTTGATTGAATACTCTAAAAACTGTTTCAGATGTTCGAAACTGAACATTTCTCCAAGAACCAAGGAAATTAAAAAATTGGAATTCTTGAGAGACAAAAAAGTAAAAGTTAAATACAAATTTAGAAAAAAAAATCCACTTGTGAGTGCAAATTTAGAACAAATAATGCACACATAAAATGCAGAGTAGCAGAATAGAAAGAATAAGAAAGAAATGAAAGAAAATTGTTCTGAACTGACAACTCAAGTCTTTGAGCGGATTCACCAATTATTCAGATAATTTTAACAGAAATATACCAACACCTATTTATAGCTTGTTGAATTTTTACAAGTCAAAGATGAAGTAAACTTAAAAGCACAGAAGCTAATTAGGTTAAATAATACCTAAGATGAGACTGTCATTACATTTCTCCAAAATACTAAATAGGAGAGAGAATGAGCAAAAGTGTTTTGAATTTTAAAGAATTGTTATACAACACCATATATATATATATATTATAAGTGTATACTTCCTGAAAAATATTACTTGCATATACATTCTGAGAAGGCAAGTGAAAATTAAGACAAAATCATGAACTCAAAAGTAAGAGTGCTGGAAGGGAGGCCAAGGCAGGCAGATCACTTGAGCCCAGGAGTTTGAGACCAGCCTGGGCAACATAATGAGACCCTCTTTCTACAAAAATACAAAAATTAGCCACGTATGGTGTTCTGCACCTATAGGCCCACCTACTTGGGAGACTGAGGTAGGAGAATCACTTGACCCCAAGAAGTCATGGTTGCAGTGAGCTGTGATCACACCTCTGCACTTCAGCCTGGGTATCTGATTGAGACCTTGTCTCAAAAAAAAAAAAAAAAAAAAAAAAAAGTATTGAGCTATAAAACTAGCAATAATTTGGGGGTGATAAAACATTTTGCTTATAAAAATAATCTTTCAAATAGAAGTTACATTCTAAAAGTGATAGTAATTGGCTTTAAAAACTCAACTGAGATTATGTCATAAAAACTGGGAAATTGATGAAGAAATGAAAGAGTGATAAAATCATGTCATGAAATATAGTGGGGGCATAAGTGGATACTTTTCATTCTCGATTCTAATAACTAGAGAAACTAGTTTCTAATATCTTTTTTAAGATAGAAGTTAATTAGTTCATCATTGCTAGAAAGAAAACATTACGTAAGCCTACAAATCACTAGAGAAAAAAAGCGAGAAATGATAACCTCAGATAAATCCTATGATATAGTATTAAAATTAGGAGTAATTTTATATACTAAAATGTCAACAATGGTGAATTCTATGTTATCTAAGTGTGAAATACATTGACTTGTTTACCTATGTAGTCTTGTTTGTACCTTACATTTTACAATAAATACAGATTATTAGATAATACAAACAAAATTTATTTTTGAGACAGTGTGGCAAATGATACAGAACAAGCAAAACTTATTTTTAAATACAGAAAAACGCTACTGTGATATACTATCAAATGAAAGAAACCAGGACATTTTCACTTTTGTAAATAAGGACACATGTACATAGAACAAAATATCTCTGAATGGAGAAAATAGGGAAGAGATTTTTATCATTTGTCATAATTTTCTGCAGAAATTTCCTATAATTACCTGGGGTTATTTAAAAAATAACAATAACAATAAAAAAAAAAACAGTCAAACAAAAAATGTTGTAGAGAGGGTTTGGCTGGGGCTGCAGTGGTGAAGGACTTGAATACCAGGGTAAGGGTTTGGGGTGCATTCTTTAGTCAATGGGGAGCCACTGAAGCCTTTAAGATTAAGACAGAAGTATTGTTATTGTTTAGGTTGGGCTCAAGTGGAAAATTGACTGGAATTTATTGTAATTGTCTAGACAGGAAGTAATAAGGGCCAGAACTACATTCTGCAGAAGGGATAGGAAAGAGAAGAGACATTTGATCAGAGAATGGAACAATCAAAGGGACTTGGTGGCAGTATTCAATGACAAAGAGTACAGGAAAGAGAGAAGCCAAAGTATATGCAATCAAAGTTATTGAGGTAAATTGGTACTCATAGCAGGGGTGGATAGTGAAGGGAAGCAAGAAGAGGGGAAAGTTTAGAAAAAAGGATGATGAATTTGATTTTAAATATATTTCTGATGCTGAAGAGATATCACACTTTTGGGATTTTTACGAGATAGTGGGTGCAAATCATATCTTACGTTTTAATAAACTGCATCTAGAAAGTCTGCTTGAGGACCTGTAATGGTCTCATTGAATCATCCTTCCCTCCGTTGACAGCACATGGGCAAACAAAACAGAGAGTGCCCAGTCCTCTATGGCCAGTGACCCACACCATGCTTGCTTCCTTCCCTGCCAAGAGATTGGAAGCATAGCTCTAATTCCAATGCCAAAGATCCCACCCAGGTCCAAGAGTCCCTAGGTGATTTTTGACGTTTCCAGCCAGAACTGCTTTTAGACCTTAGCAACTAAGTTCCCTTCTCTGGGCTTGGAACTTTAGAGGATTGGCCTTTCCCATAGGGTGTAAGGAGTTTGCAGAGCTCCCATTCCTAGAACTGCCCCACTTCTACAGGGCTCTAGGAAGCTGAGATGCTGAAGCCAGTTTTCAAGGCTTGCTCAGCCCTCTTCCCCAGTTGATCTTCCCAAGAGTAGGCTGTGCTGTTGCTGTGTTTTTCTTGACCCAAGTGATGGTTAAGAAGTGACTGTTTGGGAGGAGAAATATGGATTTAGATAGGGTTCAGTGTCCACTTCATTGACCTAAGGCTCTTTGTGGTGAAAGATGACAGTGTGGGAAAAGAAGATGGGTGGACCACAATATAAAATTTTCTTTATACTCTGGCCATGAATCATGCAGTCCACAGGGGCCATTCAACCCTGTGTAGAGAGCAAGCTGAGGCAACAAGCAGAGCAATTAAAGGTGAATTAAAATCGAGGAATATCTTAATATTTTGGTTACTGGTCCTAGTATGCTGAACATACTGGCGGGTAAGGGAAAAATTAGGCACAGGTTTTTAACAAGGCTTTCTCCCAAACCACAATTAGAGGCTCATTTGAGGAATCTTCCTATCCCTTTGTGACTCACAGTAGACTCTAATCACCATTTCCTTTAGTAGCCTGTGATGGGAAACACCAAGAAAAGGGAGGAGATGCATCACACTTTGGCATTCCCTGGTTTTCTGCTTTATTGGTGTGGTTCTTAAATGAAGAAGACCACTATCCACAAGCTCCTCTTAAACCATGCTTTTTTCCACATCCTTGGCACCACTCATAGTCCCAGAATGGCTCTCAAAGGATAGATTTAACCAGTTAGGTGACTTTTGTACCTCTGCCTCTGCACAGAGCCCTTCTTTCTTCTTTTATCATGTGACCCTACATATAATGGCTATAGCTGATTGGATCAAAGGGGAGGTACATGCACCAATATTTCCAGGCACTAGAACAGGGGTGTCCAATCTTTTGGCTTCCATGGGCCATGTTGGAATAAGAAGAATTGTCTTGGGCCACACATAAAATATATTAACACTAACAATAGCAATGAGCCAAAAAAAATTGCCAAAAAACAAAACTTTTAAGAAAGTTTTCGAATTTGTGTCTGGCTTCATTCAAAGTCATCCTGGGCTGCATGTGGCTCACAGGCCATGGATTAAACCAGCTTGCACTAGAGTAGTGATGGTGCATTGTCTAAAATGCCATATGGGACCATATGTGGCCAAAGGAGGTCAATCAAGATACAAAGGTGATGGGAGAGGCAAAGATGCACATGGCCATGGTGCCCAAGAGAAACATAAAGATTGCCCTACTCCTGGACTTTCCAGTTCCCATTCTTGTCCTTGTGTGGCTCTTCTCTTCTTTGTCTTCTCTCACCTGTCAGTGAAATTTTCTTTGTTTTCTTATAGTATAAATATTTTGCATAAGCTTGTTAGGTCTCTATTCCTTGTAACAATCACAAAGACACTCGGGTCAGGTTACACTTGGGAGAACTTAATCTTTTGTCTTTAAGATTCAATGATTGACTACCAGATTTGCATCATGTTGACCTTTCATCTCTCATGAGAGTTTATACAGATTGCCAAGGCCACTCAGACAACATATGGCAGATTTGGGTGAGGAACGTTGGCTTGGTTTTCTTTCAGCAGCTATCCTCATACTAAGCTCTGTTCAACAAGTCAGTGCCTACCTCCTAAATACTGATAAATAAGATCAACAATAACTTATCAAACATATCCACAAATCCCTCTATACAAGGTTCAAATTCAAATTTTCCCAGTTAACTAATTTTTTCTCCCCTTTCTTTTACAGTCAGTCCTTCTAGCTCATTGTACATCCTATGCTGAATTCAGAGGACAGTGAACAAAATTCTGTATTCATCCTTTCAACTCTTCTGATTACACATCACTCGAATAGCTTCATGGGAAGGTAAGATAATAAAATTTACATTATACTCAACCCAGTAATTTGGAAAAAACTATTAAAACATTTAAACAGTGCATCACAGCTGTCCCACTGACCTAGGGTCTCAAAATTCAAGTTGTTCTTCTCTGTGGAAATAGTCACAGGAGATGAGAGGCATGAAGCTCTCTCTTTAATCCAGTGCTTGCACCTCTGTGGCTCTGATATCTAGGGACCTCTAAGCTGGACTACCTGAATTGCCCAGGAGAAATTCTCTGTATATCAGCCGTGGATTCTATGTAGTCCACTGTGGAATTGTACTTAGCACAGTACATGGTTGGCAGGCTGACTCCAATCTGCTTCCCATATAATTTTGGCTCATGTGCCCAGATATAGCATTATATTAAATATTTAAGCCCTCATAGCATCTATGTAGGTGAAAGAGAAAGGAACTCAATCTGTTGCTTCAAGTTTTATGCCACAGTTCAGTTGGCAAAATACTTTCCCACCCATAACTTTACTTGCTCTCAGAAAGCTCTATGAAGTAGACACAGTTATCTTCATTTTATAGTTGAGCACAGAAGACTCAGACAGGTCAATGGCTTTGATAAATGGCAGAGCTAGAACCTGATCTCCAAGTCTAGTATTTTTGCTACCATTCATTCCTTCATTCATTCACTCAACAAACATTTCTTGACTACCTATGTGGATCGGATATTATGCTGAAAACCAGGCACACTGAAGTGAACTTCTTTATCCATCTTGAGAGATCAGAGAATGCTTCCCAATAGGAGTGGTGTCCAAGCTGAGAAGCGAAGAAGTGATAAATGTTATTCAAGCGAAGTGGGAGGTCTGGGAGTATTCCATGCAGACTAAATTTTTATCTTTAAACTATTCCAATGGATCTGAAAAATAGGAATGAGACAAGGAAGCTAAGGATTAAAGTTCCACAATTGTGCAATCTCATATTTAAAAGACTAGGATTGCAATAATTAGACTTCCATTTTTTCTTTAGAAATTATATTGAATGTCTTGTCATTACCTTGTCAAGACCAAAGAAAGTCTGATACTTTTCAAAATGGCTTTTTGTTTGTTTTCACTAACTTAGTGATGATTGTTTGGCAACCTGGTTTGTTTTTATAATCTCAATGATAATTGAAGATGGAGTCTTAACTATGTCCCTTTCACAAGAACCCTGAGGCTGTCTCCTCTTTTGAGGTCACTGCTTACAAAAGCTGGAAACTACTTTATAAAAAGCCAAATGGTATGGGTTGTTCACACAGCATCCCTTAGAAAGGGGGATGCTGAATGCTGGAGCAAGGGCTGTTCCTGATATCTCACGGAGTGTTGACGCAGAAGGCAAATGCCTCCAGCTATCTAAGCAAGTCCTGACTTTTTCTACACACAGAACATCTCTAGACATGACAGAGAACAACAAAACTGCAGGCAGGATCCAAAGGACACCCCGGTTTGGATGTGTTAGAAGGTTCATTTGACTTGTTAGTTTTTAGGTTGGCAGTTATCAGGAAACAGGAAAGGGCATATAATCCTTGTGAAATAATTAAGTCTTAGGAGCACAGTTTCATCAACTTCCTAATGAATCCCATATTCTATTGGCTTTGAGGAGAGTCAACACCCAAACAATGTAATAAACATTGCATTTCAAAGCAGGAAAGTATTCGCAGGGGTAGGATGAGGAGATACTTTACAACAGAATCCTGGGAACATCACTAGAAAGAAAGAAAGTTGGGGAACAATGCCAGAATGGGAGACAAAGCTGACCCAGATAGAAGGACAGGTAACACGCACAAGGAGAGGTAAACCCAGAGCACTTAGGCAGGAGAATGAAGGACATAGTTAAAACGTTTTCTTCAATTGTCATTGATATAGTTATTTCTAGATGAATACATTGGCAATAGATGGGTTGGCAGTTCATCAGGTGAAATCACACTCCAAGCTTCATCATTATGGACTATCTGAAGAATAAGAATGAGGGGTGTGGAGAGATTCCTGTGCTGATTAAGTGGCTTAGAAAGCTTTATGTAAGGATGAATGTAGAAACTTATGAAGGAATAAATAAAGGCATGAGAAGACATTTTCATATGATAATTACAGCATTATTATTATTAAAATTCGTAAGACTCAGTTCTTACTTTGGAGGAGTTCACAGCTTAGAAGGGGAGACATGTAAATTAAAGGAACCTGATGGTTTAATTTAGCGTGCTCTGGTAGAAATTTGTAGTAGCAAAACAATACAAAAGGCAGTAACTATCTCCACCTGAGGGAGTTAGGGAACGCTTCCTGGTAGAGGAGACATGATCTGGGTCTTGATGGATGAATAAGAGTTTGCCAGAATGAACAAGAAGGAAGCATATTCTGATAGTAAGGGAATTACCTGTTCTCTCACATACCTTTGTCCACTAACTCCTGTTAAAAACAAATATGTCATTTGAGAACGTTCACCCTTGTCATTGTCAAGGGTAAATTGATACATCAGAAATAAGAGTCCTGAGAACAGAGAACAGTGTAGTCCAATAGAAATATAATGTGAGCCCCAAATGCAAGCCACAAATATAATTTTAAAATTTATAGTAACCACATTTTTAAAAAAAGGAAAGAAAAACAGTTGAAATTAATTTTAATAATATATTTTATTTAACCTAATATATCAAAAATATTTTCATTTCAACATGTAATCAGTATAAAAACATTTTGGTGTGATAGTTTACATTCTTGTACCAAATCTTTGAAATCTGTTACATATTTTACATTTACAGCACATTCCACTTCAGGCTAGCAACATTCCAGGTGCTCAACAGGCACATGTGGCTAGTGGCTACCAGATTGGAAAGCTTCGAAAACCACCTTGTAATTTTAGGGTAGTGGGAATGGGGACAGGCTAGGATACCCTGTGGGAGGGAAAACCTAGAATTGGTATACAGGGAAGGCCAGGGACAGGCCAGGGGCGGGACAGGGACTGAGGGTGCTTACTAAGGGCCTAGATGATGAGTTTTGCTTATCCAAAGCTGGCCAGCAAGGTCAGTGCTGGTGTCTGCTGTTCCACCCACAGAAAGTATGTCCAAGTCAAGTTTTCCTGGGAAAATTCTTATTTTGCTTTTTAAAAATTATTTTATTTAAAAAGCCCACAGGCTACTCTTCTCAGCACCTAATAATGTCTTTCCCAGCTCTCTTAGGAAACAAGGCCCTGAAATTTCCCTCACATATTAGCCCCAGTGGACACTGTCTCTATTCCATAGAAACGTTGCCCAGAAATGAGCTCATAGACCTTCTCATCATGGCCAGAGGCAAGCAGTACTGTCTGGGACACCAGGAGCAGAGGTCAGAGGCGAGCTCAGCTTTCCTGAAATAATGCGCTGATATTTCCACTGCGAAAGATCTGTCATAAATGGTGCCTAAAACTGACTCAGCTCTGCCCGGGGCATAAGAGAGAATGGGGTTTTTGAAATTCCTTAATCTCATGGTCCAGAATGTCCAAGGAAGTCAGTCGTTGTGGACTACCCCTCCTGTGTCTCGGCCTCCTGCTCCTCACTGACTCCCTGGGTTCTGCCCAGACTTCTGGGCCTCATGCTCCACCAATACTTAAAATAAAGCAGTAGGCAGAGTGTTACTGCAGTTGACCTGGTCATTTTCTTTTAAGGAAAACTCCCTTTCCACAAGTTCAGAGAGATCCACCCGACACTTGGCTGTAGCTGCTGGATAGGTGACTGAGACAATAGAGATCAAGAGAAATCACTCAGTAAAGGAGATGTATTCGGTCTGAGTCCTGTGCTAACCCTTACTGCTTTTGAACATTGCCTGTGTTGTGCATGCATACCAAAGGGTTATTTGAAGGAATAAGCCATTTATCTTCATCGTTTTTGGCAGTGCATAACTCAAGATCTCTGTGAAACTTACTGGAAATGATTAAAACACAGATACACTCTCCAGGAAGATGGCATGTACTTTTTGATGGAAAGCCAAGGCAGGTCAGAATGGATGTGCCAAATAATTTCTGTTTTGATTTTATCATCATCATCATCATCATCATCATCATCATTATCACTATCATCATCATCACTATTATCATTATAATCTCCACTTTTTGCTTCTTTCTTGAGTTTTATATATTTTATTTAATCAAGCAGAATGTTTTTACTCTTAAAGGCTTTTAGGCAACCTAGTCCACCAGAAGACAGCGTCTCTCTCTCTTTGTGTTTGTGTGTGCATGCATCTATGCTAGTTTAGTCTTTGAGTGCAGGTAAATAAATAAGACATGCCATTACTAAAATCATTATTGCCTGGGTCATTACCCATAATACCATCTGCTAGTATTTTATCAAGCCTCCTTCTATTAAAGGGCCATTAAATTACTTCTTGTAGAAGGCTTATAAATCAGCCCATATGACAGATAAATAGCTCACCAAGTAACTTTGTTTTAATTGTCTCTGCCACCCTCCAGTGTCACTCAATTTATTACTTGGTAGCACCTTAATGAAAGATTCCCCAAACCTGATCTTGTCAATAGATTTAGGGAAAGAAGTAGGACTGCAACACTGGAATAAGGGCTAAATTCCATATAGTTCTATTTCTACGGAGCAATTCATAGCATGATTTAAAATATGTATCTCCCCCTGGTGGAAAATGATTTGTTTATAAATTTGAAAAAGTAAACAGAGAATTTTGAATTTACATTTGTTTATGAGATTTTGCTTACAGACTCTCACTTGAAATCCATGTAAACACATTTTTTTTTTTTTTCCTCGAGGGTAAGGGACTTGTGTTGTTTTGGGCATGTATCAATGTATATTATATATTTGTGTTTTGGTCCTTTTTTTGTTTTTTTGAGAAGGAGTCTCACTCTGTCGCACAGGCTGGAGTGCAGTGGTGCAATCTCGGCTCACTGCAACCCCTGTCTTCTGGGTTCAAGTGATTCTCTGCCTCAGCTGCCCAAGTAGCTGAGATTACAGGAGCCCCCCCCAACCTAATTCTTAACTAGGTTAAGAATTAACCTAGTTAATTCTTGTATTTTTAGTTGAGACAATCTTGGTCAGGCTGGTCTTGAACTCCTGACCCCACAATCCACCCGCCTCGGCCTCCCAAAGTGCCGGGATTACAGGCATGACCTACCATGCCCGGCTGGTCCTCTTTTTTTTTTTTTTTTTTCCCTGTCTTCCCCTGTGCCCTCCATTTGGTATGAGTCCTGTGCTAGTTTTTACCGCTTGTGAGAGTTGCCTGTGCTGTGCGTGGATGCCTTGCCAGTAGTTTGGGCTGCTCTAGCTACGGGACCAGCCTAGGGGTTGAGTTCTATATTGCTGGAGCTAGATAGTTGTACAGGTGTTGCGATTCAAGACAAGAACATGCTGAGGTCAGGGGAGCTAGCACAAAAATAGTAAGAATAGCGCCAAGGACCAAATTTCAAGTGAGAATGAAAATAAAAACTAAATCTGAAGGGCCAAAGGTGGAAACTAATACTGAGAGTATAGAGTTCACAATTTGGAACTAGGCAGATGATATCAAGCCACCCTACCAGTAAATGCAGGATTTGGAAAATAAACTTTTGTTTAATAGGGCTCCAAAGCTCTTTGTATAACACCATGCTTCCTCCTCGTCTATTAATAACTGCATCTTAGACTTTTTTCAAGTCATTGAACCTCGTGTTTCACAGGTGAAAACACAATCTCACAGGATGGTTATACTTGTGAAGAAGTGCTGAAAGCATGGAGCAGATGTTAATCATTATCATCAGATAATTAGTCACTCCTCAGGAATATTCAGACCTGAACTAAAAAAAAAAAAAAAAAAAAGAAAAGAAAAAATAGGAAAAGAAAGAAAAAAGGCTGTTTCTCTGCATGGTCTACATAGCCATATGAAGAGATAAAAATCTGGGATATTAGTGAGTTACTTCATTGTCATATTACTAAATTTGGATGGAATGTTTTTCATGGAATCAAATTGTTAATTGATTGAATCGACTGGTTGGTAATTAAATCAAAGCAGCTGAACCAACTCTGTATAGACACATCAGAAACATTCCTTTCTGATGATCCTGGTTCCTCCAGGGTTTTAGGACTAGCAGTCAGGAAAATATTGAAAATCAAGTTTGCTTTGGCTCTCTATGGGTGGGCAATTGATATGTCATGAAGTACATGGAAGAGGCTGCAATGAGTCTACTGATTGGGCAGCTTCTGTGATTTGCTTATCTTCTGTGGTTGCAGTAAAGAAAACATAAAAATCCACTGGTGATGACAGGGTTCAATATGTAAATGCAGTTGATACATTTCTTCTACTACTAGGTGCAGACTAAATTTTTCTTCCCATGAAAAATTAGTATAATTTCTTCTTAGAGATATTGAGAATTGTATAACTTGTTTTTGCTTGAACTTCCAGGACACTCTGAGAAAAATTATGGCTAACATAAACTAATTATGTTGTATATCCATGCTGACATACTTATATATTTATATTCCTTTTTCCTTAATGCTTATTTTTATTTGTATTTTTTCTTAATTTAGTTTTTAAAAGTATTATATTAAAAATTATTCACTAAAAGCTTACTCAAGCACTATGTGATAGACATTTAAACAAATTATATAATAAAATTATAAAATTTTACAATAGTCAAACTGTGCACATAAGACCTTAGTACATCTACACAAAAAATAGAATATTTCAGCCAGGTAGTGTTTTATTTTGTCAGCTGGATTTTAGAAACATCAAAATAAAAATAATTTTTTCCCCTTTCCTCTCTGGTTAACAGAATCCCACTTGTCCTTCATGACCCAGCTCAAGTTCTGCTTTCTTCATGAAGTCTTCTTGGCTGTTCTAACCAAATGACTCTCTTTTTGGAATTTCCATAGCACTTTGAGCTCACAGTGCACAGTTTATAATTTTGTTATGCTGTCCTGGATTTTTCCTTCATTGTTTCTGCTCTAGCTATGCTGGCCTGCTTCTTATCCCTTGTCTCTGCCTGCTGCTTTTCCAACTGTGACTGTTTTTGCTGCTTCCACCTGTCTGAAGTGGTCTCTCCTATGCTCTTATCAGATTCTATCCACTTACCAGGGCATGGTCAAATAATATTGCCCTGTGAAGCCTGCACAGCTCAGTTCAGCCAGCAACATCCCTACATTCATAGTGCCTACCATCCACATTATGGAAACAATTCTCATAGATATTTTTGGATGTCTTCCATTGGGTTCTTATAAAGCAATGTTTTAATTATTTAAATTATAAGTTTAGCTTGAGAAACTATGGGAAATATATGGTTATTGCTAAAAGAATATTCACATTTATTCTTGCGTCCTATGACAGTGATTCTCCAAATTAGCTGCATGTCAGAATCACCTCTGGCATTAAATAAATACAGAGACACAGCCCTAACCTCAACTGATGACTGATTATCTTTAGGGTTTTTGCCTGGGCATTCATGTTTTAAATAAGCTCCCTATTTTGATGCATGGACAAATATAATAACCACTAGTGTATGAAAAGAGTTGTGGAGAATAACTTGGAAGAGTTTATAAAACCTCTGAGTACATAAGTTTAGATTTTGATAGAAAGTAATAAAGAAATCCCATCACCCCATAAGACAGAATTGCATGTCAGTGGTTAGAGAAAAAGTTTAATCCTTAAAAAAAGTGACAGCCTGTCTCTACTTAAAATACAAAAAATTAGCTGGGTGTGGTCGTGGGCACCTGTAGTCTCAGCAACACGGGAGGCTGAGGCAGCAGAATGGCATGAACCCAGGAGACGGAGCTTGCAGTGAGCAGAGATCGCGCCACTGCACTCCAGCCTGGGTGACACAGTGAGACTCCATCTCAAAAAAAAAAAAAAAAAAAAAAAAAAAGATCCTTAATATTATGCTGGATATTATGACCCTTTTCATTGTATGTTTAGCATCTCTTATGTCTCTCACGTTATGTTTTGAGTCTCTGTTCTTATTTTTTTACAACAAAAAAGAACAATGAAATCTATACTGCAATTACTTAAGTGTTTACCTGAGGAATTTAGTACTTGTCCTTGGTCAAATCTATATTATTATACCTAAGACATGTACTAGTCTGTACCCTTGGTTGCAAGTGACGATATACCAAATCAAATGAGTTTAAGCAAAAAATAAGAATCTTTGAAATGCGAGTTCATGAGCTATGGTAAAGACAGGTTGGCTGTTCATCAGACCATTGCTCCTCTCTTATGGGTACTCATCTGTGCTCTTTTCCCAGCCTCCCTGCAATTGGGCATGGCAATACGGCTAAATTCCACCAGTGGAATGTGGGCAGAAGTGATATATATGTACCACTAGCTGGCTCATGAATCCCTCCTATGTACAATATCCCATTTCATTTTACCATTTGGCCCCTGAATAGAGAAGGCTCCAAACACCAAAATGAAATGGAGCCATGGGCTGGAAGAAACCTGAGTCACTGAGTGACTGCTCAAAGAAAAGCCACCTAAAAGAGTATGGACTGCATGAGTAGGATATATTATGTGATATACTTTAGTGTATACAAATAAATATACTATGTGACATCACAAATATTTTGGGACAATATTAACCATTGAATGCACTGGGGTATCTCACATAACATAGAGAGAAAAACAACATCCAAACTATGAGAAGGGTTGTTACGCAACTAGGCTTCTTCAGAAACAACTGGAACCACATTAAAATGTCTTTACAAATCTGTCCTTGTTTCTAGAGCTCTACTAAACCATTTTCTCCTAATCAGTAGAGAAAATGAGAGATCATTGGCATAATTTTCACTCAGGAGAGAGATGTACTGGGAGTTAGATACAAGTAGGAAAGAACAGAGACAATTGTGACCCTAGAGGCTTTGGATAAGACCTAAGGGGTTCATGCTGAGATTTGAGATTGGGTGCATTTTCTGTTGGGGCTTGAGTTAAGGAAGGTCTTCCTACCTTTTTTGAGGGGAAAAGCTGATAAGTCCCTGTTAATACTTTAACAGAGCTTAGGATCCTCTGCCTTTAGTCCACTAAAAACACAGACTTTTACGGTGACTTTTAGCCATCCCAAACAAAAGGATGTGTATTTTGCACTTATAAATTATTCATTTTTTATTATGCTTACCTGATCTACCATATAGAATATTAGGTGCCTGTGATCGTTCTATGATACTTATTTTTGACTCTACTGTCTAATTTCAATAAATGCCTAATATGTTTTATCATCGATGGATTATTTTGTCACTTCTCCCTCTAACCCAGTTTTGTTTGAATGTATAAATTCAGGCAAAAATTTTTATCAAATTACTAAAAGAAAGCACATCATTGTTTTAGAGCGTGTCTAAATTAGAAATGCCTCTCTCTTCCAGACTAGGCTGTACTTTGCTTATTTGGATTGTATTAAGATAAGAATTTTAGAATATTGATAATCATATACTGATCAAAGAGACCAAAATATTTCTCACTCTTTGTGGAATACTTTACAATGCCAAGGAATACAGGAATATTACCGGCTCTGCTTTTAGCTCTTCGTTGAAGGTAGGACCCTTTGATAAGACAAATGATTTCTCTTCACTAGAACCTCAAAATGGAATAAAAACAATAGCAAATGAATTGTGCTGTATTACAAATGAACCACATTGCCACAATACAGGGTGGGGAAGAAAAGATCTAACCTACATGTCATCTTGGAAAACATTATTTCAACCCTATCCTGAAAGATTAAAGATTACAAAAATAAAAACTATGCGCAAGTACTGTGCTCTAGTTAGTAAATTTGTTTTTCACAGAGGTATGGATTAGCAATTCTGAAACTTTTTTGTTTATATTCTGATACTGAATAGATAAGTAAATTTACTATAAATAATGAAAGCTTATTCTCATTATTAGAGAAAGAGCTTGCAAATAAATAATAGGGACTATTACTAAAGGGAATCCCATGCTGTTAGGTGGAATCAGAAGTATCGGTATGAACTCATGGTTTTGAATGATGTGGAAATAGATATAGGTGTATATGTGTGTGTGGGTTAGTATACATACATGTATTTTTTAACTCTGCTGCTAAGAGAGCCTGGAAATAATGATATCCCAGTTACAAAAGAACACCCATCCCTGAGATATTGGTTTCTAAACACCATTCACCAGTTAAAGGACCTAGACTCCTCAGAGAAATGTCTGACTCCAAGAAGGGGTCAGGAAAGTATGAGATGAGCCTAGAAACATTTAATGATGCCAGAAAGTAAGGAAGTGCTCAAAAAATGATGGAAGCATGTCAAGAAGCTGACTGGAGGAAGTTCCCAAATAACACATCTGAGTCCATCCGTGTAATAAAACAGATAATGATGGTAATGGCTAAAAACACAGAGAATAAATAAATATCCACGAGTCCACATGGATGTAAATAATTAAAGAAGTGATGGAAAAGAGACAGTTCTTTAAGTTGAATTCCAATTTATAAATGAGGAAGGAGTGGTGAAAACAGATGCCAGAAAACTTTTACAGCTAAGAGGAGCCTATGGAGACATGACAACCAAATGCAATATAGTATCCTGGGTGAGATTCTGGAATAGAAAAGGAGCTTAAGTAGAACTAAAGAAACTGTGAACTGTAGTTAATAATAATGTATCAATATTGGTTCATTAATTGTAACACATGTATCATTAATATAAGATTTTAACAACAGAAAGAACTAGTTGCGGGGTATATATGTATTTTAAAACTATTCTCAAAAATAGTCAATTAAAAATTTTAAAAGTCACTGTTTGGCAAATACCATGGTAATAATTGTTGCAGTCAATTATCATCAATGGATATTAAAATTAAGGGCAAAAATACTTGTGTAGTTTAAAGTATCTCAGCACAAAATGCTTATTAATTACAAAGATATTAAAATTAAGGGCAAAAATACTTGTGTAGTTTAAAGTATCTCAGCACAAAATGCTTATTAATTACAAAGAGGAAGTGAGTAACTACAGTGGAGAAACCTGGCAAACATCACCTTAATCAAATGATCACCTTAACCATTTCCACAGCAATGAAACATAGCGGCATCTTTTGCCTCCCACTGCGATGCAATGTCCCCATAGGCAGTGATTCTCCGGTTTTAATATTTATATGAAGCACCTAGGGATCTTGTTAAAAAATGGAGATTCTGACTAAGGAGCGTTGGGGTCTGAGATTCTGAATTTCTAATAAGATCCCTGTGAATCAGATGCTGCTGTCAAGTGGACCACAATTTGTGAATCAAGGCCTGTAGGAAAACCTTGCAACTTTTCAGCAAAGAGGGAGGAGGCATGGCAGAAGATATTTACATCCCTTTTATGACCTTCCTCCAGTTTTTTCTTTACTTTACTTGTGATACTAAGGGATGCCTTTTTTTTTTCTCTGGTGCATTTTTAGCATCATAAATACCCAAAGCTCAAGGCAGATATATAGCCCATCTGTTTTGGAAGAGGCAAGAGATCTTTGCACACTTTACTTAGCAGCAATAGGTGATGGTCTACAACTGTTGATATCATCTGATGTCCTTGATTAGGAAACATTGTTGGACTGTGGTGTGGTATGGGTAGGGCATATTGAGTGCCATTTAAGGAATTATCCTGAAGCTCCATTACAGTTATCATGAAAGATCAAGCATACATTAGCACCAAAGCCAAAGAGACACTTTCCAGCAGTATGGAACAGCACATCAAGGAAGAGACAGGTATCACTGCACATGGATTCAGATGGAATTCTATATCTTCATGGAATTCTGTGCTCGATGGTTGTCTGGAGTTCTCAGTAACCAGATAGGTTGTTTCTGTCCTGGCCAGCGTTCCCAACCTTTCAACTTCAGGGATAGCAGCTGCCTAATGTTGTAGAACTAAAGGATCCTCTTCAGCAGGACAATTTGAAAACAACACTTGAGCCATTTTGTTCTTGGCCTTAGTTGCTGGACTGAAAAGGTCCTCGGTTGCAAGAAGACACAAATGGCCTTGTTGCCTGGTGTGATTACATTTTATATTTTAAAGTCATATAGGAAGTAATGAGAGCTGAGCTAACTTCATCTAAGAAAATGAAATTGGGGTGGGAGAATGCCAGGTGTCAAGACTTTGGTCAGCCCTTGAAGAGGTTCTCTCTAAGCCAACTGCTGGCACCAAGTCGAAAGCAACCGGAGGTAGTTTATTTTATTTATTATTTTGTCCCAGGACATTTTTTCTGGCTTCACATAAAAGTCTCTACTTCCATTCCTTTTGCTCTCCGCAGGCTTTCCCAGTTTCTACCCTGTTCTGTCATGGTTGAATCAACGATGATTTGGAAAAATCTGCCTCATTTTTCAAATTCATCTCCAGCTTCTGAATTCCCTCCAATGTTGCCTCTCCAATTGGCTTACCTGGATTTGTGTCTTGCATCCCTCAGACAGGCAATTATTCACCTTTTCACATAATCTAAGAGATTCTTTACATGCACTTCACTGGAACCTCTTAAGGCAGGTGATGCCTTCCAGATTCCATGTGATAGTCATCTCTAACCTATAATTCTATTTTAAGTCGAACTTCCCATTATGTGTGAAAGTGGAATAAAAATTTTTTAAAGCATGCAAGTTTTCAAAAATGTCAGTTCTCAAAAAGTGATTTTTTTTTTTTTTAATAAAAGATGTACTGAAAAGGTGCTGAAGATGTGATGCAACACAGGAAGAAATAAACACAAAAATACAAATATCTGGGATCCAGGAAACATGGAAATCAACACAGGAGAGGACTGAAAAAAAAAAAAAGGCAAAGGTGATGCTGAGGGGGGAATCTCAGGATGGCAGCTATGAAGCAGACCCCAAGAGCAATGTTCCAGATGGAAATGAGAGGGTAGAGGGCCTGAGGAGTAATTGAATTGAACTCTATTGGAGTTTGGAAAGGGGTAAAATATGTGTGGGGAAAGGAAAGCATGTAAAAAGCTCAACCCTCATCTTCCACTTAATACCATGGGAAAGGTTAAGAAAAAATCACTGTGTACCGTTTACACATACAGAAGCAAGTAGTGGCAAGGAATACAGGAGTTGAAGTGTTTGCCTCTGAGGATGAGGTCAGGGGTGGAAAGGAACACAGAGATGGCTGTTTTTTTTGAAAACCTTGGAACTCTATTTGACATTTATCTAAATTTATACATATATAAATATATACATGAAACATATTACATATATAAAAATATATTTCCATATATACATAAATGTCAGTTTTCCATTATATATGTGTTTATATATACACACATATATAAACACACACATATATAAATACGTATATGTGCGTATATATATAAACACATATATATGTGTATATATATTAAAAATATTCATTGTTTTTATTTTCAAAAAGGTTGATGGGACTGGGTGCAGTGGCTCACGCCTGTAAACCCAGCACTTTGGGAGGCTGAGGAGGGCAAATCACGAGGTCAAGAGTTCGAGACCAGTCTGGCCACCATGGTGAAACCCTGCCTCTACTAAAAATACAAAAAAATAGCCAGGTGTGGTGGCACATGCCTGTAGTCCCAGCTACTGAGGAGGCTGGGGCAGGAGAGTTGCTTGAACCTGTGAGGCAGAGGTTGTAATGAGCTAAGATTGTGCCACTGTACTCCAGCCTGGGTGACAGTGTGAGACTCCATCTCAAAAAAAAAAAAAAAAAAGGTTGATGGAGCAATTTACTTTAAGGGATAAGTAACCCTGATAATGGTCTTAGGAGTCAGGTGACTAAAGTAACTCAATTCAAAAACCACTTATTAAGTGTGTGCTGTGTGTGAGATGCTATGGAGACAAAGGTAAATAACATAACATTCAAAGGTAAAGAGCATAACATTTCTGCCCTCAGGGGCTTCACAATTTAGGCCAAATTAGACATATGTGCAAATACTATGATATAGAATATGATAGCAAATACTGGAAATAATACTCTGGGGAGAATGGAGGAAGGAGCAATGGCGTTAGAGTAACTGGATTAGGGAAGGTTGCAAGGAGAGTTAATGTCATTGCCCAATACCCAGTATGAGCTGGTTTGTTTTCTAGGTCTTATTCCTCACTTTTTTGTTGTTGTTTGAGCATAATGTAAATGACAAGGAACCTCTTTCTGACCTCTACAATATTCTTTGGGTTAGGAGAGATTTGGAACTCTGGAAATAGAAAATGAGAATAACCTTGTAGATAAAGAAGGGACTATAAGAGAGTGGCAGAGACAGGGTGGAAAGGGTGTCTGAGGAGAGTGGCAAGTCTCACATGTGAAGACAGAGTTTATGAAGCAGATTTGGCCTGTGGTGAATGGAGAGCAGTAAACGTTTAGAGAAACTTGATGTGTTCAACCAAAACAAATGAACAACATCCTGAAAGTAAACTGGTTCATAGAAGGTCTAGAGTAAGAGTTATGATGGTGTTTGTGCTTCCAGTGTCTGGCTAGGGTCTGGAATGGGGTGAGAGATCAATTTACCAGCATGGAACCAGTCATCTGTCCTTCGAAGCAAATGCTTAAGGGCCCATTCCCTGAAGGAGCCTCACTAGTGATACTGCTACAAGTAACAATAATGCGGGTGACTCATATTTATTGAAATGTGAACAACTTTTGAAATGGAAAGAAACAAATCACAAGGAGGTAAAAGCCAAGTGTTGCTATAGGAATTTCATTAAAAAAATACATTTCTCAACTGGGGAGCTGTAGAAGACAGCTTTTTAGCTCTACTTCCCTTCCTTTCACCCCACAGATCTTCCAACTGAAAACATTTGTTGAACATCCAGCAAATACTAGTTTCCATATAGGACACTATATTTCAATGGCAGAGAGAGACACAGCTACAAATAACAATAATGCAATTTAGTATGTGCTGTAATAGAATACTGAGGAGCACAGAAAAGGACTTAATCAACAGAATAAATAGATCTAGGAAATTTAGTGATAATACTGTGGAAGACATTCAGGCTGAATCTTGAAGAAAAATCACAATTTTGTGAATTATTGAAAATAAAGGAGAAGAAGATTCATAGTCTAAAAATTACTTAGTATGAGTTAAAGATATGTAGTAAGCCATGTGGTTTGGCGAAGGGAAATGCTGTGTTGTCTGGTGTGAAGGCCTACAAATGCAGACTAGAATCTACTTGTAAAGGGATTTTAATATCACTCCAAAAAGTTTGTATTATATCTAAGTGAGTTGATGGTCTGTGTCCTGGTGGGGGATCATAGAAAAGGCAGGAGATTTATTACAATTTCAATGATGGAGAGTGGAGGGTGATCACATTTTTATGTACCTCAAGGAAACTTGAATTTTTAAAAGCTTGAAAAATATTATAGTAGACAATGAAATGGCACCAGTGGTTGAAAATCAGAAAATCACACAAACGTGAGTTACTGTGAAACTGATAAAGCTTAAGCTTCTGAAACCTCCATTGTCAGGACCCTAAAGAGGCCCCGGCTGGGGCCTCCTTAGACCTGAAAAGTTTAGTTCTGCCTCTGCTGTCCATACCCAGTCTCACTAGCATGTCTTGGATATCATAGACTCAAATAATGGTGCTTTGCTATTAAGAAAATTATTTCTGTAAGCTACCTTTCTCTACTTTCTCCTAAACACTTCCCATCTCTGTCTTCTCAGACAGCAGGATAATCAGGAGCAAGCAGAATGTTCTAGATCCACAGTGCTCACCAATATTGACTTTCTGGGGTTGAAGTTTTCTCCCTTATTCTTTATAAGAGAGTGGAGCTAGAATGAATTGGCCCAGACAACACTTGGGCCACTGTCCCTTTCTTTCAGATTTTATTCAAGCAGGAATTTCATTAGTTTGTTAAATATTCTATACTGCTTACATTCTCAGGTCCTTTGTGGCAGCTATTTATGTGTAAAATGATCTTTCTACTCTGCCTGAGTCCAGCTCTTTCTTACCTGTAGCCTCAGCTTCAGTGTCACTATACTTCCTCAGAAAGGTGTATCTTGATCTCACCATCTGCAGCCATGAGTGAGAACTCCAAAATCTCAATGGCTTGAAACAGCCAAGGTTTATTCCCCATCACACTTCAAGTCCATCTCAGCTCAGCAGTTCTATTTATTCTAGTCACGCAGGGACCTGGGCTATAGATGCTCCACACTTACAGGATGCCCCATTTCACTGTATCTAGCTATGATTTTCATGGCAGAAAAGAACAGTGAAGGTAGAGAATTACTCTGGTGCACTAGCTCTTAAATGCTTCCATGTGGAAGTCACACAGGTCATTTTGCTCATTGATATTAAGGGGCAGAGGCATGCAATTGACTTGCATATTTGGAATAAGAGAAGAACCAGGAACATCAGCAAGTAGCCCTCATGTCTGCTACCTGCCTTATCTAGAATCAGTCTCTTCTCTCTTGTGTAGCTCAGTGCTAGGTTTGAGGAAACCCAATGAAGAGTAACTCTATCACGTGGGTTATGAACCACTTAAGAGAAAAAACAAAGAATTGAAAGATAATCCTAGAGATGAAAAATGTAGCTTTATTACTCAACACTGAACTGGAAGAAATGGCTTAGGTGTGTGGCAGCAGAGAACTTCCTAATATTTAATGATGTTTTCAGACTGGTACAGTATTAGTCAATGTTCTCCAGAAAGACAAAACCAATAGGAGATATATATCTCTTATTTTGCCAGGTATCACAATGAAGCAAAAAATGACATGAAAGGCATTGTTTCTGAAATTAATCATATTAGTAAATCATAACATAATATTATTTTATAATATTAATACTATAAGACTATTACACTATTTTTCATAGCAATTGTTTTAATTATCTCATATAAATCAATATTGGTAGGTATGACATCTTTATATTATTGCATCTCTTACATATTTTTAGATTCTAGTATATTACATATGCCAATATTTGTGTATTTACATTAAATTTTGTTTTCTAATATTGTATTGGTATAAATTCATCATTATTGCTATTATTATTATTTAACATAAGGACTATATGCCAGCCTGAAATAGCTTAAGTGTATCTACAGATTCCTGAGCAGAAATTAGAATTTCCCTAAAGCAGACCTTAGGCTGCATTAAGTCCTTTTTTTGCTTTCTAATGAGTTAAAGGAGTTAATATCTTCCTGACCTTTGTCTTAATTCCACTCTAATAAAGAAATTCTGCCTTAAGTGAAAGTTCAGGAACAAGCGGAGAGAAAAGGAAAAACAGACAGTAAGTTTTTTGAAAAAGTAGGCAAGAAAATCATGCACAATCCGTTTCATAGAAATCCCAGAAATGTTATGCCATGGTAAAAATATTTAGCATATTTATAAATAATGAGGGAATAGGGAAGAAGAAACCAGGAGATTTAGACATGAAAGAATTTTAGATTCAGTAACAGCTAATATGCACATACACATGCACACACATACAAAATGTGAAAAATACCAGTCAGAGACAAAATAGAACCCTAAAGACTCAAAGAATATCTTGTTTTGGTTACTATACTCAGTAATAGAGAGATGGTCAATAATGTAACTTCACTAGCTAGGCAAGATTTTTTCTTGAGTTTATAAGGATATTGAAATTATACTAGGGCTAATTTAATTAATCAGTAACCCGATTAATATCAATTAAGTGTAGGTCAGTTAGGTCCATGAAGGAGTGTAAGCATTTAATGAAGTCAGAGTTACGAGCTCAATATGGGCCAGTTATGTTTTATCTATTGGAGAATACATATTATACTCTCAACCCTACTTACCCCAGTTATAAATACATTCGATCAAGAAAGGAATGAAGTGGAAGAAGCAGGGGATGGGGAGCAGATAGGGCAAAATTTATTTAAGAATATGCATGTTTATATAATACATTATTCTATTGGAAAAACAGTTTGAAACTGCTGTGTTGTGAAGATAAGTTAGTAACACCATCTTTATTACAAAGTGCAAGACATTATTTGGTAACCACCCATAGGTTCCTCAAACTCATAGTCCCCATACATTCAAACACCAACATTTACCAATATGGAAGGAATTGGATTCTTTCTTATTCTTGGATAATTTTCATACTTTTTAGCAAGATAGATTTTGGTACCGTCCAGGTAAACAATGCAGGGCTTGGAGGTGATCCTGTAACATAAATTAATGTATGTGAAAACTGATGGGTTAGAGATGGTTATAGGAAGGAAGGACAGCTCTTTCTAACATTTTAATAGATGGTCTAGATTTAAATATAACATGTTAAGATTTTTCAAACAGATAATGAATGAAGAATTCTCATTGCTAGGCATTATAAAATCTACAGGAAAACAGAACATGTTTTCTAATGGAAAAAAATGGAAAGTTTGAGTTTCAGTGAGAATATGCAGAGCCAATTCTAAGTCCAGAAAATAAATGATGAATATGTCCTTAAATTTGTTCAAAGGAAGTTACAGACCAACAGTATTCATATTGTACATATAAATGCATATATGAATGTACATATAACTATGTAAATATATATGTGTATGTGTTTGTGTACTTAGATCTGAGTGAATATCAATGTACAAGGTCAAAGTAAATATCTGTACTTGAGAACAGTATATATATTTTATTTAATTTTTAATTAAATGAATACTTGCTGAAGCTAATAATCAAAGGTTATACTAATGACCTCTGAAATTCTGCCCACCTCAGAAGTTTTTGTAGAATTACAAACCTCAAGAATTTACCACGAACAACATTTATTTTAAGTTACTTAATTTTCCACGATAACTCTACAGACTCTTAACTATTTTTGTCCCTATCTTAGAAATGAGAAAACTGAAGCTGAAACAGGATAACAAATGTGCTGAAGGCCTAATGATTAATAGAAGGGGCAAGTTGCCTCTAAGTCCAAAATCCATCTTTTAATTCTATGTTATACTGCCTCCTTTATACTTTTTATCAGAACTGGTAGCATGTAAAAATATATCTATTGATTTAGGTTGTAAAATTTCTGAAATTCAAAATAACTTGTGAAATTTGAAACAAAAAGATAAAACTCTTAATTTTTATAGGTGATAATCAGAGCAGATAAACTTACTTAAGTACGTAATTAGACTTGACAATAAAAGGCTAACTAGAAATACAAGTGAGATTTTACTACTTAAATTAATATAAGTAAGACTAATAGCTGACTTTTTGTCTTAGCCAAAATATGAACTCAGTATTATGAATTATGCATTACTTGGGCTAAATCTGATTATGAAATCCTCTAAAGAATTTACTTGAGTCCTGTTTTTCCAGTTAGAGCTTTTATTTGCCTTAGGGAGAATTTGGTAGTGAGGAGAGGTTCATAGAAAAGCAAGCTTTTCTCTGAAAAGAAGGTTTCTCCCACCCACCTCACTAGGGATTATTTTTGGGAATTTATGAGCTTACTACCATAAAGAAAAAAGACATGAGCAACCACAGCTGATGTTTCTTGAATGCTTACAACTGTTAGACTCTTTTGAAAAGCTTTACATATATTAACTTGCCTAGTCTTTACAAAACAAAGGCGAGAATAAACCTGAGAAGAAACCCCTGGCATTATGGCACTTTTTTTTTTTTCTGTTAAGGATGGACTCTGATTAATTACAAAAGTGAATATATCAATCACTTACATGAACTGCCAATCATTTGCTATGTGGAAAGAATCATTCTAGAGTTACTTGAAATACCAAACTTTTCTAACACATTTGAAGTGATTGAATTTATAGAACAGTGATTTAGAGAGAACCTTTGAAAATGTCATTTTTAAGTTTAAAAAACATAGGTTGTGTCCTTCTCACATTTATTTGTCTGTAGCCCTAAAATACCTGACTGAACCTTGGAAAGATAAGGTCGACTAAGTATAAAAATTCTTTTGTTCTTTGGAGGTGTTATTAAAGTCATTTACTAGATCAGTACTAGATGGGTGACTCAGGGCTGTCCTCCTGCAAGACTCATTTTTACTTTCCTTGGTCCGACTTTATTTGTCTATGGCCATGGATCATGTCAGCACAAGGAGTTGAAAAGTATAATATATAGTCTGCTTCTGGTTGCCTGGTCAAGGTTAGGATCATAGAATACTTAAGTTGGAAGAAAAACTCTGTATATCATACAGAGGTCTACCACTCATCCATCCCTATATACATGAAAAAAAAAAAAAAAAAAAAAAAAAAAAAAAAAAAAAAAAAAAAAAA